>NC_083717.1:100583804-100900649 GCF_028564815.1 Eubalaena glacialis | reverse complement strand
GAGGGGGAAGCTGGGGCGAAGTGAGAGTAGCATGGACATATGTACACTACCGAATGTAAAATAGCTAATGGGAAGCAGAAGTATATAGCACAGGGAGATCAGCTCGGTGCTTTGCGATGACCTAGAGGGGTGAGATAGAGAGGGTGGGAAGGAGGCTCAAGCGGGAGGAGATATGGGGATATAGGTATGCATATGGCTGATTCACTTTGCTGTACAACAGAAACTAACACAGTATTGTGAAGCAATTATACTCCAATAAAAATCTATCCAAAAAAAAAAAACCCAGTAGGTATCTAGCATCTGAGTAATTAAGGCCCATGCACTCTTAAGAATAAGTTCATGATGTCAGTGTTTCCTTGCAGAGTGGGGCCACACAAACTATTTCCAGAGCAGCGGAGTCTTATCCTGGTGCCCTGCACTCTGCAATCAACCCAGAAGGGCACCTTGCACGCAATAAAAGCACCGTGCTCATCCAACCTGGAGAGCCGCAGACTGTGCTCACGCAGATCTCAGGAAGGGCTCTCCCATAACAGACCCTGGAGAGTCTTCTGTACCTGCAAAAATAACCATTCCAAAACACCAGCTGGTATTTCTCAGGACACAGCCCCTCAGGATTATCTTTTCATTGTTGAGGGAGTGCTTGCTGCCCTTCCAGGAGAGGACTCCGGTGAATTTATCTAGTTTGTTGTTAGGCGCCTCACAGACAACAATCCCTGTAAAATACAAAAAACAAACATCTTTATGACTCACCTCAAACTCTCTTTAGAGGTCGACAGTACTGCTTTAGCACCCAACTTCTAACATACAGTACACTTTCCTTCTCTTTTGGACAGCACAGTGTTATATATACACATATGTACATATATCCTAGGTTGTGCTAGGAAAAATCATCTGGGAGGGGTACAAAGATGGAAATCAATCAGATATTTTGAAACATAATTTTGTGCACTGTCCAAATAAGAACAGAAACCTCAAGAGCCATGGGATGTTTATTCCTTTAAAAAGAAAAAGAATCACTAATCTCTACTTTTGGTTTGTAACAAATGATTTTTGAAAAGATAAAGCAGGGATGATCCTAAAAGTTTTTCTTATGTCATCTCTTTTTATTTAATGTAACTTTCATACAGGTTAAAGTGGCATACTTCCAGTTTCACAACCAAAGTTAATTGGGTCTTTCTAGGCTGATAATCAGAATTTCGGGGTTCCTACTATATTCCACCCCCAAGAAACCTGGGTCTTGTTTGCCACATGTGCCTGAGAATGCGTGTGATTCCTTTCAGCTGTTCTATGCTTCTTATTTTGATTAGATTCAGAGATCTGGGGACTCTCAGAGGCACCATATAACTTGCCCCAAACTGTCCAGAAGATGTTTCTAGTTTTTTTTTAATACCAAGCCCATCCCAAACTAAGGGCATACTCATTCTAAATCAATGAATCAATTCGTTCCATTATTTCAGTAAGGAAATACACTTTTAGGGTGAGGGTTCTCTTGATAGAAAAACAAACAAGAAATAATCTTTCATGGACCCTGTCACAAAATATATCTATTAGATTCAAGTACATTTGCATTGCAAACAGTTGGGGTTAACTTTTTATAAGTTATGAGTACAAAGATTTGAAAGACAGAGAGAGAGAGGAAGAAAAAGAGAGAGGGAAGGAATGAAAAAGGAGATTGAGGGTAGATCCAAACAGGGTTCAAGCCAGCCAGGGGTAAGATTAGTGTCTACAAAATTCTCTCTTGAAAACAATAAAAATACATTTATTTAATCAGAAGCCAAAAGGGTAGATTGCAACATAAAAAGTGGCATTTGGAAAATGAAAAAAGGAAGCATGTCTTCAGCATTGACTGAAGGGAAGAGAGGCCAGCCAGGCCTACAGAACCTTGTATTGCACTGTTACACCCCTAACAAACACCTCCTGAACTTAGAGGCTTCTTAGATGGGCTCCCTTCCTTAGTAGGATGATATGTTTTCCTTTTAAAACTCATGGACCGAGGTGACAGCAGCCAGTTTTCACATGGCCTGATCACTCCTAACCAACCAGATCACTAATATTCATAGACCTTGCTTGAAAAAACAAAAACAAGAGTCTGGAAGGAATGAGAGACTCGAGGGCTCTGGGCTGCTTTTCCAACTCCATCTACCTTTCTCCAGTATCATAAAAGTGTCGCTGACTGAACACCCCTAACTGGGACACACACTGGCTTCTTCCCAGACATCCACTGCTAACTGTGAGCGTGCTGGCAGGAGGATTTGGATGAGGCTAAATAACCTGTACAAAGTCACTTTTTATACGAAGGGAAGTGGCTAAGTCCTTGTTTGCTCCCATTACAGCATATATCACAGATATTCAAAAGTAAATGAAAACTGATTTCAACTGGCCCAAGTTGTTTAGACAGTTACATTGTGGAAGAGAAGACTTTTTCTAAACTCTAAGAATTTCAGTATCTTTTTTTCTTGACCAATAATGCACATTCCTGAATTTTGTAGAACCTTGAATTGGGTGTCACCAGCAAAACCTACATAAAATTATGGGTCGACAGCACCCCTCAAAGCTTATTCCAAATTCTTGACCCAAGACTCAATTTCTCAGGCTTCAAACTTGGCCACTTAAAAAAAATAAAATAAAAGTGCTTTGGGCAAAAACAACATGATACACAGTTCCTGCCAACAGGAATATAAAAAACAGGCTCATTTGATCATTTTTATTGTCGTAAGCAAAGACTGACATGGAGGCAAATACAGCCTTGAACATGTTGGCTCGCCCCTCCCTGGCCCCAAGGCTCATCCACTTCTGGCCTGACACCAAGGGTGTGGTTCTAGACAGAAACAGGCAGTAAGGCCAAGGGGCTCTGCCTCAGTTTTTGGAGGCCCAACTCCAATGCAGCCCCTCTGGAAGAGTGTGAGCCCAGTGATTTAAATACATACTAAATACAGGGCCTAGTCAAAACAAAGTGGCAAGAACAAAGCCAAACTACTTTTTATTTTAATCTTTAGAAGTGCTCAGCTTCCCCCTTTTAGCCCTGTCAGCACAAAACACAAGCTTCCCAATGTCTTTTCTGCCTCTTTCCAAAAGGGGTGAGCAGGTTTCTTTGAAGGGAGCACTAGATTCACTTCTATATCCCCATAACCCATCATACTGGCTCCATAATAGGATCTTAATAAATACTTGTTGGAGAGATGGATGGAAAGATGGTTTCAAGAGAGAGACTGGGAGATGATATGAGTATTAGAGCAGATCTAAGATGAATGAAAGAAGTGGTATATTTCCATGGTAATATGATAAAGGGGATTGGAAGACCTAATCGCCCAGCATCAATGGGGGACTTAGGTTGGCCTAACTCTAAAGGGATACAAATAGATCTGAGAACACTGAAAACAAGGTGGGCAACTTAAAGCACATCAGAAGCAACCAAAACTATATTCCTCACATAAAGCATAATAAGGACTAGAGAAAAACTGTGGGACCTTTCTTCCCTTTGCTAATTGTGTCAAAGAGTAAGAGGCAGTAAACAGTCAGATGACAATGGATGAGAAAACAGTTTAGGAAAAATGGCATTGTTTCTCACATAATTATTCACTGAACACATGTTTAGAGAACAAAGTCATCTTTAATGAGCAATAAAATAACTGGGAAAAAAATCATGTCAATAATGAAGTATAAATATAATGAAACTAGCTAGTCACAGTTGTTTGCTTCTCTGAAGATAACAGACATGTAAGCAGATAGCAATTCATCCAGTTTGCAATCACACAGAAATACTCTAGGACATACCGAACAAAATCCACAAGATTTCACTCTGAACCCTGCTGGCATTCTAAATTTAGTCAGCTGGATTGTTGGTTAATTACCATCCTAATAACCTTCTCAAACTAAAGTGTTTATCTTAAAGTGGAAATCTATAGTTTATCATGAAAATGGAATTCAGTACCCAATACTTCAAGATTTTTCCAGAGCAGTTGGCTTTATTTCTTTATGGATTATTATTAGCAATGCTTCTTGATTATCTGCGCTACAACTCTTCCCTAAGACAATTACCTATTAAATAAGACATCATGGGACTTCCCTGGTGGTGCAATGGTTAAGAATCTGCCTGTCAATGCAGGGGACACGGGTTCGATCCCTGGTCCGAGAAGATCCCACATGCCGCAGAGCAACTAAGCCCGTGCACCACAACTACTGGGCCTGTGCTCTAGAGCCTGCGTGCCACAACTACTGAGCCCACGAGCCACAACTACTGAAGCCCGCGCGCCTAGAGCCCATGCTCCACAACAAGAGAAGCCACCGCAATGAGAAGTCCATGCACCACAACGCACCGCAATGAAGAGTAGCCCCCGCCTGCCGCAACTAGAGAAAGCCGGCGCGCAGCAACGGAGACCCAACGCAGCCATAAATAAATAAATAAATACATAGGTAAATTTAAAAATAAATAAATAAGACATCATCATTGTTGTTCAAGAGTTTCTCCACCAAGAGCTTCTTAGAGTTTAGAAGACTGCCCTCTACTGTTGCCCTGATGATTGTGATAAATACTTATTTTTTCTTAGAAAGAAGAATGTCACCTTCCCATTTTCCAAAACCTCATTATTCTTCAACTATTAAGCCTTAGCCACCCATCATCACCACCATAATGGCCACATCAACACCAGCAGTAAAGAGAAGAGTTATTCCTCCTCGTCTTCACAAGGCATCTATGCCTTACACAGTCACATCGGCTTTGCTGTTAGGCTGTGCTTCTGTCCAGGTGAATAGGAAACATATCTGATAAGTTTAAAAAGTCACAAGATGCTAACCAAGCCTTTCTGTGTGTTTGTTTTTTTTTTTTTAACCAAAAAGAGATGCTTGTTTTTCTGTGTTTTAATTACACAGATGCTCTTCTTTAGAAAGGATCACAAAAATACACAAAGATTCCTGAAATAAAGAGTCAACCTTTCCCTGGTTCGAAACTCAGTATTAACAGTCATACAAAATATGTAAACTTGTCATATTTGCAAAAAAACAGATCTTAGTCCAGCCAGTAACAATAATGCAAAAGACTCTTAAGCACATTTGGACAATTTACATCCGGGGCTTTCCTCAAGGCATAATAATGACCAGTTTACAAATGTATAATTGAAACTATTTCCAGTTATTATTTGTAAATCTTGTCAATTCCTGTAAGACTTCAACATGAAAAATCAAGATCCACTCTATTTTTATACTTATTATAATTTTAAGTCAAGTTATGTATCTTTTTTTATAAAATTCAACAGACTACATATCAATTTTTTTCTGATGTGTGAAATGTATAAAAATATTTATATGAGAACTTTTCAAATAAATGGATTTACCTACCAAAACCCACCTCTGTCTTGCGTGTGCTGGTCTCTACGTTTGGCCAGCTCTTCTATGAGCTCTTCTTGGGGATCCTGACATTCAAGGTCACTGAGAACATTTGCTACTTTTTAAAAACATGATGATGTCATCTGAGTCCTGGATGGACTTGATCTCTGGAAATTCATTTTGCATTTTCAGGTTTAAAATATTCTTGAAATGTATATCTTGCCCTGATCAGGAGCTAAGCAGTCATGCTGATTCCCCTGACTCTCCCATGCTGCAGTTTAGAGCCTCTCATGTCCTTTCATAGACTAGGCTTTGCCAGCAGTCCTAGGTTCATATTCTAACGCCTCCACTTAGTAACCCTGGGACCTTGGGAAAGTTATTCAATTTATCTGGGATTCAAATTCCTTGCCCATAAGTTGGAAGTAATAATAATCTCTTCCTCCCAGGGCTGTAAGGATTTAGTAAGATAATATGTGCAATTACTTAGCATGGTGCCTGGTACATAGTGAGTACTTCTTCATGTGTCAACATCATGTGTAGGGCCTGAGAACTTCAGGACTTTTATCTAACTAAAGGCTTCTTTGGGAATGAGCTCTTGTTCAAGTCTGTCTTCTCCCCTGGGCTATAAGTGCTATGAAAGCAAGGCCTGCGTCTGACCTATTAACCACTGTATCCCCAGGCTTACTAAACACTGTATCCCCTTGCCATTGTGTTAAATATACATTTAGTGGATAAATGAACAGGTGACTGAGTGAATGGATAAAAGAAAGAAAAGAATGAATGAAAGCTCATGCCATGCCTGGGCTTCTCTGGTGGCGTAGTGGTTAAGAATCTGCCTGCCAATGAGGGGACACGGGTTCAAGCCCTGGTCCGGGAAGATCCCACATGCCGTGGAGCAACTAAGCCTGTGCACCACAACTACTGAGCCTGTGCTCTAGAACCCTCGAGCCACAACTGCTGAAGCCCGTGCGCCTAGAGCCCATGCTGCGCAACAAGAGAAGCCACCGCAACAAGAAGCCCTTGCACCGCAACCAAGAGTAGGTAGCCCCTGCTCGCCGCAACCAGAGAAAAGCCCGCGTGCAGCAACGAAGACCCAACGCAGCCAAAAATAAATAAATAAATAAAATTTTTTAAAAGTAGTCTGAAGTGACAATCTTTAAAAAAAAAAAAGCTCATGCCATGACTAAAGAGGCCACCAACAAGACACTGTCCTTGGGTTTAAGAGCAAAAGTGGGGAGGCAGGGAGACTTACAAGAGACATCCTGGAGCCAGACCCATGTCAGTTTTGACTCTTGGTCTTGTCCCCAGTTTGGAGTTCCCAGTGGGGACTTCTCTAGGGTTAGGACTGGGAAACTCAGGTCTTCAGCTACTTAGAACATGTGATATGTCCTTATGACACAAGGACAAAAAACTGTAGTTTGGTGTTAAGAAAGTATTTTGACAAATCTCAGAAGAAAAACCACATGGTAACTAGAAGCAAAAATAAGGCCATACCCAGATTTGCCCAGGAGTCACAAGCTAAAAGATATTCTTAGCACAGACAGAAAGGGCATGCCTCACATGTCTGTCTCATCTATTAGACCTTGCCATAGCCAGGCAGGGCATTTCCAAATGTACACAATGCTGATATCATACTTTTAATTTAAGTTAAAAGATGCAATATCTGGTTTTAATTCCCATGATTCAAGGAAATCTTTTTTTAGTCACCAGAAGAAAACTTGAAATCTACTGATATCCCATTATGACAAAGGTTAACAGAGGAGACATAAAAGAGGGGATAGAAGAAGACTGGAGCAGTAAAAGGATCAAAAGAACCTTGATAATACATGTGAAGATGTGTTATAATTCTACATACTTTGTATTGCATCTTGTCCTTAGGGGTGCTTAATGAATAAACTTAATAAACTAATTAATAGAGAGAGAGTGATGAAAACAGAAAAGATAAAAAATAACAGAAAAAGAGACAATGTGGGTAGAGGAGATAAGTAAACTAACATAAAGAGTGGAAGAGGAAGATGTAAAGAGAATAGTTAGAAATAATGCAAAAAGGGAGGAAAGAAAAATGGTGAAATGGGGTCATTAGAGAAATGTGTGTACATAGTATATGGTATGTGAACGTGTGTGTCACAGAGGCAGGGAGAGACTGAACTTAAAACTAGGGCTTGGAGAAAAGGCAATGAAGGAAAAGTTGAAGGTTATAAGAAAGCAAAAGCAATCGTGGGAAGGATTTGGGGTTTGTTAACTGTCCCAACTCTTTCAAAGACTTTTCCACATCTTGCATCACTCTCTTTGTCTTTAAATTTGGCTGCCAACAGGGGAAATCTAATGTGTATATTGTATCTAATTTACAGTATTTCCCCCTAATCCCTCTGTTCATTTTCAGATGCTTTCTTGGAAACAAGAAATCATATTTTAATATGGCTAAACCCACAGAACATCATATTGCCTTGAACTTTAAGGTAGATTGAAATTCAACCCAAGATTTAAGAATGAAAGAGTAACTTTAGCAGAAATCTGGTATTTAGCCCAGAAGCGTACCAGCCTCATAAATTTGGCATTACATGTTCTCTGAAAAGTGACCACAGTTTACGTATAAATGAGAGACAAGAGAGGTCTGTGTTGCCTTTATCCGGGAAAATGATTATATGTTGGAGATTTGGTGAATTACCTGTGCTATGTGAAGTGAATTCAGGCCACAACTATTAAGTAATAATTATTAATACACTTTTAAAATAAATTTTATGAAGCATTAACAAAAGACTATTTATGTATATATGCAAGTCCTTTGACCTCTCAGGACCTGTTATCCCATCTGTGATAAAGGAATTATTTTAGGTGAGGAAGTATTTTCCTGTTTCAGCCCAAGCAGCACCACTTGTACTGGTTTAAATTTGGGATTTTTGTGATAAATTGTGTTTGGAGAAAAGACTCTGAAGAAAAGACATTGTAAAACCACCAGATGACCCCGCTCCTAGCCACTGCCCTCCAGGAGAAGGGGACCCAGCACCCTTGCTTTGTCTTACAAGTTCCCATCAGGAAGCCTCCTCCTCACCCCATCGTTTCACACTCCACTCTCAATCCCCTAGCTTAGGCCACTCTTTTGCTCTATCATGTCTCTCTGGGGCCTGAGGCTGATCCTGTCCCCCATTCTCCGGCACCTGTGACCATTTATTCATGCATTCAGCAAGTATTTATTGAGCACCTATTCTGTGCTAGCCTTTGTTCTAGGGACTTGGCATATATCAGTGAGCAAAACAAAGATCCCTGCGCGGCTTACATTGCAGCAGGTAGAGATCGACAATAAATAATAAACAGAAAATAAGCAATTTGTAGAGTATGCCAGATGGTGATAAGTGCTATGAGAAGAAAAAGTCAAGCAGGGTAGGGAGGACTAAGAGGTGTATAAGGAGTCATGCTGAGAAGGAGGATTCTTGGCCCCATTCCTGCAGTTCCAAGTAAGAAATCTACCTAATCCAGCCTGGCCCTTTATATACTATCCTGGAACTGACCTATGGTCAGAAGATGTGTGTGGTAGAGACAGTACTCAACAAATATCCATACTCGTTATTTCCCAGCCTCCCTTGCAGTTAGGTCAGGCCCATGTGACTCACGCTGGCCAACAAAACGTGAGAGGAAGAGCAGCTGAAAGTCAGTTTGTCTCTTTCATCTCATCCTTACTCTGATGTGCTCACCTTAAAGGCCATTAGTCTAGGCATCACGGCTACGAGATGAAGAAGGCCACCCAACCTGCATCCGATGTGACATGAGGAAGAAATAAACTTCAACTGTTTATGTCACTACGATTTCAGGGTTGTTTGTAACTGAATCATAGTGTAGGCTATCTGTACCAGTATCCGTGAAAGAAAATGAACTGGTAATTATAACATCATTTTCTGCTTTTTGATGGTAAAGTAAGCAAAAAGTCATGAATTTTTACCTCCTCATAGACTGACAGAGGTGTAAAGGTACAATTCTGCCAGGAAAGAAATGAGTAAATTACATTTAGGTTGCCCTTTTAGGACTCCATAAATATTCTACGACATATTTTAAGAAAGTATTTTGATTCATGAACACAATTTACTTTTCTTGGATTCATGTAACAGTAACATTTCATTGAAAAAATTACTTAGTAGAAAATGTGTAATTTGTTTTAAGCTAATCAAAATATTTCTTGGGCCATTCAGTTTCCTGGCTATTCCCCTGACTTAAATCTCACACTGGAGAAACAATTTTTTTTCTATAAACATTTTCTACAACACCACTCATTTAAGAAAGACTAAAATATTAGCAGTACCAGAGGGAGTTTACAAGCAAATGCAAAGCACAGGCAGTATAAGCTCTAAGCTGTCCACTGAGAAATTTTAAAATTAAATTTGCCTGTGCTCTAACTCATGGGATCATGCTAAGACCCTTGTCCACATTTTCCTTTAGTGGACTCCAAAGAAAACATTTTGAAAGATAGTCTCAAACTCATACATATTTGTTAATAAATAAAACCAATCTATATGGAAATACTGATATTCAAGGCCAGACCTATAAGTGTGTAAAGCAAGAAACCACTGAGGGGTGCCAGAAAGGCCCCAAAGATTCTCCCACAGTCTGTCAGGGTGCCTAGAATCCTACCATTAATGGCTCTCTGCTTTGAGTCGAAGGATTTTGTTTCTCTGCAACAGCTTTAACAGAAAAGAACAAGACACAGCTGGAGTAGAACAGGCAAGAGAGACCATGCTGAGGAGCAGGGGACTGGGTTGAAAGATGTGAAGATGGTGACAGCAAAACCATGGTCTAAAATAAAGTGCAACAGCTGACCAACTGATTAATAAATCAGAATATTCTTCTAGAACACCTGCTATCTTTAAGACATTATACCAGGCACTCTGAAAGACACAGAAATATATGAGGCAGGATTACTGTCTTCGTGAAGTCTGCAGTCTAGTGTTTGGCCTTTGTTATGGAGCCAGAGAATGGATGGTTGGTTAAAGCTAGAAATAAGAGTGTGGCCTGTCTTCATCCTCAGCATGTCTGCATAAGGCTCCAAGGAGACCTAGGTCAGGCAATTGAAGGGTATTGTGGGACTAGAGAGAACGAGATCTAGAGAAGAGGAAAGAAGGATGAAAGGAACGATGAACTGATAAAGTCATTCTCCCCTTGGAGAGTAAAAGAGTAAAACACTTTTACTCTTTAGTGTGAGAAGAGATTACAGGCTTTGATGCCTGGAGAATTTTATGCCTTTCCACCAAATAAAAAGAAACATAAATTGAATTTCATATAATTAGTTTGTTACACTGCTTTGTTACAAAAGCTTTTTGAGATTTTTGTTTGTCAGTTTTAAACACTTACCATCAAACTTTGCAAGTCTGCTAATATCTGCTCCAAGTTCAGAGGTAAGTGATAACGCATGGCGCACTTTAAGGTTCGTTTCCCTGTGAAATTAATTGACACGGCATGAACTCTTAAATGGAACAGCCCAACAGCATCTTACACAAAGCCATCAGGGACACTTCAGCAATCTCAGCACATGCAAAACCCAACACAAGAGATTCAAGAAACTCCCTCTGAATGTCATTCACACCTCCCACACTACCTCGGGAAAATGGACAGGGCTTTGCAGGCTCCTAAGAGTTGGCATTCCACCCACGGCACATCTGTGTAACAACAGAGTAATCTGTTTTGCTATTTGAAAAAACAGAGGATGTAATAAATATGCTTTCATTCAAACCTACTTAGACATCATGCATGAGTTACAAAACACATTAGGAATGGGAACACAGTTGCCAAATAAAGGAGGCCAGTATCACTCCAGAGTCTGCTATCTATGTAGGAGTTTTACTTGTAAGAGATGGTCATGGCTCATTTCACAGTAGCTGAAATTCAAATGGGAAAAGGAATACAGCTTTCTTTTTCTTGGAGAATCAAGCCAAGAATCCCGTAAGTCTAGAATCATACAACTAGACAAGAACTAAGTAGATCACAGTGAGCTGGTCATCTTCCTCCAGGCAAGACCACATATACATTGGACAGATGGCTCTCTGGTATTCGTGAAATGACCAGCAGTGAAGATTCTATGGCCATCACTCAAGTTTTGTGTTTAAAGAGTTTGCAATGCCAGTTTCCTCACTGAGTTCAACCTAATTCTCTTCTACCGTAACTTAAGATCATCTGTCAGAGTTCTACCTTTATGGAATGTTTAGTAGTGGGCTCATTCAGTCAACAAATATTGATTGAATATATACCATAGTCACTCATGAACCTCAATGCAGCCCCTAAACGTTATTGTCCTCTTGCAGGAAACAAGTGGTAGGTAAAAAAGCAAATATCGCCTTTTAGAAGTACAAGCCAAACCATGAAATAATTGAATTTAGAGAACTGAGCAGGTACCTGAGACTGCATTTAATCTAAACTTCCCATGAGTGAGTTTCACAATGATGTTACGACAATATATACCCAACCCAAGGAATGCCTATTGGTGAAACAGCTTTCTGCAGGAAACATTAAGTTGAATGTATAATTGAAATGTCTTTGTTTAAAAGTAATCTTATTGATCTAAATCTATCAATTCATAGGAGGCAGAGATGAGTAGGGATTGAAATAGTCAAGAATAACTTCATAATTGAGGCAGATATTGAGCTGGGCTTGATGGAAAAGAGTGAGACAGTGGTGTTGAGGTTAAAGGACCAAAATGAGTTTGGTCATTTAAATGACTTTTCAAATAATTGAAACAGTCAGTCACACCAGCTGGACCAGACAGCCCTCCTTCCATGACCATAAATCCCGTCACTCATCAAAGTTCATCATCATGTTAAGTTACTTCCTCAGGATTCTCTCTACCCGCTCACTTCCACTTTCAGGTGTGGAAGCTAAAGGGGAAGAATAATCACACATAGACCTTACTGATAAAAAAAATTTCTTTTCCAAAACTCCTGATTACTACCTTCAGTGTCATGCCATACTCTTCCTTAATCTGCCTCAATATCTTGATAAACTTCAAAATGATTTTCAGCATAAGAAACAATACAGAAAGATCCTTTGTACCCTTTACTCAATTTCCCCTCTGGTACCATCTCGCAAAACTATATCACAATATCATGAGCAGGATACTGACATTGACAGTCAAGATCTAGAATATTTCAATCACCACAAGGATTCCTTCAGTCTCCCTTTATGGACACACTCACTTCCCTGCCTCCTGAAACCCATCTTTAACTCCCAGCAATCCCTAATCTGTTGTCCACTACTCTAATTTTATAGTGATGTTATATAAATGAAATAATACAGTATGTGACCCTTTGGGATTGGCTTTTGTCCACTCAACATGATTCTGTGAAGATTCATCCAGGTTGTCGCATGTATCAATAGTTCATCCCTTTTTATTGCTCAGTAATATTGCATGATATGGATATACCACAGTTTGTTCAACCACTCACCTGTTGAAGGACATATAAGTTGTTTCTAGTGTTTGGATATTACAAATAAAGCTGCCCCAAACATTTGTATATAAGTTTTTGTGTAAACATATGTCATTCCTCTGGGATAAATGCCTGGGAATAAAATTGCTGTGTGATATGGTAGTTACATGTTTAGTTTTTTAAGAAACTGCCAAACTGTTTTCCAGAGTGATTGTAGCATTTTACATTCCCATCAGCAATGTGTGAGTGACCCTGTTTCCCAACATCCTTGCCAGCATTTAGAGTTCTCACTATTTTTTCTTTTAGCTATTCTGATAGGTGGGAAGTGATATGTCATTGTGGTTTTGATTTTAATATCCCTAATGGCTAATGGTGTTGAACATCTTTTTGTGTGCTTATTTGCCATCTGTATGTCATCTTTAGTGAAATGTCCCTTCATGTCATTTGCCAATTTTCTAACTGGATTGTTTAGTATTTTCACTGTGGGGTTTTGAGGATTTTTAATATATTCAAGATACAAGTCCTTTGTCAGGTAGATAGGTTGCAAATATTTTCTCCTAGTCTGTAGCTTATTTTTTCATCCTCTTAACAGGGTCTTTTGCACAGAAAAAATTTTTAATTTCATGAATTCCAGTTTGTCAAATTTTCCTTTTATGTATTATGCTTTTGGGATCAAATCTAAGAACTCTTTGACTAGCCCTAAATCTTGAAGATTTTCTACTATGTTTTTCTCTAAAGGTTTTATAGTTTTATATTTTACATTTGAATTCAGTTTCCTTAATAGTTACAGGGCTATTCAAATTATCCATTTCATATTGGATGGGTTCTGATAGTTTGTTTTCCGATGAAGTGGTCCATTTTATCTACTTTGTTAAATTAATGTGTATAGAGTGGTTTGTAGTATTTCCATATCCTTTTGATGACTTCAGGATCTGTCATAATATCCCCTGGTTCATTCATGATATTGTTAACTTGGGTCTTCTCTCTTTTTTTCTTTCCCTGTCTTCTTAAAAGTTTATTTTATTGATGTTTTCAAAGAACTAGCTCTTTGTTTCATTGACTTTTCTCTATTGTTTTTCTATTTTCAAGTTCATTGGTTTCCACTCTTTATCTCCTCCCTTCTGCTTGATTTGAGTTTATTTTGCTATTTTCTAGGTTCATGAGATGGAAGATTAGATCATTGATTGGAGGCTTTTTCTCTTTTCAAGTGTATACATGTATTGCTATAAATTTCCCTCTTAGCACAATTTTAGCTTCTGCCCAGACCAAGGGTAAGATCACACAGGGTGAACTCTATTTGGATAGCTCAATACAGCATTTATTTCAAAGGCAGTGGTTAAAACCATGGGCTCTTTTGTCAGCTGCCAGGTTTGAGTCCCGGCTTCACTCTCTAGAAGTTTGGGACAAATTCTTTCATCTCTCTAAGCCTTCATTTTCTCACCTGTACAACAGGGCTTATATAGTACCTACGTTTGGATTAAATGATGAAATTCATCTAAAGCACACATATAGTATCTTTAAAATGTAAACATTCAATAAATATTTTCATGTCAGACAGACAAACTGAATCCACTGAAACAGAATTACTATACAGTCTATAACTAAATTCCAAATTAGCATCAATGTCAAAACTGCATCCTACTCCATTTCTCTCTTATCTCTCTACATCTTCATTTGACCCAGTTCCAAAAGTTGCCTTCTAAAGTAACATCAGTCTTCTTTCTTCAAGGGATCTTGATTGTCACTCCTCTCATTTTCCTTAGAGAATCACTTGAAATTAAAAACAAACAAACAAACAGAAAACCCTTCCAGGGAATCTCAGTGAAAAGTCCCTGTGTAAAGCTATTTACGTATATATGTTTAGCTCGCTGTTTCTGAAAGAAATAAATTCAAGAGAAAAAACAGAGGTTTCACAAGATCTGCAAAGTAATTAGCAAATGGACTTTGCAATTTAGAGTCTTATTTCTTCCAAGAAAATAAAATGAAGAATTAAGGCCTTTTTAGATTTTTTTTTGATTGAAGTAGAGTTGATTTACAATATTTCAGGTGTACAGAAAAGTTCTTCAGTTATATACATATATATATATTCTTTTTCAGATTCTTTTCCATTATAGGTTATTACAAGATATTGAATATAGTTCCCTGTGTTATAAAGTAGGTCCTTGTTGTTTATCTATTTTATATATAGTAGTGTGTATCTGTTAATCTCAAATCCCTAATTTATCCCTCCCCCCTTCCCTTTGGTAACCATAAATTCGTTTTCTATGTCTGTGAGTCTATGCTTTGAAATAAGTTCCTTTGTATCATTTTTTTTTAGATTCCACATATAAGCGATATCATATGGTACTTGTCTTTCTCTCTCTAACTTACTTCACTTAGTATGATAATCTCTAGGTCCATCCATGTTGCTACAAATGGCATTATTTCATTCTTTTTTATGGCTGAGTAATATTCCATTGTATACATATACCACATCTAAGAATAAGGTTTAAGGTTTAAGTTAGGTCCTGTTTCTAAAGCTATTACTCTTTTTTTTTTTTTTAACATCTTTATTGGAGTATAACTGCTTTACAATGGTGTGTTAGTTTCTGTTTTATAACAAAGTGAATCAGTTATACATATACATATATCCCCATATCTCTTCCCTTTTGCATCTCCCTCCCTCCCACCCTCCCTATCCCAACCCTCTAGGTGGTCACAAAGCACCAAACTGATCTCCCTGTGCTATGTGGCTGTCTAAAGCTATTACTCTTAAATAAATTGAAAACCAATCTAAATAATTATTTTGACCTTAATAACTTACCCATCAAGCTCAGCAGTTTCAATATAACAGAGGCCATGTGGCTCACTACTTGATAGGAGAAGCAGATCAGCCTATTTTGAAAAATGAGGATAAAGAATACTTGAAAAGAGAAGATTGATTGAAAGCCTTCTACACTGTATCATCCCTCCACTACTAACGAGCCATCAGAGCCTTAGAAAAAAAGTGAGAGGTGAAGTTCTGTTCCACCTCTCTACCATATGCTCTGAATCAAACCCACCCTCTACTTCCTTGCTCCTGGTTTGCATGCCCTTGACCATCAGAACATAAGCAAGGGGAGAGATAGCATATAAATTAATAGCCACTTTAATTTTTTTAATAGAAATGTTTAAATTTTTATATATTTCTACATAAAATTTATATATCTCATAGAAATATATAAAATTCTATTTTCTTTCTTTGATAATTACTAATGGGAAATATAAAACTTTCCCCAATAAATAAGATAACTGGAAATACTTATATGCACATACTTTAATTCCGTGGTTATCAGTTAAGAGTGGAGGCAGGAAAAGAAGATGGGGAAAGACAAAAGTAATGAAGGATGGAGGAAACTGAAAACAATAGAAAAAATAAGAGAGGCAAGGAAATTTTTAAAAGAGAAAAGGATTAAAGGAGGAAAAACAAGATTAAAACATAAACAAGAGAAAAGAAAAAGATGGTGGCGTGTAAGAAAAAGGAAAGAGAAGAAAAGCAGGGGCTAAGCAAGACGGCAGGATAGAATAGAGAACATGGTAAACAGAAAACATTCAGAGGTGGGAAGCTGGTCTTTCACAGAGATTAATTATTCTATTCGGCCATCCATTTGTGTTTTGGAAATGACCCATCACAATTCAGTTTTAGAATTCTGGTAGCTTTCTACATTGGGAAATTGTTTATTTGAAATTTCAAAATTGATTTTTAAATGAGGGTTTTTATGAAATTCTGAAGGTTTTACATGTTTAAAAAGAATTGACTAAAATTCTAGCAATTTAGTTTGACATATTAGCCTAACAATTTTTTAGCTCTGTCTAAATGTACAACTGGCATTCCAAAACTGTAAACGTTTCTTACCTTTGTTTTTTAAATATTTGAATTGCCCCATTCTCAAACCTTGGAGGTTAAATCTAGAATCAATCCACTCATTTCATTGTCTCAAGCTTTTAAATTTTCAACTCAAAAATAGGCGTGGTGTAGGTGCATGTGGGGGGGAGGGGGTATAGTTTTGTCTAAGTTGTAATAAAACAGAACCAAAAAGCAACTCAGTGACAACCCCTAACCGAATAAATGGGTTTGCACTATCAAGGCTCCGCCTCAACTCTGGATGAAAAAGCCAGAAATGCCTGTCAAGGCAGAAGTTATTTATTTTCTGACTTCTCACAATGTGACCTGAGCAAGCCCGCTCTGAAGAGAACATGTGAAGAGCGTATGCCACTCTTGAGCCAAAAATTACCCATCTTGAGTTTAAAGTGAAAAAATGTTATGAAAATTTACCTTGACTTTATTTCTCACATTTAAATTTCAATGAATAAAGGCACAATAGCAGTAGAGCTTCATGCTCTTTGGCCTATGGTTCTCCTCCCCAAGTTTAACAGGATCATTTCAAAAAAAATCCAGAATTCCCTAATTCTATCTTCTGTGATTGAAATAGTTATGAAGTTTAGAGAAAGATACCCATTTGTACCTAGAGTTGCTTTTCTTCAAAACTCTGCCTAGTAAGAACCATTACTTTTTTCTTGTTACAGTTTAATTTTGAGCTCAGCTGCCTTAAGACATATTTTCGATAAACAAAGGGAGGAATTGTTGGCCACAGTTGGCTCAGAACATGTGACTGAGTCACCACTGCCACCTTCTGACCAGACTCTTTCCTAAGCAGTGACTCAACTTCCTAGAGGCATAAACTGAGAACTGTAAACCCCACGGGTTCTGGGCTAACTCTTCCTGTTCTCTCTACCCCCTGGGAACCTGGGACTTCTACCTTCCTGTCTTCTCCCTTCCCCGCCTCCTCCTGTCACCTCCATTATCACCTTTCTCTATGTCCTCTGAACCTTCCTCCTGTTTTCCCACTCCCTGATCTCTGTCCTGCCTTCCCTCATTCTTCCTCTGTTCTCCCTGCCCCACTGCTGAGCCTTGGTCTTTCCTTTTGCTAACTTCTCCCTTCAAGTTTTTTAAATTCATTAGTTGAGGAGGAAGTGTGAAGGGGCAGGACCATCGGGGCATCCAGTGGAATAAGTGACCAGCTCACTCATCATCATGCCGTCCTATTTCCATGTGCACTCAGTAGTCATGCTGGAAAGGAAGGGCAAGAGAGCTGTAGTAACAGCCCTGTTAGTCCTGGGTTGCCCTTTGGTCAGAGGTTCTGGGAAGGGAGTGGGGCAACACATGGGTGGTCTTAGGGCCCAACAAACCCCATGATTCTGTGAGCCTCAGGTCAGTCCTCCTTAAACTGATCCCTTTAGTATCTCTCAGGGACCCAATTCCTAGTCGATCCAGAAACTGGTGTTTGAGCTGTGGGTGTTTATAATACCAGTAGCCAAAATTTGGTGAGGACTTACTATGTGTCTGGCACTATGCCAATAGCCTTACATGCAATATTTTATTTAACTCAAAGAAATCCTGAATGTAGGTCTTGTTATCTCCACTTTACAGATAAGCAAAGTGAGACTCAGAGGGGTTCAGTAACTTGTTTGCGGCCACATAATTAAGTAGGGCACCAGGATGTGAATCTAGGCCATCTAAGGCATTTACTGCCAGGAGTACTAAATTAAATAAAAACTTCTTACCTTCAAGGATTTTATAGTTTAGTAAAGGCAGAATATGACAAGGGTTCTAAGTGTCTTATTAACAAAGTGCTGTGGGAGGAATGCAAATGAGAAAGGGAGTATGTCGGGTTGGTAGTTGAGGAAGGGCCTAATGGAATATTCTGGACGGAATGGAGGGCAGGTCTCCGCAGGCAGAGGCGTTAGCAGGAATGCAGCACGGGGAATGGAAGGTGTGATTATTGGAACTCACGGGGGGACCAACCATACCCATCTTCCTTAGACCCCCATTTGTACTTTCTGCTGTCAATTATTGGTGCCTTTTCCCCACGCCCTTCCAGGAAAGGCTCAGCTATGTCTCCCAAGAATTAAGGAATGTTTTTCAACACAATGTTCCTTCTCCCACCTTCCACAGGTAACAAAAAGCCCAAGCAGGGGCTTCACGGAAACCTGAAACAAATATACCAGCCAGAGGAACCTTGAAAACCTTGAACGTCTTTGAGTTCTAGGCACCAATGACACTGGACTCCTAGATTTACTAGGCAAGATTAATGTTTGTTGAATTAAAGAACAAATGAAGCAAAACCTCCAGTGATTATAACACCTGAAAGCTGTAGAATTCTTTAAGGGTTTACAAAACACTCTCGCATAACTGCGTCACTTTATTCTCTCAACAACCCCATTAGGGGATAATATTGTTCCCATTGTGTGTATAAGAAACCTGGGAAGGTAATTTCTGGCCTCACAAGCACTAGATGAGCTAAATTAACCCATGTAATGCCCATAGCCTTTACAAAGTCATGGTGAAAGTTTCATCACATGTAATAGAGGATCCCCAAACTCCAAGCAATATAAGGCCATACTCATGGCCACATGGAGGTTAAAGGGCAAAGCTAGAACTTGGAACTCTGATCCCAAAATGTATGCTCTTTCCACTGGTTGGCTACAAAATCACTGGAATACAATTATGAAAAACTGACAGCATTTCACTTCGTTGGTGTTCAAAAACCAAAACTACAATGGTAAAAGAATATTGGGATTCGATTCATGACGTGATGGAAAGATAAATTTGTAGAACTGGAACACCATATTTGGATCTCCCTTCATTTTTTTTAAGCCATTCTCACATGTGGAATTCTTCTTTATCATCTACAAAATTATCTTTTCTTTTATTCTTTTACAGTGCAAAAATAAGAATACAAAATGGCTCATGCAGTATACTTATGGAAAAATATGTTGATGTGGACAAAAGTCAGAATGAAGTCATAAAAATGAAAATGGGTAAGATTATAGTTAATGTTTTCATTTAAAATTTAAATTTCAGATCCAGCAAATGCATGTTGAATGTCTCACATATTTTTAAAAAAGGAAGATTTATTTCAGCAATTAGAGTAAAACAAGTAACTCTGATTTGAAGCTGTAAAACTTAAAATAACTGAAAAAGGCAATTCAACCACAAAATGGCCTCCCCGGAAGGATGTCCAAAAACAGTGCTGAAAAAGACTGGAGAAAATGCCCTGATGATGGGTCAAGAGAAAGCCAAAGCCTGCCCATGGTCAGCACTGGAGTTTAGGCTAAACTAGCCCTTTCATTTCTTAAGGTGAAATTTTCAGTTCTGTAACAGAAGAATGTCTTTGTTTTAAAGCAAAAATTTACTGTTGTAAACACCTAAAACATGAAGGCCTTTTTGTGGAGGGGATGGAGGGTGGACTGTTTTTCAAGTAAGCTAAACAATTAAATTCATGTGATGTTCAAATATGCTCATGTCCAGTAAGAGGTTTATTTCTACCACCAGATGAGAAAAGCCAAACAAGACAAGAGCACTGCTGTCAAATAAAGGAGGAAGGTAGGCCTGGCTCCCAGGGTCCAGGATCTGGCAGTATTAAGAACTCTGCAGTGTGTTTTTCTCACACAGTTTACTTAATTCTTCTAATGCAAGTCAATCTCATTGTGATAATTGAATTATGCTCTATGTTTTTTTTTTCTTGGTCCTGAAGTAAAAATAGGAGCTCTGGAAATTCAGCTCAAAAGTGTTTCAGAGTTTTTTTTAAAAAGGTAAGGGGCAGTTTTCCTTATTGGGAAAACAAAGGTGAGTAACTTCTGAACATGCCAGCTAACTGGTCATCTCAGGCAAGCTCCTTTCCTTGCTTAAAATGTACTGATATGGTGACATAAATCCAGTTAGAAGTTCTAAATTTGGACAGCTAGAGGTTATGCATCAGAATTGAGTGCAACATTCTGTGGCCACTTCACCTCCATCATCCAAGCCTAGAGGCCCTGACTCTTGAAGCCCAGTCGCAAGGTAATCAGGACCAACTTTTCCAATGGAGGCAGGAGCAGCATATGGTAAAGAGAGGGGTTAAAACTCCTGGCTCTCCTATTGACAAGCTATCTGATGGCACTGTGCCTCCATTTTCTTATCTGTAAAATGGGAACAATAATAGTACATAACCTGCCGTCATTGGGATAATGTGAGGATTAAATGAGTTAAGTCATATAAAGAGCTTGTAATATTGGCTGTCATGTGGCACACAGTCAATAAAGGCGAGCTATTATTATCATGATCTTCATGATCTGGTTTCCCAAGATGTACCTCTGTGCAGTAACTCCAAAGTGAGTCTCTTTTAGAGACCTGTGATTGTTGCTCCCCAAATGTAAGCTCTCTGACAGCCCCTGCCAACTGATGCCAGGGAGTAGGAAGTTGTATTAGTACTTCTAAGTGATTACAGCAGTTCACCCACAGAAACATTTATTTGTCCTAGAAAACCGTTTCATAGGTGCCACGTAGCCGCACATGGATAAACTTTGAACAAAGTGACCTAATCAAGAGGCACTGTGGTGTTTTGGCATTTGAGGGAATCCCTTCCTCACTTATCCAAAGATTAAACCGACAAAGCTATAATTCTATGAGTCAGACAGAGATCAATGGAGATAAAAATATCATCTTTGTCACTGATCAAGCTATTGGAGACCAGGCTTTAGGTCTGTGGGCCCAGTGGGCTGGCTAACACTTCACCACTGTTAGACTCATCTAGTCATAGTTGAAGCTCTCTGGAAACTACCTGGACCCTCCCGCTACCCCCACCATGGGGATTTACTCCTGTAAAATTGGTACTTCGAACGAGCAGGGCAGAATGTACTCTCTGTACACAGACAGAGCCCAAAGAGAAAGGGAAGGAAGGAGGTGCCAGGTCATGCACACCACTCCCTGCCCCAACACTCAACAATCGGAGAAGTCACTCCTGGGAGAGGGGAGCAAGCAAGGGGGTGCAAGACGCTCAGTGTTATTTTGGGGCTGCCCTTCCAAGTGAAAACAGGAAGAACGAACCTAGGAAAGAGTAGGGAGTAAGCATATCTACCCCATCACGTAGCCACAATAGAAAGGCTACATCTGCACTGTCCAGTAAGGTAGCCACAAGTCACACGTGGCTATTTAAATCTAAATTAATTAAAATTAAATAGAATTTAACATTCTGTTGTTCTAGCCACATTTCCAGTGCTCAGTATCCACAAGGTGCTACTGGCTGTTCTATATTTGGATGCACAAATATAGAACATTTTCTTCACTGCAGAAATTTTTATTGGACAGTGCTGGGACACGTGAATCACTGACTTCATGGAAACTCATCTAAATGTGGGATTCATTTTAAACCAATGATAATCATGCGTGCATGGAACTGGTTTCCTTCCATGTGATGCTTGCACTTACACTTGACTTCCACGCTTCATTCCACAGAAAGGTTTGCAATAACAAGCAAGCATGTGTTATTTTCTATAACACAGAAAATACAACTAAATTAAAAACAAAGACCAAGGGAAGTGCATATTAGAATATTAAGGCTAGAGGGCAAGTTGGAGCACAGATATGCTGTCCATGAGGTCCTTGGAGTTAAGAGATTTGAGACACAAATTTGACTCCTGCCTTTATGGGATTCACCTCAAAGAATCTGATAAATGAACATACTAGAGTATAGTATCAGTGAATAAGTGAGTTCAGTCCAATATTTACCCCTGTTAGAGTATATCCATAGGGCTCTTAAAACACATTATTTTTACTGAATACCTTAAGCAGAAATTCCCTAGCATTTCCCCTGAAATATTCAATTCCAAACAAAATAATAGTTAAGTGTTTGGGATACTTTAATTTTTCCTAATTCCACTATATCTAGCACCATGCCTAGCATAAAGTAATTTCCAAAAAAATTTTTTTGAATGCACACATCCTAGAATTCTATATATGCCCATTAAAAAAAAAAAGTTAAGATTATCCACTAAGAAGCACCAAAACTTTTTCATTGTAATTATCTTAATTGAAAGTAGAACCAAAATGAGTTATATGGAGTCCTTTCTTCTTAAGCAAAGAACCCTGAATATATGTGATCTTTTCTTAATTAGGGCATATTAGTACCTCATGGATCCAGAACACCCTGAATTTTGGAAATTTATATCCACTTTTCTTTTTTTTCCTGTCTTCTTTCTTAGAAAAGATTGACATTAATTCATTCAGCCAACACTTACTGACTGCCCCCTATGATCCTACATGACACTAGATGTTATGGACCAGGCAAATCAATGTGCTCTTTGCTCGTAAGAATCTTGTAGTCTAGTCTCAGCTCAGACAGAGAATCACAGCAACTACGGGCTGGAAGGGATCTCTGAGATCACATAATGCTCTTGCACCTTGATTTGACATGTGAAGAAACAAACAAAAGGCAGAGAAGATAAAGTGACACACGGAAGGAATGGAGCAAAGACTCAGTTCTCATCCAATTCCCCACCCAGTGTCCTTACACTGTATTTTACACTGAGCCTCAATCTTTCCCACGGGGTATGTTCTTCTAACAGATGCTACCCTCAGTGTACTGCTCCTAGTATTTAATGAGCTGGAAAATAAGCTTGACATGCTACTTTAAATTGTGTCCAAAAAAGTAAATAGGTTTTGAAACCCTGGCAGACTACCCTACGTCTAAGGAACCCAGGTTACATCGGGTGGACTTTGAGACCTCCGTTTTGGCTGCACCAACACCTTTTGCTTATTTTTGGCTCTCAGCTATTTTCCAGAGGCTTGAGGTTGTCAGAGAAACAAGCACTTCTCTATTTAAAGTGTGCACTCTTTCTGAATGGCCTATCCACTGACTAGTCACCTTAGCATGGGTTGTTCCAGAGAATCAGTATACACAGATGATACATTAATGAAAGAAGACTGTTTCTGAAAGTGAATGTTTAAGAGTCTTAACTGAGTTGTTCTTGTAAATAGATCTTGGGGCCATTTGTTTTATGCTGTGGGAAAATGTCTCAAATTTAATGAAGAACACAGCTTGATAAATAAAATGGCATTAACACAAAAATTTTCATGAGTAATCTAATATATATTTGACATAAAGACTACAATAGTTAAAATTTTTAATCTCTGATCTGGATAGCTTTTATAGCCTTGCATTTAATACGAGCTATAGTTAGTCACATATATTTTAGTTTTAACTGACCCCTTGAATTTTTTTAAGGAAACGGTAACACAGGCAGCTTGAGAATATAAATTATAGTGCATTTGATATACAAAGTAAAACCTCATAAATAGCATTTATTAAGAACATTCAATCAACATTTTCTGATCGTGATTATTCAGGAAAGAACATCCATTTTCTCTTTCTATAGTTAATCTTTTCTTCTATGATACTGCATATTAACATTATTAATTCCGTTATTGGGGGGATAATATTCAAACTGGGGGGATAATATTCAACCTATGTGAGAACAAACTATTTTTAAAGTACTCTGGAGCATTTTAAAAGCTCTTATTTACATCAAACAATTGACAGCCTGATTTTAAATATTTTTTACCTATTAATTTCCCAAAGGAAATAACAAGGTGATAATCACTCAGCCTTATCTGAATTATCAGGTTATTGAAAGTAATTAATCAATATGTCTTTCAAATATTTTATAATTGAGACTTTTTTAATAATACATCCTGGTATTCCCTCCTTAATTACGCTAAATTAGCACAGATTTACTAAATTTGCAAATGTAAATATTTTAGTACATATGCTAATTTAACCTGAGATAAATTTCTTAAACGATACTAAATACTCACAGCAACAAATTGGTTATTTTCTAATTTAATGATGTCTCCCACTTTGACATTCATCCATTTTTCATTCTGCAGTCTAAGAACAAAAACAAAATTAATTGTTTTCGGGAACAGAGAAGAATCAAGAGAATGTATTCACAATGGAGCATCATATGACAGAAGAAGCAGATAAGACTTTTTTTCTAGAATACTAAATTCAAAGAACCTTGCATAACAAAGTCTTTTACCTGAGTGATGTGGGAACTAAGGCCCAGAGAAGTCAAGTGATTTGCCCAAAGACACCCAGTGAGTTAGCTATCCCTGGGGCTAGACTCAAAATGCCTAACTCTTGGCTGTGTGCTCTTTCCACCACCCCATGGTACCAGCTTTATACAGCAGCTATTAACTCTTACTTGCATATCCTTGGGCAGAATGTTAAAAAAAAAAAACTCAGGGGGAAGGAAAGAAATAAATTCAGTCATTAACATTCTTTTCAACCTCTATATTAATAAATATAAAAACATCACTGCTGTTGTCTCAGAAGTCTGTTTAACTGGAGGCAAGAAATGAAGGAGACAGAAGCAACGGGGCAATAGCTAAAATGAAAGTAAGAGGAAAAGAATAAAAATTCTGGAAAGGACAAGAACAGCAATGGGTGACAAAAGAAGCCTTAGAAAACTGAACAAGAAAGACCACCTACAAATCATCCACAGCACTCTGGCCAAAGGGCAGGCTTGGTGGCTTTCTAACGGCTAGGACCAACAGCTCAGAATTGAGAACACAGTCAAGATGTTGCACTGTTTTCTTCGAGGCTCACGTATATAATGGAGTCGCAGGTCTACCCTTCACCAAGTTCAAAGGGGTTTATGACAAAAAGCCATTGTGTCTAGTTGGTCAGGCCCCTCGCAACAGTTAGGCAGACAGGCCATCTGGAAACAGACCACCTGTGGCAGTATCCGTGATGCTAATCATCCCTTCTGAAGTTCTCTGAAATGTAAACCAGCTTTGTTTTCCAAGTTGGAGACCTTCATCACACTTCTTTCTCAGGATTCCCTTCTAGGAGAGAAGGCTGGGACGAGTAGGCCAGGTTCCCCAACAAGTTAAGGTGGGCAGGTTAATTTCATTGTGCAGTTTTTAAAAAACAACCTAATTTACTTCTTTTATAAGCTGGAAAACAGTTTTAAATATTTATACAACTGTGAAATATGCCTCACACTATCAACCCCGCTGGGTCATTTGGCTTAAACACTCAAAGAATTTCTCTTTAATACGGATCCAAGTACATGTTGTTCTGGAAAGTTTTCAATTGCAGCATTTTCATCTCTAGCCAGAATTCAATCATTTTTCCAATGCCATACTTTTCTGCACTTTATCTAGTTCAATGACAATGAAAGACCCTAGGAAGTCTTTAAATCTCATTTTATTTATTTTTACAGGTATGGATAGATTATGTGCTGGTCTGTTTCTCCTGGGGTATCTCCTTTGGAGCGTTAGTGATATTTCTCAGGGGACAGTATCTTAGATAAAATGAAAGTGCATCTGCTTCAAGAAGAAGCTGAGATGATACTAAGTCTCATTTGCAAACTTCTATTCCTCCTACCTGTATACTATAAGCTCTACAAAGGACCACGTCCTACCTCTTCCACCAAAATCAAAAAATCAACCCAAGTTAAAAGGAAACTCTACAGGATCTCTTATACATTTTAAAATGCACAATTGAGAGTTAAGTTTGCACAGGTAAGTAACAATAGCCACTATTTGGGGTAATAAATTCTAACTTGTCTAGTGTCATAATATTTCCCCCCATAAAACCAAAGTAATTGGAAATATGTTTTTAAAAGTCTGGTGATATCCATGGGAATTACTTGAATTAACTGCTACACTTGGAAAAATACTGGAATAAAATCTCTTTAAGAAAAAAATTTGCAAAATCCCAGGGCATGCAAAGAATCCTTGATAAGGAAGAATCTGATATGGTCAATATGGATTCCTACTGGGACAATACAGAGAAGTGATAAAGCAGAGAAAAATCCCTTCCCTCATGCCAGATTCTCATGCCCATTCTCCTCCTACCCACACGCACCGTTATCTGTATTTTACCCGCTACTTTCTAACGTATTAAATATTTCCAAAAACAGGAAAACACTCAGAATAAATCATCTGACCAACCCCCACTAAGATCTGACCATTAGTCTGCTAATGTCATCCAACAGGCCAAGAAAGCAGAAAATATCTGTAATACCATGTACGAGCCCAGTCTCCCTTACTTTATCTCACTCTACTCCTTTTTCTCTCTTTCTCTCTTGCCACCTGTCTGCCCTCTGCCCAGAACATATACCTCGGAGCTCCTCTTCCCAAAATGCCCCTTTGTAATTCCAGATATCTTCCAACACCTACTCTTATCCTTGGTCACCTACCCCTTTCCACCTATTCCAATGGAAATTCCTTCCCTAAAAATGAGCACTCCAAACACTTTACTTCCAAAGTCTATGACTAACAGTATTTGAAATCTTAAAAACCTTCTGGTATGTACATGTACAAATTCCGCAGGACACAATATCACCTCTGTGGGCTATGAGCTATAGAGAAGTTCACAAGGCAACAATGTTGTTTGTGACAAAATTTTTCAGAACTTGAAGCAAAATATTGTTGCGAAGGTACACAAACATGGGAGAAATTTCCTCAAAGGAAATATTATCCAAAACTAATGACCAATATGACAAAAAACAGCAAGTGGTATTCCCTGGATGTTGACCCTGACCCTAGCGCTATCCAACTATTTCATCAATAACCTACACAACCAACCCACAGACACATTTGTCAGACTTGTACACAGCATCCTACCAAGAAGAGAGCATAACTCTTACAAAGAAGATTGTGATAGAAAGTTATGACTTGAAGAGGCTACCAGAAACTGAACAAAGAGGAAGAGGAAGAAGTACAAAACAGATTATTTGGGAGAGGAGAAAGTAATACTCTACAGATGTAATTAGGGTTTTGAAGAAAAAGGGCCTGGAGACATCCGTAAACCATATGTTGTGTGTGATGTCTTGGTTAAGCCTCTTATTTGAATATATATCTGTAGAACAATCAATATGTATAACACAATCAGAGGAGTTTTTTTAATGTTATTTCCTATTCTTTCTTACCAGGTAATTATAACTGCATTTAACTAGGACCTCAGAGATACACTTCAGTTAGCACTAAGGATCATAGCTACAAAAGTACCCAAACTTACTAACAAGTATAAACTGATGAAGATCTGCAAAGGAATTTAAATCGAATATATTTTAAATCTCACCATTTTTCTTTTCCTACACACTACCACCACCACTGACTTCATAACATCAAAGACATATCAGAAGACTGGAGGGACAGATAGGAAAATTTCCTTTAAGGTTCATCTTCAAAACATTTCTAGACTTCTAAGATTTTAGCTTGTATAGTAATTTCATTTTGCCATCATCCTGAAACAACGAAAACAGACACTCCCTGGCCCTCCATGTGTGGTGCAGCTGTTCCCAAGACTCATGTTTGAAGCAAGCTTGGGTCATAGCTCTGTGCAGGGAACACAGGGTGGCCTTGTGAGACGTGAAAATGACACTTGGCTCCATAGACTCGGCACCTTCAAACTTTGCTTTTACCATTGTCAAGAAAAGCCCTCCCACTCTAGTAGAGGATTTGTAGTATATAAATACTCGGAAAGCAAGTTAATTCATGTAATTGCACTGAATCAAGAAACTCCAAGATTTTAAAATATGCTTCAATTATCAGTATCATCACATAATTGCTTCAGGTTTTGAAACGGAAATAATCTAGCTAATGCTTCTTTGAACCAGATTTTTAAAAAATAGTTGGGGTAATAAGTTAGCTTTTACCTTATAAGCTCACAAGCCAATCACTACATAATAAGCCAAAATTCAAGAAAAGGACTCATAAAATTCAAATTCCAAAGGTACCATAAAACATATGGGGTTAATTGTCACAGAATAGTGACTAGAATTATTCTGAGGAAAGAATTTTTAAAAACACACCCACTAACTATATATCTACTCTCAGAACATCAGAGAATCTGAGTTCTGAGAAAAGGTGGTGAGAGATAGCAACTGTATCTAATAATTGTTGATAAATTTGTCTGAACCTGCTTCTTCCTGATAAGGCATAGCATACTAGGAGCTGCTACAATTTGCTGAGGACCTCCTTGAGAAAATGAGAGTGGGATAGCACCTACCATTCTCCATGTCACTGAACCACTGGCTCCAGAGGCTAGAAATCAAGTATTTACCATGAGCAAGATACCAAGCCCATTGCTGAAGCTTAAGGGGCAGAAGGAAGAGATCTTCATGGGTCTCCTCAAGGCTTCTGTCATCCTTTCCACAATCTAATTCTCCTGATTGCCCATTAGCATCACAGATTCCTGAAAAGAAGATTTCCTCAAAAGCTACAGAAGTTATGTTGGCACACTAGAGAAAGAAGATAATAAAGAAGGTCAGTATAATTGACCTCACCTAATTAACCAAAAAATCCACATACACTGAGCTTGCTTTCTTCCTTAATCTCAAGCCCATGTCAGATCTATAACATACAAAAGTATTCAACTGCTCATACAGACTTCGTTTTATTCACCACTGTATCTTCAGGACCTAGAATAATGCCTAGTTTAGAGTAGGCATTCAGTATTTGTTGAATGAATGATAAGTAAATTAATGAATATAGAATCATTATTTCTAAAAACAGTTGTTGAATGATAGCATTTCCCTGAATGTCTAATAAGAATTATAGCAGTGGGCTTCCCTGGTGGCGCAGTGGTTGAGAATCTGCCTGCCAATGCAGGGGACACGGGTTCGAGCCCTGGTCTGGGAAGATCCCACATGCCACGGAGCAACTAGGCCCGTAAGCCACAACTACTGAGCCTGCGCGCCTGGAGCCTGTGCTCTGCAACGAGAGAGGCCGCGATAGTGAGAGGCCCGCGCACCGCGGTGAAGAGTGGCCCCCGCTTGCCGCAACTAGAGAAAGCCCTTGCGCAGAAACGAAGACCCAACACAGCCAAAAATAAATAAATAAATAAGTATTAAAAAAAAAAAAAAAGAATTATAGCAATGAACAATTTATTTAGTGCTTACTGTACTCCAGGGAGTGTGCTGATCCCTTCATGTATAGGGTTGCCAAATAAAAATAAATGACACCCAATTAAATATGAATTTTAGGTAAACAACCAATAATTTTTTAGTTTAAGTGTGTTCCATGCAATATTTTGGATATAGTTATACTAAAATATTGTCATTATCTGCATTTCAAATGTAACTGGATGTCCTATATTTTAACTTGCTACATCTGGCAACACTGAATAGTATCTTATCTCATTTAATCCTCACAGCAGCCCTATGAGATAGGTACTGTTTCTACCCCCATTTTAGCAACTTTAATCAGAACAGAAAACTGAAGTTCAAAGAAATTGAGACCTTTGCCCTATTTTGCAACATCTGTCAAAAATTCAAATGTCCACATACTTTGACATTCCACTTTAAAAAACTGATCATACAGGTGCTCAAAGATGGATATACAAGGATGTGTATTACAGTATTATTTGTAATAGCCATCTATGAGAAACCATCCCTGCCCATCAATAAGAATTAGATAGATATACCAGGGTACACGTATCCAATCATGGCTTATCTACTCAATGGAATACAATGCAGCCACTAACAAGAATAAGATAGGTCTATATGCGCTGATGTGAAATATCCTCCAAGTTACATTATTAGGTTGAAAACAAGCACATGCACAACACTGCACAAGTGTTGTAAGATTCTGTGTTTTGAAGCAAGGATAAACCTACACATATGTCTGTTGTTCCATGCATAGAAAATTTCTTGAAAGACACACAAGAAACTGTTCACTGGTAGCCATTAGAGAAAGGAAATGAAAAGGAGAACCGGGATGTAAGGGAGACTCCATTTCACTGTACACTTTCCTGGACTGTTTGAATTTTTGGCATTACAAATATTGGTATTTTAAAGGACAACTGGAGAGCTAAAATAGAAGAAAAGATAACTCCTCCAAGTTCACATGTGAGTGGCAGAATCGGAACTACAACCTGAGTCTGCCTGACTACAAAGCCATGCTTTTAATAAATCTATACTTATTGTTCTTTTTTTAACTTTATTTTCCATGATAATTATGTATTGCCTATTTAGAAAGAGAATGGCCCCTAAGGAGCTGAAGAGATTCAAGCACAGCGATAGTGCAGACTCCCAGCGTTTCAATCCAGCCGATCCAAAGACAGCTGGCCGTCATGGTCCCCTGACAAAAGTGTCCAGTGGACAGCAGCAGTTCCTGGTTCTTTTCAATTCCACTGCTGTCAGAGCCACACTACAGTAAGAGATACAGTTTGGCCCTAATCCTCTAACAACAGACTGGTGAACAGGATCTCATTACACTGAGAATGAGCATAATACATCTTTGGAATCTATTTATTTGGAAGAATGCAGATGTTTTCCTCCTTTTCCTCCCTTCTTATTAGCACCATGCTCATGCTGAGGTAGAACCACACAGGAAGGGTTAGGTCTCACACCCATTTCGTAGGGGAAAAGGGTGAGAAGAAGGAGAAATGATAAGTTATAATCCTACAGCACGGATAATATCGTTTAACAATTTTCTGAGAAAAAGTAATCAATATCAGAGAGGCCCTGCCTAATTTGTACAAATCCTTGTAGAGCCTTTTGTGCATTATTTGGGTGCAGAAATACACACACAATTTGGCCTTACTATTTTGAAAACAGAATGATCAATTCACTTACTAAGTTTTACCTGAACAATAAATAAGCCCATTGACAGTTGCGCAAAAAATCTACACTCTTTAATCATTTCCATAAACTGAAACACTTCCCCTGAATGAGTCTCCCTAGATCCTTTCTGTCTTCTCTGTAAATTCTTAGAATTCCATTAATATATGGCTAATAGATGAAGAAACCCCAAGGAAATCAAAAGAAAATTACTTTAAAGGAAAACTATTACATCTGCTCTCACATACTAATGCTGAGGGAATACCTTAGATTGACCATGGAGAAAACAGAGTAATTTAGGCCTAGGTCACATTCCTGGGCAGCAGAGTCAGAGGGAGATCTGTGTGGAAGAAGTTTATTGGCAAGTTCTCTTGGGAATAACACCTGTGGGGAGTGAAGGAAACACCTGGGCAGAGGGAGGAGTTAGGCTGTTGATTCAGTCACAGTAAAGGCTCAATCAAGCCCAGGGAAGCTCTGGAGCTGGAAAGGGCCTTCAGAGTTGGATCAAGGGGACCAGGCCTTTATACCTTGGCTTTGTTCAGTCATGGGATGCGGTCTGACCCCAGCAATGAGGTGTGACCTTAAGAAAAACAGCTCTCCTCAGCCAAGGGCAATTCCCAGAGAGAGCTGACAGCTGAGGGCTGTATGTAGGCAGCACGCCCAGCAGCTGGAGAAATACATTCTGCAGTCTGGAGGAGGGATGTACGTGGAACAGCAGAGCACCTTCGACAAATTGGGAGCTCACTTTCCAATTTTGCTATCAACATACTCTTGTAATTAGAATATTCCTTTTTAATTCTAGGCTATTTCACCTTTAGCTCCAATTTCAATTCCATAAAGTCAATACAACCAGCTGCTATGAGTCTTTAAGCTCCCTACCTCCATTTAAAAACTTTGGGGAAAAAAAAAATCTGTGAAACTTTGGGTCATCCTTTTTTCCAATGATTATTAAACGAAGTTAGAAGATAAAACTGTATTACCTTACCATTAAAAATATTCTACAGATAACCACTGACTACCCAAACATCCTAAGAGCAATGTCAATGGGAAAAATCATTATTCCTGAAATATTCCTACTATGAAGAACATTTTTTTTTAACATCTTTATTGGAGTACAATTGCTTTACAATGGTGGGTTAGTTTCTGCTTTATAACAAAGTGAATCAGCTATACATACACATATATCCCCATATCTCCTCCCTCTTGCGACTCCCTCCCACCCTCCCTATCCCACCCCTCTAGGTGGTCACAAAGCACCGAGCTGATCTCCCTGTGCTATGCGGGCTGCTTCCAGCTATCTATTTTACATTTGGTAGTATATATAAGTCCATGCCACTCTCTCACTTCGTCCCAGCTTACCCTTCCCACTACCCGTGTCCTCAAGTCCATTCTCTGCATCTGTGTCTTTATTCCTGTCCTGCCCAAAGGTTCTTCAGAACCAATTTTTTTTTTTTTTAGATTCCATATATATGTGTTAGCGTATGGTATTTGTTTTTCTCTTTCTGACTTACTTCACTCTGTATGACAGACTCTAGGTCCATCCACTTCACTACAGATAAGTTAATTTTGTTTCCTTTTATGGCTGAGTAATATGCCATTGTATATATGTGCCACATCTTCTTTATCCATTCATCTGTTGATGGACACTTAGGTTGCTTCCATGTCCTGGCTATTGTAAATAGAGCTGCAATGAACACTGTGGTACATGACTCTTTTTGAATTATGGTTTTCTCAGGGTATATGCCCAGTAGTGGGATTGCTGGGTCATATGGTATTTCTACTTTTAGTTTTTTTAAGGAACCTCCATACTGTTCTCCATAGTGGCTGTATCAATTTACATTCCCACCAACAGTGCAAGAGGGTTCCCTTTTCTCCACACTCTCTTCAGCATTTATTGTTTGTAGATTTTAAAATTATGGCCATTCTGACCGGTGTGAGGTGATACCTCATTGCAGTTTTCATTTGCATTTCTCTAATGATTAGTGATGTTGAGCATTCTTTCATGTGTTTGTTAGCAATCTGTATATCTTCTTTGGAGAAATATCTATTTAGGTCTTTTGCCCGTTTTTGGATTGGGTTGTTGGTTTTTTTTGATATTGAGATGCATGAGCTGCTTGTAAATTTTGGAGATTAATCCTTTTTCAGTTGCTTCATTTGCAAATATTTTCTCCCATTCTGAGGGTTGTCTTTTCATCTTGTTTATGGTTTCCTTTGCTGTGCAAAAGCTTTTTAAGTTTCATTGGGTCCCATTTGTTTATTTTTGTTTTTATTTCCATTTCTCTAGGAGGTGGGTCAAAAAGGATCTTGCTGTGATTTATGTCATAGAGTCTTCTGCCTATGTTTTCCTCTAAGAGTTTTATAGTGTCTGGTCTTACATTTAGGTCTGTAATCCATTTGGAGTTTATTTTTATGTATGGTGTTAGGGAGTGTTCTAATTTCATTCTTTTACATGTAGCTGTCCAGTTTTCCCAGCACCACTTATTGAAGAGGCTGTCTTTTCTCCATTGTATATTCTTGCCTCCTTTATCAAAGATAAGGTGACCATATGTGTGTGGGTTTATCTCCGGGCTTTCTATCCTGTTCCATTGATCTATATTTCTGTTTTTGTGCCAGTACCATACTGTCTTGATTACTGTAGCTTTGTAGTATAGTCTGTCATCTGGGAGCCTGATTGCTCCAGCTCCATTTTTCTTTCTCAAGATTGCTTTGGCTATTCGGGGTCTTTTGTGTTTCCACACAAATTGTGAAATTTTTGGTTCTAGTTCTGTGAAAAATGCCATTGGTAGTTTGATAGGGATTGCATTGAACCTGTAGATTGCTTTGGGTAGTATAGTCATTTTCACAATGTTGATTATTCCAGTCCAAGAAATGGTATATCTCTCCATCTGTTTGTGTCATCTTTAATTTCTTTCATCAGTGTCTTATAATTTTCTGCATACAGGTCTTTTGTCTACTTCAGTAGGTTTATTCCTAGGTATTTTATTCTTTTTGTTGCAGTGGTAAATAGGTGTGTTTCCTTAATTTCTCTTTCAGATTTTTCATCATTAGTGTATAGGAATGCAAGAGATTTCTGTGCATTAATTTTGTATCCTGCTATTTTACCAAATTCATTGATTAGCTCTAGTAGTTTTCTGGTAGCATCTTTAGGATTCTCTATGTATAGTATCATGTCATCTGCAAACAGTAACAGCTTTACTTCTTCTTTTCCGATTTGGATTCCTTTTATTTCTTTTTCTTCTCTGATTACTGTGGCTAAAGCTTCCAAAACTATGTTGAATAGTAGTGGTGAGAATGGACAACCTTGTCTTGTTCCTGATCTTAATGGAAATGGTTTCAGCTTTTCAACGTTGAGAACGATGTTGGCTGTGGGTTTGTCATATATGGCCTTTATTATGTTGAGGTAAGTTCCCTCTATGCCTACTTTCTGGACAGTTTTTATCATAAACTGGTGTTGAATTTTGTCAAAAGCTTTTTCTGCATCTACTGAGATGATCAAATGGTTTTTATCCTTCAGTTTGTTAATATGGTGTATCACATTGATTGATTTGCGTATATTGAAGAATCATTGCCTCCTGGGATAAACCCCCCTTGATCATGGTGTATGATCCTTTTAATGTGCTGTTGGATTCTGTTTGCTAGTATTTTGTTGAGGATTTTTGCATCTATGTTCATCAGTGACATTGGCCTGTAGTTTTCTTTCTTTGTGACATCTTTGTCTGGTTTTGGTGTCAGGGTGATGGTGGCCTCGTAGAATGAGTTTGGGAGTGTTCCTCCCTCTGCTATATCTTGGAAGAGTTTGAGAAGGATAGGTGTTAGCTCTTCTCTAAATGTTTGATAGAATTCGCCTGTGAAGCCATCTGGTCCTGGGCTTTTGTTTGTTGGAAGATTTTTAATCACAGTCTCAAGTTCAGTGCTTGTGATTGGTCTGTTTATATTTTCTATTTCTTCCTGGTTCAGTCTCGGAAGGTTGTGCTTTTCTAAGTATGTGTCCATTTCTTCCAGGTTGTCCATTTTATTGGCATAGAATTGCTTGCAGTAATCTCTCATGATCCTTTGTATTTCTGCAGTGTCCGTTGTTACTTCTCCTTTTTCATTTCTAATTCTATTGACTTGAGTATTCTCCCTTTTTTTCTTGATGATTCTGGCTAATGGTTTATCAATTTTGTTTATCTTCTCAAAGAACCAGCTTTCAGTTTTATTGATCTTTGCTATCATTTCCTTCATTTCTTTTTCATTTATTTCTGATCTGATCTTTATGATTCCTTTCCTTCTGCTAACTTCGGGGTTTTTTTGTTCTTCTTTCTCTAATTGCTTTAGGTATAAGATTAGGTTGTTTATTTGAGATGTTTCTTGTTTCTTGAGGTAGGATTGTATTGCTATAAACTCCCCTCTTAGAACTGCTTTTGCTGCATCCCACAGGTTTTGGGTCATCGTGTTTTCATTGTCATTTGTTTCTAGGTATTTTTTGATTTCCTCTTTGATTTCTTCAGTGATCTCTTGGTTATTAAGTAGTGTATTGTTTAGTGTCCATGTGTTTGTATTTTTTACAGATTTTTTCCTATAATTGATATCTATCTCATAGCGTTGTGGTCGGAAAAGATACTTGATATGATTTTGAAGAACATATTTTGATGAAAAATTTGCAAGCAATTACCTTAGCCTGAGCAGATCAACCATTCTCTTCACCTAAATTACCACACCTTATTTTGAAAAATCAGAGAATATGCTCTTACCTAGTTCGTATTAAATGACAACCTCTATTTCTGAATAATACTTCCAAAAAAGATGGTTCCAATGGAGGAAAATAAAACCTGAGCATTTTGGTTCCAGGATAGAAGGCCTGTATTATGTTTTCCCATTGCCTCTAATGATGTTCTTAATCATATTTCCTACATAGAGCCAAATTAAGAGAGAAGCAAACATATGTTAAACCAGAAAAAAATAGTTGCTTAATATGCCAAGTAATAATACGTGCCATACTGACACAGACAGAGCAAAGGTGTCTCTAGGTGGTGTCTCTTGGGGGTGTGATTTGTTTCGCTCTGGTCAGAGAACCTAGCATCTCTGGAAATAGCATTCCTGACTCTGCAGCACAAAACACAGCTGAGGATATCACTGCAAGATTGGGAGTTAATTTTCTTACTAGGTTTGCAGTCACATTAAGTCCTAAACAATTTTTAAGAAAATGTTAAAATGTTACTTTAAAGTAGGTTGTAATATTTATCACTTCAAGTTCCTCAGAAATAAGATAGCATGTAGGTAGAATTCTTCATTAGATCATCATCCACTGGCATGTGAGGTACCATCACCCTTCATTTAATGAGTTCAAGACTGCTCCATAGGGGACTTCCCTGGCAGTCCAGTGGTTAAGACTCCGTGCTTCCAATGCCAGAGGTGCAGTTTCGACCCCTGGTCAGGGAACTAAGATCCCACATGCTGCATAGTGCAACCAAAAAACAAAAAAAAGACTGCTTCATACATATAAAATGAGCATTCTGAGCCAGGCATTGAGCTGAGTGTTGAAGCTACAAGTAGAATTAGATACAGACCGTGGTTTCAAGAAACCTAGAGACTAGTGGGATATAAATCTGGCTCTTAAATAACCCTAATTAAATCATTTTTGCTTTCTAATACCTAGAGCATGTGGACATTCTTCCACTCAGCAGTGAGGAGTACCTGTACTTCAATAGAATGATCTCAGTGTTAGATTGTTTGCCATAAAGCTGTCATCAAAAGCCCAGTGAGAAAGGTGACAGACCAGAGAAATTGTCTAATAAAGGATATATTAAGTTTCATTCCTCAAGATATTCCCAGCTTTGTCCCCTTATACTGTGAGCTCATCAGAAAACTATATGCCTGGACTGTATTACTCTGGTCCCTCTAGACTTAGCTTCTCAGAATCATGACTTAACGTCACGCCAACAGATTTCAATCAGGATTTACTTGTGGTCATGAGTAAAATATCTCTGCTTTCTGAGTCTTCAGCCATTATGTCATTCACATTTCTCTCAGGACCAAGATAAATCTTATTGCTCGCAATTACTAGAATACTTCCTTTCATTGGGCCATCAGTTTTGTACCCTAGACACTTTCATTATGAGGAGAAACAAAGTTCAAGGTAATGTTTGAAATTCATGAATGACAAATTCTAATGGATTGTTTAAACAAAAACTAGGAAATTTTAAAGTAAAGATTCTGTCCTGGGAGACCAGCTCGATGCTTTGTGACGACCTAGAGGGGTGGGATAGGGAGGGTGAGAGGGAGGCTCAAGAGGGAGGGGATATGGGGATATACGTATGCATATAGCTGATTTGCTCTGTTGTACAGCAGAAACTAACACAACGTTGTAAAGCAATTATACTCCAATAAAGATATTAAAAAAGAAAAAGATTCTGTCCTTTGAGGATGACATTGTAGGGAGAATCTTGATACTTTCAGAAAGAGAATACTATTCAGAATGGACCAGAAGTAGGAATCAATTATTTTTAATCCTTACATTCTTAAAGAGGAGAATCTTGACCTTAAGTTTATGAAAGACATGATGTAACATAGTAGAAAGAGTCTGTGTCATGAGAAGCAGAAGACCTAGACTTGAGCCTAAGTCTACTACCAACCAACCATGTCACTTGGGCAAGAAGCTGACCAAAGTGAAATTGGCCACAAAACTGGAATTCCCCACTATCACCTACATTAACTGGCTCATACCAACTCCTCAGAATGCTTATTTATTCATAATACTAAGCTTTTAAAATGGGATAAACCCACCTGACATTTAAACATGTATCTATGATGACACCTGTGAATTTTACAGAAGTTTATGAAGAATTTTGTAAACCATAAAATAACATATACCTTAAAGTATTGTGACTACTTATTATTAAGCACCTCATTATAAGGATGGTACATTCCAATTTTTAAGTCTTCAAAAGAGCTATCTATATTTAGTATCTCCACTTCAAGATTGCCCCTGCTTTCTCCAATCAGGATTTTGTCTCCATCCCTCCAACTGCAATCCATCTTCATGGTGTTAAATCCAAGAATCAGTTCTCAGTCTTCATTATACCCAGCACAGTTAACCACCCCCTCCTGCTTCAAACACCTTCTTTTCTTTAAATCCAGAGTGCCACATTCCCTTGGTTTTCCTCTTACTTCATTAGTCACTCCTTCTTAAACCCTTAGCCAGCCCTTTCTTTTCTTCACATCTTCAAACCTTGGAGTGCCCCAGAGCTCCTCTCTTCACTCTCTAGAGTCTGGACTCTCACCCCAGGTGGCCAGATGACTTTCAAATATATCTTCAGATCAGACTTCTCCCCTAAGCTTCAGCTGCTCATTCTACAGCTCTACAGAATGGTTAATATCTCAGTAGAACTCTGGTTTCCCAGTCCAGTCAAAAGAAGTCAACACCACAATAACACACTCCTTTCCCAGTTTTCCCCATCTTGGAACCTCGGCCAAGAACCACTCCTCCTAATTTCTCTCTTCATACACTTCCAACATGGCAGCACTCCTACTGGCTCTACCTTCAAAATACATCTCCATCTGTGGGTATTAGATAATGTTAAGGGAGTACTGCTACTTCATTGGGTGTAGTAATGGTATTATGGCTAAATATATTATAAGTCTTTATCTGTTCAAGAGAAACGCTAAAGTGGTGTTTACTGATAATGTGGTATGACATATAGGATTTACTTTTAAAATACCCCAGAAAATAAAAAGTGAGAATAGATACAAAAATAGCAGAAAGTTGATGGTGTCTTCAGCTGGGTAATACATAAAAAAGAGTTCATTGTACTGTTCTATTTTCATGTGTTTGACAATCCATAATAAGAAATATTCCTACTTTGTATCTTCTGCACTACTACCACCATCATTTCACCTGGGCAACAGTGGAAAACTCATAATTTGTCATCCCCATTCTGCTCTTGCCCTTCTTTGCTGTCTACTGTCCACACACCAGCCAGAGAAATCTTTTGGTCACACCATGTAATTCTCCTGCTTAAAACCAGCTTCACATTACATTTAGTATAAAATTGGAATTTCCTACCATGATCTATAAGAATTGGCTCTTGCCAGCCCCTCAGAACTCCCCTTTATCACAATACCTTAGCCACAGTAGACATTTTACTGTTGAGTTCATTGCCACTTTGGGGTCTTTATACTTATTGTTTTTGCCCAAGATCTTGGCATGGCTAGCTCCCTCTCAACTCAAATCTTATCTCCTTAAGGGACCTTCTTTGGTCACCTTATTTATTTATTTATTTATTTGTTTCTTTGTTTTTCAGATTTGAAGGATCACTTTTATTTTTTTAATTGAATGAAAGATTCTTTAAATTCTGTAGTGCTTTACAATTTTCAAAAGTTCCACACACATGATTTCATATAACCCCATAATAACCCCCTTTTTAATCCCCTGTCCCTTTATTGCCCCCCTTCCCCTCTACCCACTGGTAACCACTAGTTTTTTCTTTATATCTGTTAGTCTGCTTCTTTTTTGTTTTATTCACTAGTTTGTTGCATTTTTTAGATTCCACATATAAGTGATATCATACAGTATTTTTCTTTCTCCTTCTGACCTAATTCACTTAGCATAATGCTGTCCAAGCCCAACCACGTTGTTACAATGGCAAAATTTCATTCTTTTTTATGTCTGAGTATTCCATCATATATATATGTATATTCCCCACATCTTCTTTATCCATTCATCTGTTGATGGACATTTAGGTTGCTTCCATATCTGGGTAATTGTAAATAACACTGCTATGAACATTGGGGTGCCTGTATCTTTTCAAACTAGTGTTTTTGGTTTTTTTGGATATATACCCAGGAGTGGAATTGCTGGGTCACACGGTAGTTCTATTTTTAGTTTTTTGAGCAATCCCCATACTGTTTTCCACAGTGGCTGTACCAATTTGTATTCCCACCAACAGTGTAGGGTTCCCTTTTCTCCACATCCTTGCCAACATTTGTTATTTGTGTTCTTTGTGATAATAGCCATTCTGACATGTGTGAGGTGATATCTTATTGTGGTTTTGATTTGCATTTCTCTGATGATTAGCGATATTGAGCATCTTTGCACGTGCCTGTTTGGCCACCCTATTTAAAATCATCTCCCCACCTCTCATCCTATTACTATCTTATTATCCTATTTTGTTTTCTTAGTTGCACTTATAACTGAAGTTATAACTGAAACCATCTTACTTATTAATATTTTGTTTATTGTCCATCTTTCCCACTTGATAGTAGGCTCCTTAGGGCAGGGATTTTTCTGTCCTGCTCATTTCTATATCCTTAGTATGTAGAACAGTGCCTGACATATATCAGGGGCGCAATACGTATCTGCTGAATGAATATTTGAATGGACTAGTTATTTACATAGTTACTCGTGCTGTGTGCTTAGCACATTTAGCTCTAGGGTTGCAGTGAGTAATAGTTCCACATGGCTACACCTGCTGGGAAGGCCCTAAAAATCTAGTAGAGATACCCACAAAGTACAGAAAGATAGTTAGTATAGGATGAATCATTGCAGGGCAAAGGATAACAGTTTAGAAAATAAAAGCATTATTCATTTTCCTCAAAGTGTGTACTTATGAGTTCCGTTTCTTAATGGCTGTAAAGCAAGAGGCATATCCCAAAGGGACGCCAACTTCTTTCATAGATTTACATTTCCAATTTCTTCATTATGATCTACGTCACGAATGTAAGTTGCTGGTTAAAAGAGTAAGTGGATTCTGCTGAATTCAACAAATATTGAACACCTACTACATGTAAAGCAGTAGACCAAGCACTGAGAATAAACACAGTATGGTGCCTGGCCTGAAGAGGACTTCCCTGGCGGTGCAGTGGTTAATAATCCGCCTGCCAATGCAGGGGACACAGGTTCAATCCCTGGTACGGGAAGCTCCCACATGCCGTGGAGCAACTAAGCCCGTGCACCACAACTACTGAGCCCTCGTGCCACAACTACTGAAGCCTGCGCCTAGAGCCCGTGCTCCGCAACAAGAGAAGCCACCGCAGTGAGAAGCCCACACACTGCAACGAAGAGTAGCCCCCGCTACTCTTAGGGGGGAGCCTAAAATAGACTATTAAACTGCTGTGCTTAACTCTAGCTTGGTGACAGGTACCTGCTCTGGGAGTAAAACGAGGGTACTGATCATTCTACCTGACTGAAATAGATATTGGAAGGATTTCCAGAAACAGTTAACACCGGAGCCGAGCACTAACGGATGAAAAGCGGGGAAAGGAAAGTGTAACGTTGCAGGCTGAAGTAAGGCAAGTAGCTCCATGTGATTGTAGATAACATTAGAAAGACTAGCTGGAAGCTTGATGGGAGTAGGCGCTTTGATGGTAAGGATAGAATAGGACGTTACTAAGGAGTTTTGAGCAGCAATATGTTTTGATGTGAGTTGTTTTGTTGAAAGAAAACTGTCAGGAATATATTTGGCTTAGCATAACCCAGTCCTGCTTAGAGGAACTATACTCGACATGCACACTACGCTAGCAAAGACCCTGAAGTACTATCTCTGTACACCATGTAGGGATGTCATTGTTTCCCACTGGAAAAATTTACTAGAAGACAAAATTTTAAATATATTCTCAAACAGAGCACAAAAAATACTATAGACCAACAAAAGGCAATGAATATAAATAGACAAGTCACTAAAAAGAGAAATAATACCATTGATAAATACTTGAAAAAATAATCACCTTCACTAGAAAACAATGAATTTTTAAAACAAGACATCTGTTATGCAAGACAACTTATGCAGTTGGCCTAGATTTTCTAAAAGATAATACTCAAAGTTGTAATGGTGCTGTGGTAAAACCACTTGTTTGTTCAAATGGGAGGATAAATGGGCACAAAATTCCTAGAAAGCAATTTAACAGTATGTATTAAGAATCTTTAAAAGAGGCAAAGTTTAGATTTCCTAGAAATATACCCTAAAGAAACAAAGATATATATGAAACTTACATTCAAAAATGTTTCTCTGAGAATTATTTATTAAAACAAAAAATTAGAAACAAGCTAATTTCCCAATAATAAGGGAATGATCAATTATAGCACATCTATTATTTAGCTATTAAAAATGTTTTCAAATAATTTTTAATGACATAAATGAGTTATATCAAAAGAAAAAAGTAAAATACAAAGCTATATATATGCATATTTGCAAAAAACAAAAAAATACAACACAAGGGATAATACTTTTCTCCAAAAAGTAGAAATTTTGATTTTTCTGTGTTTTCACATTTTTTATTGATTAATTTGCAAAAAACAAAAAAATATAACACAAGGGATAATATTTTTCTCCAAAAAGTAGAAATTTTGATTTTTCTGTGTTTTCAGATTTTTTATTGATTAATTTGCAAAAAAAACAAAAGAATACAACACAAGGGATAATACTTTTCACCAAAAAGTAGAAATTTTGATTTTTCTGTGTTTTCACATTTATTATTGATTAATTTTAAAGATTCACCTCTTCCAGGAAGCCTCTTCTGACCCCTAGACTGGGCTAAGTACCCCCTCTTCAGTACTTCCATGTCAGTCCATGAAAACCCCCATCATTGTTCACATTATACTGAAACTACCTACTTGCTTATCTCTCTCCCCACAAAATGAGAATTCATGAAACTAGCAATGGCATTTTAATCATCTTCGGTACACTGAAGATACTCAATATTTAGGGAACTAAGACAGACCTAAACATTCTTCTTTGGCTCAGAACAGCCATATGTCTGGTTTTAATAGTGCTGGGACAATAATTCAAGTGGCCCCAACGAGACTGGCTCTATTGTTGAGCCCTATCCAAGCCAATAGGGTTGGGTGTAAGCAGGATCTGTAACATTCTCCCTTACCCCAACCTAGGACATGAACTAGAACTCCCAAAGTAATCCACTCTACCTGGACCCTGCAGGCCTAGGTAAACCCAGCTTCTGCTGAAGGTCCTAACACATGCACTGCCTCATCCGCTACCCCATAGACCACAGCTCTGGAAGTCCCTGGAACAGCTGAAGGCTTGGGTCGAGGGTTGGAAGATCAAATGGTAGTTCCACTTCTCATATTTTAGAGGCAAGAGGGATGGTAAAGGCCTTCTAATATAATCCCTTCGTTTCTCTCTGGCATTCCTCAAGTTCTCAAGTTCTCTAGAATTTTCTGATCCCTGGATCCATCTAGATAATAGATAGATCTGTCTAGAGTAGACTCTGGTTTTCTTCGTTAGAAAGATGAAAACTTTCTGCCAGAATGTTGCTCTTAGAATTATTTTGTGGAAAATACTCTACACTGTGTGCTCCACCCAGCTCCAGGATGAAGTTTTTCTGCTTCAGAGCAATGACAAGATGGCTTCTATGCTTGTCACAGCCTTTTATGCTTTCTAGCTATCAGGGGGTTTCAGGCCTTAAGGTTTTATTTGTAATCTGCTAATATATATCTAAATATGTATATAACAATCTTTTCTCTTCCAAATTTCTTTCCTAATCACAAGAGCCACTGCTGGGAATTGTATTTTCGACTTGGTTAATTGGGAGATTTTAAGCCAGGGATGGTGGCCAATAATTAGGTACCATTTGAGTAGGACTTACATTAGGTCGACATTATCAGTACCAGGTTTGAAACTAAACATGAACAAATCTGCAGGCCAATTCTAAGTATTTATGCTGTGATATTTTGTATTTATTTGCATAAGCTCTGCTATAATTTCTACCATTTTAGACATCTAATGTTCTAAAATGCTCTCTACTTTAAAAGGCCTATACTGAGTATTGTTTTCTTATCATTCTTTGTATCTCAATTCCAGTCTTCTTTCTTCTTTACTCCTAGAAGAAGAGTGAGAAAAGTGATATAGAGAAAGGACAAAATTTGGAATGAAGAGAAAAAGAGCAAAAACTCTGTAGATGTTCACCAATACACAATGAAATGGCATCACTGATAGTCTATATATAAGAAAGAATGACAGCATCTCTGTGCCTTGGCACCCACAAGAATTAAGGCCAAAGGCAAAAAAAAAAAAAGTCTATGGAACTACTTTCTATAATGAAGTGTCAGGTGAAAAAGAGAAAGCCCAACACAGAAAATAGGACCGATGCTGAGCATATTTCTCAAAGTGGGAAGTGATGTTGTAGCATATGAGTTACCTGAGGGGGAGCAAACAAAGGAAGCCAGGTCCCTTTTTCTATTTATTCTTTTTCTTCCTCTTACTGGAAAATTAGGTTCTATTATTTTTTTAAGTATTAACCTATTTCTATCATCCAAGTTTCAGAAGGAAATGTTAAGTGAAAGAGGGCAAATTTCCATTAAAATCATATACCTAATAACTTACATAGCTGTCACCCCAAAACCTATTTCTAATAAAGCAAGTGTTGGCAGAGCTAAATCCTCAAGGGGATTAAATCTGGAAGGTCCAGGCCCCGCTGATAGAGGCAGTAAACAGACTATATGGCAGAGGTCAGTAATTTCCAACAGATATCTAATAACCGAGTCTAGAAAGAAGAAAACCTCAGCTCTCCCCTTTTGGCAGAAAGCTTTACTTTTTTACATTTTAAAACTCTTTACAGTTCATATGGTTTCCAGACCTGCTCTCCAGAAGCGAGGGCAGTTTCCTGCCTGGGTCTCTCAGCTCCCCACATGTGATTTCTCAGGCAGCCAGCCAGATGGCCATTTGATTTGAAAATTAAGCCTTAAATTTAGCAGTGTGAAAGCGGAAAGTATGTCTGAACACAAATGCCTGGCACGGGGCAAGGTAACCAGATAAGGCAAGCTGGGTTAACAGGATTCATTAGCCAGGCAATTCAGAAAGTCCTGCTGGAGGGAAACATCTGCTGCAGACACAAGGAAGCCCATCTCCGCATCCCCGTCTCAGTGTCCAGGGCTGCCCAGTTTCCCACATTTTTGTTTTTCTGACATGCTACAACCTGGGAGCAGCTGAGAAAGAAACAGTAAGCATTGTTTCAAATACTTCCTTGAGCTCTGCCAATTCAGAAATGAAGCCCAGATGGAGCTAATCCTCCCTCTTTCTTTAAATGTCAGGCACAGTCTCATGCACCTTAAGGTGCAGAGGCATCAGGGAGATTCCAAGTAACAGAGAGCATTTGGATTAAAGATGGGTCTGGTATCCAATGACCCTATAGCAGACATCATTCTCCAGTGGTAATGACAGCAGACAATGATGTGCACAGAACATGCGCTATGTGGACACCTCCTCTTGTCTCATATTAGTTGCAGGGAAGAAGGAGGGTAGAGAATACTAAAAAGATATTCTGGTCTTGCCTCAAAATGATTTGATTAATTTAAATGCATTTGGTTCATCCATCACACAATTATTGAGCATCAGTTACATGCAGGATGCTGTTCAGTCAGGTGACGGAAATAGAGACTGTCTCAGTCTCCAGTAACTCACAGTGGCATGACAGACAGACAAGCACAGCGGGACAAGCCCCCTCACCCAAATCTAACCTGGCCCCCTTCCACTGGCTCTTCCTCCACGCAGCAGGCGTGAGCTTTTCCAAAGGCAAATCCTTCCATGTATTCTCTCTGTTCTTAGGAAAAACACTCAAACTCTCAATGTGGTCTTCAAGGCCCTGCAGGCTCTGACTTCTGACCACTTTTCCAGCCTCACCTCACACTGCTTTTCTCTCAGTCTTGCTCTTTGTGCTTCTGCCATTCAGTCCCTCATAATCGCATCCTCCTTCCCTCCACAGGGCCTTTGCACATGCTGCTCCCTCTGTCTGTAATTCTCCTTCTCATCCCATCACCCCACACACTGTCTGATTAACTCCTAGTTGTCATAAGTTCTCAGCTTAAATTTACTACTTCCTCAAAGAACCCATTTCTAAACTTTCTTACCTCTGTCTACTGCCCCCGCCACACACACACAAAAAAACCCTTTCTTTAGAATCATAGTCTTTTCCTTAGCAGCACTTGCCTTGGCATGTAATTACACACTACTTAGCGTGACTGCAGTGGTTCCCCCTTATCTGCGGTTTCACTTTCTGCAGTTTCAGTTACTTGCAGCCAACCGCAGTCTGAAAACATCAAATGGAAAATTTCAGAAATAAGTAATTCATAAGTTTTAAATTGTGCGCCGTTCTGAGTAGCATGAGGAAATCTTGCCCTGTCCTGCTCCATCCCACCTGGGACGTCAACCGTCTCTTTGTTCAGTGTATCCCACCCTTTAGTCACTTAAGAGCTGACTAGGTTATCAGATCACTGTCAGGGCATCGCAGTGCTTGTGTTCAAGTAGTCTTACTTTACTTAATAATGGTCCCAAAGTGCAAGAGTAGTGATGCTGGCGATTCAGATATTTTCTTACTGTGCCTAATTTACAAACTTTCTCATAAGTATGTATGTATAGGAAAAAACATAGCACATATAGGGTTTGGTACTATCCACGATTTCAGGTATCCACTGGAGGGGGGGTGGTCTTGGATAAAGGGAGACTACTGTATTTTATTAAGTCTACCTTCCCTGCTAGACACTAATCTTCATGGTTGCAGAGACCATGTCTATTGGGGTTCACTGCATTTCTAGTACCTAACACAGTACCTGGCATATAATAAGCATCAAAAATATAGACAAATAAATGAAAGGTAAGAAGACCTTTATGACATTATGTGCTATGATAGAGACAAGCAGAATTTGTGGGAGTGTCTGGTCAGGGCATTAACTCTGGCAACCTTGTGCTCTGAATTGTCTTCTGACCCTTTCTGTTACAATTTCTCCCATTTGGAAAACAATATCCTCATTGTTAGAAGATCCTACCTTTAAGTCCCTCTCTTCTTTCCCTAAATCATTCTGTAACTTTCTTGTATCTAACTCTCCTCTTCCACTATCATTTTTTATTATTATTATTTTTATTACCATTGTATCTATCCTTACATTTCCAACCTCCCATTCTGTGTTAATTCTTTTTATCCTATAGAGCCTCTGACTTCCCTTCTTAGGCTCCTCACCATCACTACAAAGGTGAAGAGGATCACAGAGTCACAGTACCTAAGGGCTGGAAGGGACCTTGAAATATCCGGCCCAATGGTACTCAAACTTCAATGTGCATAAGAATCCCATAAGGTGCTAATAGAGTCCTATCCCAGACTCAGAGATTTTGATTCAGGAGGTCTGGTAAAGGCAGTCCTCAGATCTCATTGTTAGAAGCACTAAATGGTCCAGTAATGCTCATGTTGGCCCCTCAGGGGCCACCACTGAGAGTAAGAAGGCAGCTGAGGACACCTGCTCTGGGGCCCCAGCTATACTTGTATATGTTCTATATATTGGACTTCTATAAAGATTTCTTTTGAAAGTAATCTGCTGATTGGAAAAAGTTTTTAGATTACTGATATCCAACTCCCTTGTTTTACAGATGAGAAAACTGAGGTCCTTGGTCCTTAGTCACACAGCCAATTTAGTGACAAAGCAGGGACCAGACATCAGCTTCCTGACACTAGACTGGTGGGCTTTCCCCAATACCCTCACTGCTGTGCCATCCGGCAGTCCTATAATGAGCAGCACATATATGACAATGGCAGTCATAGCTGGACCACATTTTACCAAAGCACATAGTTAGAAATATGGGAAAGAGATGAGGGAGAGAATGGATTTATGCTAGCTCATCTATTTCTTTTTTTCATCCAGCATGTTCTTAACTTCCATGTGCAATAAACCTATGAAGAGGTAGTTATCCTTTATGACCAGTACCCTTCCCTAATTCTCTTCTGCTCTCCCTATGCTCTCATCCCTCCATTCAATTAGCTCTTCAATGGATGATCTTTGCTGGGAGCCAATTCTTCCATGAGTTATTCTGACATAATGATATCTCTGCTACTAGCCTCCCAAAACTTGGGTTAGGGTCCTCCCATGTGTGTTCTCCCAGAGCACCTCATGCTTCATTTTATCATGGCACCTATTGCTGTAAAATAATAGTCTGTTTATTTGTCCACCTCTTCCCCTGGACTCCAGGCTCCTTTAGGGAAGGAACATGGGTCTTAATAATCCCTGTATCCCTAGTACCTAGCATAATGGCTGGTACAGAGAAGAGTTACATAAATGTAGGTTTAATGATAGATGGGTGAGTAGTAAATATGAGTCCCTGCCACCACTCTCAAGTCCCCTGTAAAATGTCTACTTCATGTCTCTGATGAAGCCCTAGCATGTGTAGATTGACACACAGAGCAAATTAGATTATCTGAATGAAACACATCTCCTATTGCCAACACAGCCCATTCGATTTCGCTGATGTTCATGTGTTCTCCTCCATGAAGTCCTTTTAATGTCAATTTCACTTCTCAATGCTTCATTTTTCTTCTTTACCCCTGGAACTCCCCCATACTAGGCTTGACACTGGATATTAGTCAAATTTAAAACCAATAAATGCTTATTTTGAATTAATGCTCACTTTTCTGAAGCTTAGACAAAGTATACTTTACTGCACATATATTCTCCATTAAAAAATACTATCAACTTTCTTCACATCTTCAAAATCTATTCTTTCTCCATCATTAGAGTCCATTCCTCCTGCAATGTTCAGCATCACAATCCCAGTTACACTCTCCCTTTCTTCCTTACCTCTAGTAACTAGTCCACAATGCCACTGCCAGAGTTTTCTTCCCATGTGTTGCTGACAATATCACTCTTACAGCCTCCAAATTTCCCAGATGCTTCTGAGTCTTTAGATCTAATTTAGAGATCATTATTCTTACTTTCTATTCACACTGCCCTCTTTTTTTTTCTTCCATTATTACACCTCTATTCCTTGTCAAAATTCAAGAGAGAATTTTTTAAGTTCCTGACATGGAATAAGGAACTAGATCTTAGTTTTAGACAATACTGCTCAAGTTTAAAGGTGGTTTAATGTTCCCCTGAATCACAGCTTCAAGGCACCATTTCCACCCAGGCTCCCAAATCCTACTAAGGTTTTCTACCACCTGGCTTTGGTTTATCAACAGAGCCTGTATACCAACAAGAATTTTTGAAAGCTGCACGTTCCTAATGAGATGAGTCATTTTGCTCACTCATCTTACCTGTGAGTAAAAACAATGAAATGTGAGAGTATCCTGCAATTCTAGAGATAAACCTATTACATACAATATAGGTATGATTGCATTCTATTGGGGGCAGAAATTACCTTTTATTTAACTCTGCACCCCCAGCACATAGCATTCTGCCTGACACATGGTAGGCACTTAATAAATGTCTACTGAGTGAAAAAATGAACAAATGAACAAACACAGAACCTCTGATTAAAAGCTAAAAACCAGTGAGCATTAGTTTCCTAAGTCCACTATAACAGATTACCACAAACCAGGTTTTAAAACAGTAAATCTTTATTCTCTCACAGTTCTACAGGCTGGAAGTCCAAAATCAAGGTGTGTGCTAAGTGGTGCTCTCCCTAGAGGCTCTAGAGAAGGAACTGTTCCACACCCCTCCCCCAGCTCCTGGTAGCCTCAGGCATCTTGATCTGAGGCTCTATAGCTCCAACTTCTGCTTTCACATTATCTTTTTGTCTGTGTATCTTCTTCTCTGCTCTTCTCTTATACACTTGTGATTGGATTACCAGGATGATCTCATCTCAAGATCCTTAACTTAATGATATAGGCAAAGACCCTTTTTCCAAATAAGATCACATACACAGGCTCCAGTGGACCTATCTTTTAGGGGGCTGGGGGCATCATTCAGGCCACGACAATAGGGTATAGTATAATCTCAATTATTTTTTAAATACATAGTGTGTGGAGGAGTAGAGAGTAATAAGAATAGGAGAAAACAAAGTTACAAAGATGGGAGAGAAAAGGGAGTAGTAAAATGCCTTCACAAGTTCACTGTAGTTCACTCTGATCTGGATAATGGAATCAAGAGAAATTTCTGTATTTTCTTTATACTCTTTTAAGTTTTCTTAATTTTCTACCCACAAAAGACAGATAATATACCAACCTAAAATGCATGGGTTGTTCTTGGATTGGAAGAATCAACATTGTGAAAATGACTATACTACCCAAAGCAATCTACAGATTCAATGCAATCCCTATCAAACAACCAATGGCATTTTTCACAGAACTAGAACCAAAAATTTCGCTATTCGTATGGAAACAAAAAAGACCCTGAATATCAAAGCAATATTGAGAAAGAAAAAAGGAGCTGGAGGAATCAGGCTCCCGGATTTCAGACTATACTGCAAAGCTACAGTAATCAAGACAGTATGGTACTGGCACAAACAGAAATATAGATCAATGGAACAGGATAGAAAGCCCAGAGATAAACCCACGCACATATGGTCACCTTATTTTTGACAAAGGAGGCAAGAATATACAATGGAGAAAAGACAGCCTCTTCAATAACTGGTGCTAGGGAAACTGGACAGCTACATGTAAAAGAATGAAGTTAGAACACTCCCTAACACCATACACAAAAGTAAACTCAAAATGTATTAAAGACCTAAATATAAGGCCAGACACTATAAAACTCTTAGAGGAAAACATAGGCAGAACACTCACATGACATAAACCACAGCAAGATCCTTTTTGACCCACCTCCTAGAGAAATGGAAATAAAAACAAAAATAAACAAATGGGATCTAATGAAACTTAAAAGCTTTTGCACAGCAAAGGAAACCATAAACAAGATGAAAAGACAACCCTCAGAATGGGAGAAAATATTTGCAAATGAAGCAACTGACAAAGGATTAATCTCCAAAATATACAAGCAGCTCATGCAGCTCAATATCAAAAAAACAAACAACCCAATCCAAAAATGGGCAGAAGACCTAAATAGACATTTCTCCAGTGAAGATATACAGATTGCCAACAAACACATGAAAGAATGCTCAACATCACTAATTATTAGAGAAATGCAAATCAAAACTACAATGAGTTATCACCTCATACCAGTCACAATGGCCATCATCAAAAAATCTACAAACAATAAATGCTGGAGAGGGTGTGGAGAAAAGGGAACCCTCTTGCACTGTTGGTGGGAATGTAAACTGATACAGCCACTATGGAGAACAGTACGGAGGTTCCTTAAAAAACTAAAAATAGAACTACCATATGACCCAGCAATCCCACTACTGGGCATATACCCTGAGAAAACCATAATTCAAAAAGAGTCATGTACCACAATGTTCATTGCACATCAATTTACAATAGCTAGGACATGGAAGCAACCTAAGTGTCCATCAACAGATGAATGGATAAAGAAGATGTGGCACATATATACAATGGAATATTACTCAGCCATAAAAAGAAACAAAATTGACTTATCTGTAGTGAGGTGGATGGACCTAGAGTCTGTCATACAGAGTGAAGTAAGTCAGAAAGAGAAAAACAAATACTGTATGCTAATACATATATATGGAATCTAAAAAAATGGTTCTGAAGAACCTAGGGGCAGGACAGGAATAAAGATGCAGACGTAGAGAATGGACTATGGAATTGAGGACACTGGGAGTGGGAAGGGTAAGCTGGGAAGAAGTGAGAGGGTGGCATGGACATATATACACTACCAAATGTAAAATAGATAGCTAGTGGGAAGCAGCTGCATATCACAGGGAGATCAGCTCGGTGCTTTGTGACCACCTAGAGGGATGGGATAGGGAGGGTGGGAGGGAGACACAAGAGGGAGGAGATATGGGGATATATGTATATGTATAGCTGATTCACTTTGTTATACAGCAGAAACTAACACACCATTGTAAAGCGATTATACTCCAATAAAGATGTTAAAAATAAATAAATAAATAAATAAATAAATAAATAAAATGCATGGGAGAAATGAAGCCATTGAGATTATCTCAGGAGATCTAAAGCAAAATGCCCTTGTAGTAGAAATGTGTATACAGTTCATCAGCAGTAAGTAGTTAATTGACAAATGTTGTCAAAACATTTGTTTGGTTTGGTATAGACAACCAGTGGGCTCTGACTGAAACCAAATTTACTCACTATAATATTATGATCTCTTTCAGCTTTCAGATTTTAAGATCTTAAGATGGTTTTACAGTATTAAAGTTAATGTTCTAAAATCTCCAAGGCCTCTGTGGTTTAGGTTTAGGTTTGTTTTTTCAAAAGAAATTCTAGATCTCTCCCTATGACAACAGAGAAGAGATACATAAACCTATTTTTGAAAAAGAGAATCAAGTTTTAAATGTTACATAGAATGTGGTGTATTTTTAACTTCCATTGTCATCTCAGATAAGTGGGTCCTAGCTCCAGAAGAGCCTGCTATTTTGGTGAGCAGCTGCATGGGTTTGAGTTCAGAGCCAAGGCAGAACCAAACTACTCTGATTAATAAAAAGGAGACAAATATGAGGGGCCCCAGATACTGAGAGGAGACTGGAGACAGCTATACTGAGCACTGAATGGGGCAAGGAGAGATGATAAAGGCCAGCAGCAGAGAAAGAGAACTTTGGGGAAGAAAAATGTCAAAATGGGATTTCATACTGTTTGCTATGGAGTTTGTGAAATAAACTTCCTCATTTATATCCCCCACAAAGTCTTCATTCAACTCTACCTTGCTCTCTAATGCTTTCACCTGGGGGGTTCTTCAAGGGAGCTTTAAGAGGAGAAAAAGAGAGCCACTAACATCTGGGTTATATAAACTTTAAAAAGAAATTAGGAGATGCCACTGAAAAAAAACCCATGTGCAGAGTTTTGAAAGTACTATAATTTCCTGTTATTTCAAGATGCACCTCATTTGGGGAAACAGTCACCATTTAGAAATTCAACACAAAAAATTGTATTCATGCAATGTAATAATTGATTACAATGGAAAATCACTTATAAGAACTACAACAATGTCATGGCTCACATACAGAAACCAGCGCACTGGCAAATGGACGCTTCCATTTGCAAAGCTGACATGCAGAATCGCCCAAGAAATGATCAGTCCAAGACTTAAGAAACTGAAATTAATTTATTGGGGGTGAAACTATTTTTGAAACACTTTTACTCTGAGTTAGCACTGTGAGCTAAAAATTAAATCAATTTTAAACCATTTGCACTGAGTCCAAAAAGTACTGAGACTACTCCCATTAGTTTGCTTTTGAATTCATTGTCATTTAAGCCCATAATAGTGTGTTTTATTAACACTGTTTAAAAAAAGAATCAATATTTTTCACCTCAAATTTTCCTTTCAAATATGCAGATTTCTTCATATAGACCCTGAATAGCTGTCCCCTAGACCCAATGGCACCATCATAACATAAATTATTTACATGTGCTAGAGGTAAAAAAAAAAAAAAAAAAAACTGAGTTGGTGCTCTGCCTTGTGTTTAACCACAGAAGTCTCCACTCCCCCTGCAAGTCCACAGGCCCTGATGAAGACGAAATAACTCAAAGCAGGGTTCATCTGTTCTCCCATGTAATCAGTAGAATTCCAGAACCTTGCACGTTCCCACTCCCCCACTTACAAGAAGCACACAGACATACTAAATATGTGTCAGCTTCAGATTCATTAAGTTCAATGACCTTGGGCATTTTTTGTTGAGGGAGCTCAAGGACAAAAAGAGCATATTTAATAAGAATAATAAGCCACTCTTACCCAAGACCAACATTTTGGATCAAATCCAATACAGGGGGATAACATCCATGAATTACTCCTCTCCTGATTAAGGTATTGCCAAGAATTCAACAGCAAATGATAGTGCTTTTGATCACAGGTCTACATACCTCTAATCTGGGAGGACAAAGAAGATGGGAAGAGTTCCTTCAGAGCTGCCTGAAAGGATCTGCTAGCCACACTTCTGAATCTCTGCCCAAATTTACTCAGGGAATTCTGCAAACCAAAACTGATGCAGATACTTTACAGATGAGTGCAATATAGCTAGTAATTGCAATATAAAACTTATATTCAAACTGTTTCAAATTATTGATGTTTGGGGATTTACATGTGTCACTAATACATTTTTTAAAGCAGAACATTTTGGGGTTTTTTTCATATTGTGCTATGATTAAGAAAAGATAAACTTGAAACTTGATGGTTGGTGGTCTGACATGAAACCCTTGTTTCTGGAAACTCCCATGTGTGACGGAAGTGAAACCTCCCATGCTTTAGTCAATATGCCCAACCTGTTCCTGCTCACACTTAAACCTTCTGATAAAAGTTGCTATCAGTAGACTGAGTAATAATGCTTCAAGTTCCAATTACTTAATATAGGAAATAACAGGTTCAATGTAATCATTCTCAGTGGATTTTGTAAATATATCACAAAAACCCAGTCTTATGGAAAAGGGTAACTATCAATTTAGAAAGATGAAGAAACTATACTTTAAAATTAAAAACAGAGTAAATATCAAGCAATAGGGAAATGGTTATGTGAATTATAAGACATGAACTCAAAGGAATGCAGCCCTTAAAACTGCAGCCCTTAAAAATTAGGTATATAAAGACAATAGAAAAAGATTCGGAAAACGGTAATGATATGATGTGAAGTAAAAACAGAAGGAGGTCTTATTAAAAAAAAAAAAAAAACGGAAGGAGGGAATTCCCTGGCGATCCAGTGGTTAAGACTTGGTGCTTTCACTGCTGAGGGCCCGAGGTTTGACCCCTGGTCAGGGAACTAACATCCCACGAGCCATGTGGTACAGCCAAAAAACAAAAAGTAAAAAGAGAAGGATAAAAACATATACACACAATTATGAGAAATCTTGGCATAGAAAAAAAAGACAGAAAGGAAATATAAGAAAATAGTAATAATTACTTTTGGATAGTGGAAGCATGAATGTTATTTTCTTCCTTCTACTTTTTCCTATTTTCCAAACTTCTCTTAATGAACATATGCTACTTTTATAATGGAAAAAACCCCTACATACTAAAGAAAAAAATGAAACGAAATTTTCTATCCTAATATCCAGTGGGAGTTATCACTTAAACCAGAAAAGTTGATTAAACAAAGAGAAAATTTGCACCTACTGAAATAATATATTTGTTTGCATACTTATGCAGCATCCAGGAATACCAGACTTGAAGAGTACAGACAATACTCTGCAGTAAAGAAAGCCCTTGTCTCTCCCTATAAATACTCACAGTTTCCAAATGAGAAATGATTGAAGAAGATTGATGGGAAGAGTTCTGTGAAAGAGCCTGGGAGATTTAAGCCAAGTGTACCAAAGCTCAGGAAAGTATAAAATGGAATTTGTTACACAAAAAGCTGATGGGCAAGAGCAGTTTGAAATCTACAGAAGGCGGGAAAACATCCCGCCTGAAAGAGGGACGATTGCACCAGAGCATCTGAGCTCAGATTGTTCTAATGCACAAGTGTAAGTTCACAAGATGTTAGGGAAGTAAAAAATAGTAAGAAAAAGTAACGCTGACTTTATTTGTTCATAGTGACACGAGCCACTATGCCGACAGCCAGCAAGATCAAACAGAGAATCCTGAGCTGAGAATCCAGAGGCCAGGCTTATAGCATAGAGCTCATTTTCTTCTCGGCTCAGTTCTCTCACCTGTAACTAAGAGCAGTGCCATCCAATAGAAATAGAAGGCCAGCCACAAATGTGGACCACAAAGGTAATCTTAAATGTAAAATAGATAGCTAGTGGGAAGCAGCTGCATAGCACAGGGAGATCAGCTCGGTGCTCTGTGACCACCTAGAGGGGTGGGATAGGGAGGGTGGGAGGGAGACACAAGAGGGAGGATATATAGGGATGTATGTATATGTATAGCTGATTCACTTTGTTATACAATAGAAACTAACACACCATTGTAAAGCAATTATACTCCAATAAAGATGTTAAAAAATAAATAAGTAAATAAATAAATTTTCTGGTAGGCACATTTAAACAAGTTTTTCAAAAGGTAAATTTAATTTTAATAATATGTTTTATTTAACCCAATGTATACAAAATACTATAATTTCAAAATGGAATCAATATAAAACAAATTATTAATGATATATCTTACATACTTGGTACTATGCCATCAAAATCTTGTATATACTGTATACTTAATAACACATCTGAATTTGGACCAGCCTCATTTCAAGTGCTCAAGAGCCACATGACACTAACGGCTACCTAGCTGGGTAGCAGAAGACCTCCACACTCCTTCCCTTGTCCCAAATCCATACGACTAGAAATGCTGATGGGACAGAACAAAAATTGGAAGTTGCATAAATACATGAAAGTCAGAAAATGATTCAGAGTTGAGGACAACACATGTAATGGGGAAAGAAATAAAAGGTGAAAATGAGAAAAATTAAATTCTGAACTTCTGAAGGAAAGAAAAATATGGCAAAATAATTATTGATTGGCCATGTGTTTGACTAAAAATGTGAGCCTTACTACAAAAAAAAATGTAAATCAGCATTACAGAATTATTCCTTTGTGAGGATTTATGTGAAAAACTATGCTTATCATTTTAAAAAATTAATGGAATTCCTTCCCTTGGATGTCTTTTAAAATTTGAGAGATACAGGCATAGAGATACAAGTGTAGGTAAAGAGATGGCCTTGACTAGAGGTTCTCGATTGTGTCTGCATAGTAGAATCATCTTGGAAACTTTATAAAACACCAGAGCCTCCCCTGCAAGCCCCTCATTTACTTGCTCTGAGCATGGCTGGGGTACAGATACAATGCGCAGCCCAGGTTGAGGAGTGTCGTATGGGATGACCTCTGCGGGAACTTTCAGACTCCCTCTCACTGCCCCTCACCTGCGCAGGTGCTCTCATGGTGGCCAGTGGCCCGGGTTGTTAGCATAACCTGAGAAACCCTCAAGAGAAACACTAAGTATCTCCTGGTACGTTTTCCACAGGTTCAGTCAGCAGACAGCACTCATAGCCTGGGGGAGAATGTGCACTTCCTATACAGCAGGCACAGTAATTTCTAGAAATTGGAATTGTTCGCTTCTACTTAGTTTTAAAACTTAAGTCACCAAAAGATTTTATCAAAGGCTAATTCAACACCTATTTCTTAAGCACTTTCGCATATTTAACAGATTGTAGATACAGAAGATTGGTCCTGACTGGAGAGGAATATAAGTAACAAAACCTTGAAAAGGAAGGTTATAAAGGGAGAGTTTTGTCTCTCTAATTATTGTGTGGCTTAAGTTTACATTGTTCATTCGCTTGCACAATGCTAAGAACATAGATGAATAATGCTCCAGGCACTAAAAGTGAGGATATATATATTTATTCACATATATATTACATTTAGATAAAAAATATATATATATTATGTTTATATTTCTATAATTGTGTACAAAGCCCTTCAAATGCAAAATAAATAGAGAAGAAGTGGTCAGACCACAAAGTCTACATTTACACATCACAACACGAGTAGGTAAAAGTCTAATTTAGGCTCTTACTTGCCATGGAACTCTGGACAAGTCATTCCTTTTCTAGGCCTTAATCTCTCCATCTCTAAAAAGAGGCACTATCACCCACACCCTGGGGTTTTATGAGAGTTAAATGTGGAAGCACTGGAGCCCACACATGGTAGTCACTGAATAAACGTGTGTTGAATCTGAATGTAAATGCCATGTTCCTTGCTTCTGAGCGCAGAAGAAGGGAGACCTGAAGGCCAGAATGACAAGTAATTGCCCAGAGTAGCACATCGATCACTTACATAGACCAGGTTTCCTGACTGGTGCTTTCATCGTACCCCCTTTCCCTCAGGAATCTCCTCCCCGAAGCTGACCATGCCTCCCCTCCCTCCAGGACAAGCCAGTGAAGGCTCCTGCCCTAGCATGAACCTCAAGTCCAGAAGCCCTCTGCCAGAAGCACACAGGGAAGCCACAGTGCTTAGCAGTGCCCACCCCAGTGTGATACCCACATCCAGCAACATCTGGATGCCTCTGATCCCCTCCAGGCTTTTTACTTTATCCGTGCATCATGACCCATTGGTGTCTAGCATAGACCCAAAAGCACTTTCCTAACATTTTCCATTAACATTGTCATGGGATTAAGTATGCATTAACTACCGTCTTAGATCAACTTCCCTAAAAGCGGATCCTGAGATGAGGATTCATATGTAAAGGGTTCTTTAGGAAATCACTTCTGGGAGAAACTGGTAAGGAAGATGAGAAGCAACACATGCAAGGGTATGACTGCAGGCAAAGTTCCATCCTCAGCCTGATCTCAACAGGCACTTGGGGTGCTAATTGCACTTCAGAGCTTGTCCAACTTGAGGCAGGGGTGCTGCTCTTTCTTACTCCTGCACCAATTGGTCATTGGCTCCAGTAGCCCAAGGACAGTGCTCTGAAGAAAGGAGCAAATAATGCAGACAGGAGCTGAGGGTGAGCACAGGAAGACAGTAGTGGTCTGCGCAGAGCGCTGAGAGCATCCTCTACGACCACCAGCTCCAGAAGAGGACTCAGAGCTCCCGGGGCTATCTCAAATCTGAGCCCATTTGATTTCTCCAACTTCTCAAATTCCAAGAAGTGAAAAGCCAGTCTCCATAGCCTGAGAACATTCTGCAAAGACCAAAACCCCAGCCACTGGAATTGGCAAGTAATGGGACTCAGCAAAATTTTACAGATCAAGCTCCTCTGGTAGATTGCCCTCTCAGCAAGAATACTTGTTACTGCTCAGTTTGAAAATTCCACAGACACTGTGCTAGGCTCAAGGGACACAGACATGATCAAGAGAGATGCCCTAAAGGAGCTCACAGTAGAAGGTAATCTTACAAATGGAAAATCTTGCGTGATTTTTAACCGAATCCTAAAGAATACTCCATTCTCAGTGATGTGTGCTTCTACTTTCAACATCACAGGATCAGCAACAATACTTTTCAAAACATCACCCCATATCAAATTACAAAGAGATGTTACCTCATAAGGAATAGACAAGAAGCTAAATGAAACCACAAGAAAGTAAGACCAATGCTACTTCTAATTATAATGACAATGATAGCTAGCATGTGTGGGACACATACAATCATCAAGTTTCTGAATATCTAAGTTACTGCATACTCCCATGGCCTCCCGGTAGAGGTGTCAATATCTATCACTGCCCAAATATTGTCACAAGATTTAACTGGTAATTTGAGAGACATTAAAAGATATGCTCAGGCTATTAGTTCAAATTCATTATGTAATTGTACATATTTTTAACATACTTCATGAGAGATGATACTTCAAAGTAATGAGACTGATTATCAAATGTTCCTTGGGGAATTAGTCAGATCATATTGTCAGATGTAATTCCCAGTCAGAACTGCAAAGCTTGAGAAAATCAGGATAGGCAACAGTCCAGCTCAAAGTCACACACTACATTAGCTTACAAAGAGTCACCACCTCTTAAGAACTTGCTCAAGACCATAGAATTATTCAGGGTCAGGACTAAACTCAAGTCTCCCTGAGTGCAAAACCCATACTTTTAAACACCATGCTATAGTGGCAACAATTCAAAACCTGCTGACATTGGAAATGAAGCACATGGTTCCAGACATCTTTATGGCTTATCCATGTCACGTCAAGATCACACTTTCAGAGGCTGTGTTTCTACAACTGTGGTTTTAGATTAAGATCATTTTTTTTCACTGTGCATTTAATGCCATTTTCTAAAATAATCCAATAAAGGAAAACTATATGTATTCATTACATTATTAATAATCAGTCAATGTTTTGGTTGCAGAAGGAGATTACTTACTATAATCCTACGAGTTATTGTCTAGACTACCTAGCCCCTCTTGATATCCATTTCTTGGAATTTTCTATCTCATGTGATTAATATGTTTTATGATATTCCCTTTAAAAATTACGTTCTTCACAGTATCCAAGTGCTTCCAAATCATCAGCAGATGTGACTGACTGCCAGATTAAAGTACAATGTTAAAAATTTACTTTGTCACATGTTAAAAAAAAAGGGACAAAGAAAGAGACTAAGAAACATGGAATGAAGGTTTGAAATTTCCCTTTTTGCTAAGTTTTCTGGAGGTGTTTTTGCTGTTGTTTGTGTATAAATACACATTTTAAACCATTTCAGATTCAAGAACCATTCCCGTATATATTTCTTTATAGATGGATGAATTTAACAGCAATTCAAAATCTGTGTTATGGTGGATAATTCGTTCTAAACTCAACTATCAAGTTAATAAAAAATGCTTATCACTATCACTTGATATGTGTTGAAGTCTCTCTAGCAATATTCCCAGAAATTACCAAAGCAAATTATTCAAATACATTAAACATCTGCTACAAACATCACATGTGTGCCAGTTCTGAATAGTATTAGATCGAGAAATGAAAAGTAACAATAATATGTCTGTGTTCCACAAAGGAAACTCCAAAGGAATTTGAAGTAAAAGTTGAGTGGGTAGCACAAGCATTTGCTGAACTTAAAAAAGAGCCATGAAGATACAAAGGACTTACACTGTAATTTTTAATAAGTTAAAGGGGGAGGGGCTTCCCTGGTGGTGCAGTGGTTAAGAATCTGCCTGCCAATGCAGGGGACACGGGTTCGATCCCTGGCCCGGGAAGATCACACATGCCGCAGAGCAACTAAGCCATGCACCACAACTACTGAGCCTGCGCTCTACAGCCTGCGAGCCACAACTACTGAAGCCCACGCGCCTAGAGCCCCTGTTCTGCAACAAAAGGAGTCATGACAATGAGAAGCCTGTGCACCGTAACGAAGAGTAGTCCCTGCTTGCTGCAACTAGAGAAAGCCCGCGCACAGCAACAAAGACCCAACACAGCCAAAATAAAAGCAAATAAATGAATTTAAAAAAAAAAAGTTAAAGGGGGAAAGAAATATATATTCAATTAAATGTGAAAGCCACCAATTGTCCAGACCTGTTTTATGACCAGACATCTTAAAAATAGCATAAAGAATATATTTCTTACTTGCTGTCAATGAGCACTTCAGATTGCCGATTATTCACTTGATTATCACTCTTGTGGCGAAACTGAAAATCAAAGTGTTTGTGAAAAAACATATTAAGTCATACTTTGTCAGCACAAATAGTGACACTGAAAATACTTTGAGTTCATCTGCTTGGACAATATCACCATCAGTCTAAAATGAGCATGACTTATGCTTACCTTGGACCCAGCTCCACGTGTTCTAAATCTGAACCAAGACCCTTCCCACTAAACTTCATTCTAGGTGTCACCAATGCAACAAGTCTAGCCACATGCTCTTCCAATTCCCACACATTTATAGTTGCTTCGAAGAAGACAATGTGCCCTTTACTCTGCCACACAGTTCCAGAGAAAACCATACATTAATTTTGATGTCTTCAACAAGGAATGGGGCTTCCATTTCTCTCACATATGTGCCCAATACTTTACTGGAACATCATTCATTCTGTTTTATGGATTTCTTTGAAGTCAAGCAATTACTTGTAACAACACGTATTCTTGTTCTCCAGAAATTCTAATTGTTAACAGTGATCTTATGAAATACTGAGCATTTAAAACAAAAATCAGAATACAATACTGAACCACATTTGGTGTGGATTTATGTTTTTATGCCCAAGTGATCCTATTTCTTATTTTGTATTCCAGTAATGAAAATATCTTATATTGCTTAGAAGAATCCACATATTATGAGCCTTCTACTAAACTCATAAATTAGCGGCCATTCAGATAAGGCTTTCTACATGAGCTGCCAAGACCAGATAGTAATAGGCTAAAGTAGAGATAAGATGTTATTTCAATCAATTAGCCTAAATGCACAGATGAACAGGAGATAAGAAATTTTGATTTTATATATTATAATCATCAGGATTATTACTTTTTCCTTTAAAAAAAAACTCGTAATATTGTATCAATATCACAATATATAAATTGCTTCCATCAGCCCTTCCCTTTTTCAACGTCCCTCCCAAATTCATCCCAATCTTTCTATTAGACTGTGCTCAGTGCCTACAATTACACTGATTGCCAGGTATAAGTCAATGAATATTACTAGGGAAAAAAAGATCCTTAGCATTGGTTAACATGAAAAGAGTTTATAGTACTAGTAGAGGAGTAAGTTAAGCCAGCCCATCATTGGCGTGCAAACTTCTTTCCACCAACACTGCCATAGACGGGGAACATCATTTTGACAGAATATATAATTTGACAGGGGTGGAGAGTCTCTGCTCCTCCATACCTACACCCTGTCCTTCTACACTCTGCCCTGTGCCAGGGGAAGCTGACCTATTTAATCCTTGCCCTTTGGCTATTGATCGGGCTTGGCCAATAGGTGGTACTGACAGAAACTCATGGGGTCAGAGGAGAGGAAAATGGGGTATGTATTCCTGGCTTCTTTTGAGCTGAGTCAGCAGTGGCCACTTCCTCTACAGGTAGCCCTCAGCTACAGCTCCAGGTCCAGCAATTGCTTCCTCCTTTTGCTCCTTCAGGTCTAGAAGTAGTATTGCCACCTATGTTGTTGCTACCCTATGTGCTTTTTCTCACTCACAACCCTTTAAGTAGTCCATTCATTATTAATCTTTCTCCAATCTACCCCCATTCCAAGGTGACATCTCTTTCCTGCCAAGACCCTGACTAACCGGCACATACTATCACAAAAATAAAAGCATATTCAAGCATTAACTGCAGAAGACACAAAAAGAGACTTAGTATTTAGTCACATCTGTATCTAACCTGAAAATAGTCCCCTAAATTGACTAGCTGGCATCACAGAAAAGGACCAAGCAGTTTACCACCTAAAAGCTGAGGGGCCCACTCTCTGGGCCTCAGGATGCTCAGGCTTTGCCAAGGGGTCTTGGCACTGGCACAGATGGAGTCTGGAAGGACTAGAAACGGTAATCCCATGTATGAGTTCAGAGGAGATATAAATCTGTCAGTCACTGGCAAATAGAGAGTTATTGAGGCTAGGGTGCATGCAATCACCTAGGAGAGAATAGAACTTGTCTGGATTTAGAATGTTTGGTTTGCCCAAGGCTTTGTTTTAAATCTTTGAATTTGAATGACCTTTGGATTATGGAGACTTCAAAACTTTCTGCTGTCTTATACCTTAATTATTTACATTAGTTGCCCGACTTTTGAAGTTATTTGATATTGTAATTTCTGGTATAATGAGCAGAGGATGTGAGAATGCCTAATATCTACCAACTCCCAAAACTAAGACAAAGACTAGAGATATAGGATAAATAATACTTCACTAGGTGGAAGCAGGTTTGTGATCTAATTCTGGTCTTACCACTAATTGGTTGTATGTTCATTAGAAAATCTTTAGTTCCTTACAGGCTTTAGTTTCCTCAAGTATAAAATGAGGGTGTGAGTCTAGTTATTGAAGCCCCCTTGCTATTATCATAAACAGGTTCTGGCTCTATGACATCTATTTTAATCATCAAATAAGTAACCATAGAGTTTCTTATGGTATTTACCAAAAGAGCTTCATTCAAAAATTTCAAATGGATCTCTATTTTCTACTGCTGAGAGGTCACAATTGAAACTGAGACCTTAGGAATGCTCAAAAGCAAATACTTACATAATCATCTGTGGCATCTTTGACAGCTGTCATAGTTACCACCAGGACCAAAGGTACAATGGTGGTAAACCAGGTCAAGGAGGAAATTTCTGGAATCAGCTGAAACAAATATTTCAAGTAGTTTAGGGCTTTTAAATTTCATAAAGATAGCTTTCAGTTTTTGTCAATTTTATGACTTGACAGAAATTAATGAAATGATATTCAGATATTTGTACAAATAAGGAACAACTTTTCAATAATTTAAGTGTTTGCACTCAGGTATAAGACACATAGAAGTATCATTGAAACAATTTTCAGACTGCCTGACAAAAATTAAATTTTTATAGCAAGTTGAGAAGTAAGCTCCTTGAAATCTTTCACAAATGACGAACTTTCTCTAGGATGATAAATGTCACCTATCTTTTCTCAGCTTCTCATTTCAACTTTTCACAGTTTTACCAACTCCTTACCAATTCCCAAAGAGAGAATCTTTGAGCACCTACCTTGCACCAGACACTGTGCCAAGTACTTTTAGATATTATGTCATTTGATCCTCAGAGAAGTTTTTTGCGTTAGATTCTGTACCAGAGGTGTTTTGCACAAACCCAGAGTGCTTACATTCCATGTAAATAGCACCCTGAGTGCACAGCATAGAATACACTGTGAATGGCAGCCTAGAGTCAGGAAATGCCACGGCCCTGGGTATCATTTTCCCATTTTATAAAAAAGGTATCTGAGAAGTCAAACAACTAAGCCAAGAACATACACTGCTAAAACTTGAACCTAGGTCTATTTAACTCCAAAGCTTGGACCTGTACCTGTAAAGCCACCCATCTGAGAGAGACATAGTAACAGTTGACATGACTCCCTTACAAAAGTAGTTTTCAAGTGGAGTTCATTTTGGAGCTACGTCAGGGCCATCAGGCGGGGAAGGATGGGTGGAGATGGTCAGTGTGTGGCAATCAGGCCCCTTCGAAACAGCACTACAATAAATTTATTGTAGTGCTGTTTTATGTAATTTTATGTAATAACTTCCAAATAAAATTAAAAAAAAAAAAAACAAACCTCAAAAGCCTCTGAAGTACCAACAAAAATATTAGTCTGGGTGGCAGAAAAGCTGGATTCTAGTCTGAGTTCTATCATTAACTCATGGTAAAACCTTTACACCTCACTTAACTTCTCCAGGTCTCATTTCTTCACCAATAAAAGAAAGGAGGTTGTACTGAACCATCCCAAAGATCCCTTCCAGATATAAAACTCTCTGAACAAGAGCCTTTGGCCATAAATAAGAAACCCATTAGAGAAATGAGCTCAAAATTCTAGGACAGTGTAAAGGGTTCTATGAAGAAACCAAAATTCATGGGGGAAAAAGAAAGTCTCCTCAAAAATTGTAAGGTATACTTTCACTGCTTTTTTTTTTCTTGTTCAGCGTCCAGTTCTTCTCAACTCTATCCTTAATTCTTAAAGAACTACCCCACTCCTCTACTTTGAGTACACGTAATTTTGGTGGACTGATTCCATCCAGCTGGCTCCTAGGCTTTGGCATGTGATCTAGGTCAAGGCAATTCCTGAGCCACAGTAATTGATTTAGGATAGGAAGGTAACAGCATGGTCCAATTACAACTAATCCCAAGACTTGCTGGAGCAACAGAAAAAGTGATTCATTCTCATTCTCTCTCTCCCTCTCCCTCTTTACTCTTCCCCCTCCCTCTTCCTCTCTCCCCTTCTCCCCCTCTGCCTCTGCCTCCCTTTTACATGGGAGTTGAAGCTAGGAGAATAAAAGTCTAAAGTTTTCAAGGAGCACCAAGTAGAGAGGGCCTGTAAAGTAAACATGGAGGAAATAGAAAAAGAGAAGTCACATCCTGTTAAAATAGTTTGCCCATGAATTGTCATACATAAAATACACTAAGTGAATTTAGATGTCTACCACTTACAACCAAAAGATTCTTAACACAGTTATTCTATTGAATAAATAGTTATTCAATTAAAGAAAAAATAGTACTCAAGGTATAATCCAGATTGTACATATCTAGTCCATCTTCTTATTTTCTATAATTAACACATAGCCCAGTACATTCTGAATCTACCAGTTTGATCTGAGTAAATCATTCTAAAGTAAATACTAGGTAAATAACTGGCTAACATGAGCTGTTTATATGTATGTACATTCTTTGATTTATGCCCTTTCTTCCTAAAATATCAATAAAAGCTGAAATTTCATTTAGGTTCAAATTTTAGTCAAATGGGAAGAAAAAGAAAGGTTTCTAACTACCAATTAACCACTCAAAACTATCAAAAATAGTCACAGTGAAATAACATATAGCATACATCATTTATTATATATATATATAAAAAATTCATCATTGTTCTTAGATGTAAATGAAATTTGCCAGATTAAGTTCCACAAAGTACTACTCAGCTAGACTCTTTGCTTCAACTCTCTCAATACCCATACTGTGAATGTGATAGGGAGATAAAGAAAGGAAGGTGGCTATGAACAGTAATTATTAGGCTCTGGTTTGGTTCAAATAAAGTACAAGGCAGCATTTTAAAATGACCTCAGTGTTTAAAATGATGAATGTACTAGTTTTTACCCATTCCTAGCCCTCCCACCCTTGTGGAGAGAAACAGCAATAATAACTAAATAATTAAAAATCTGATAAAGCTGATTTTCTCTAAGCATGAACATTTAGCTAAGTAAAATAACTTATTTTTTCAAGTTATATGAATATTTTAAACAAACAGATGATGAAGAAATACAACCTAAACATTACCTGTAAAATCAGAAGGAAAAGGAAATACACATTTGCCACTCTTTGAAACTGTTCAAATAAATTAATGGGCAAGAAGGTGAGAATGTTGTACTTGGATGTGTGGATACGATTATCCTGAAAAAGAAACAGCATCACATTAGTTTGGGGCGAAGCACTGCTCATTATCAAATAGCTCTAAACTTACAAGACTGAGCATGAGTTATGCCAGAGCAAGAACGATAAGCCAACTATCTAGGAAATTTCAAACTCTGTGTGGGCCAAGGGTTTCATTTTTCCCAAGATGACATGCTCCTGATACTACGTGCAATTACTGTTCAACTCCATAAAATCATCCATGACTAAAAAATTTATCAAGTGCAAAAGTCTGCCCCTGACTTTTTTTATTCTTATGCTTCATTCATTTGGCAGGTATTTCTTGAGAACCTACTGTATGCAGACACTGAGCTCATGCTGGATCTCGTGCGGTAAGAAGGGACTTTAAGGATCACCTGGTTCACCTTCCCAAAGCATGACCCTTTAGATAACTCTGACAAGGGGCCCCTAGGTCTGTCTTTGAAAGTCTTCTGATAGGAAACTGACCACCTTGCCAGGCAGCCTATTTCCATTTCAGAATGGGAATTGCTAGAAAGGTCTTCATTATGAGAGACTCAAATCTGCCTGCCTGTAAATTTTGCCATATGCCAAATTCCATCCCTGGGGCCACCTAAATCAAGTCTAAGCCCTTTCCATGTTGACAACCTTCAAATACTTGAAGATGACTCATAGGACTCCCCTATATCTTCTCCACTATGATCTAGACATTCCCGAAACCCTCAGCCATTCTCCATGACTTTTCATGGACATCTTTTCCAGGTCAGCCTCTTCTGCATCCATCCCAATCTTTCTGCATCTCTCTTAAAACATGGTGTCCAGAACTAAACACATACTGCAGATCTGCTTCAACTGATCCGTGTACAAAAGAAACTTTGATGTTCCATATTCTGGATTATTGTACTAATATGCCTTAAAAATTCATTAGCATTTTGTCAATTAATCTCACTGTTTATTCATATTGAGGTTTTTTTAATTTTAGAATTTTATTTTATTTTTTTATACAGCAGGTTCTTATTAGTTATCCATTTTATACATATTAGTGTATATATGTCAATCTCAATCTCCCAATTCATCACACCACCACACCCCCCTGCCACTTTCCCCCCTTGGTGTCCATACGTTTGTTCTCTATATCTGTGTCTCTATTTCTGCCCTGCAAACCGGTTCATCTGTACCATTTTTCTAGGTTCCACATATATATTCATATTGAGTTTTGATGAAGTAAAATCTCTAGGTCATTTCTTCATAAATTACTATCAAATCAGGGCTCCCCTTCCTAAACATTCACAGTTGATTTTGTTTTAAATACTGATGATTTTTCATATATTCCTATTATACAAGCCAAATGAAAGCAATTAATCTTGAGTGTTCTATCCCAAAGTAGTAAACATTCCTCCCAGCTTTATGTCATCAAAAAATTTCAAACACATGCCGTTTATATAGTCTTCCAAAGTTATGTAAAACTAATACATTAAAAAGTTCAGAGCTAAAAACCAAAAAACAATTTTTTAATTAAGGAAATAAAACTATGGCAAGCTACTAGAGACTTCTCCACAGATTAATGTTAATATCTTTTTCAGGTGTTTATATCTACCTAACTATATTCCCATGAGGCTTAACTCTATCTTATTCACAAAGATAGCAGGAGAAATTTGGGGTGACAGATCTTACTGACATTCAGAATCAACATACCCAGAGAATTTCCATCCACTAATATTTTAAAATGGAGGTTAGTCTGTGTGACCTATTTTTTTTAATTTATTTTTTACTGAAGTATATTCTATTTACAATTTTGTTAGTTTCTGGTGTACAGCAAAGTGATTCAGATATATATATATTCTTTATATATATATTCTTATGTATATGTTCTTTTTCATATTCTTTTCCCTTATAGTTTATTACAGGATATTAAATATAGCTCCCTGTGCTATAGAGTAGGACCTTTCTGTTTATCCATTCCATACATAATAGTTTGCATCTGCTAACCCCAAACTCCCCATCTATTCATCCGCCACCCCCTCTTCCCCTTGGCAACCACAAGTCTGTGCTCTATGTCTGTGAGTCTGCTTCTGTTTCGTAGATAGGGTCATTTGTGTCATATTTTAGAATCCACATATAAGTAATATCATATGGTATATGTCTTTCTCTTTCTCACTTACTTCACTTAGTATGATAATCTCTAGGTCCACCCATGTTGCTGCAAATGGTGTTATTTCATTCCTCTTTATGGCTGAGTAGTATTCCATTATATATATATATATATATATACCACATCTTCTTTATCCATTCGTCTGTCAACGGACATTTAGGTTGCTTCCATATCTTGGCTATTGTAAATAGTGCTCAATGAACATTGGGGTGCATGTATCTTTTCGAATTAGAGTTTTGTCTGGATATATGCCCAGGAGTGGGATTGCTGGATCATATGGCAACTCTATTTTTAGTTTTTTGAGGAACATCCATACTGTTTTCCATAGTGGCTGCACCAACTTATGTTCCCACAAACAGTGCAGGAGGGTTCCCTTTTCTCCACAACCTCTCCAGCATTTGTTATTTGTAGACTTTTTTATGATGGCCATTCTGACCAGTGTGAGGTGGTACCTCATTGCAGATTTGATTTACATCTCTCTAATAATTAGTGATGTTGAGCATCTTTTAATGTGCCTATTGGCCATCTGTATGTTGTGTTTGGAGAAATGCCTATTTAGGTCTTCTGCCCATTTTTTGATTGGGTTGTTTTTTGTTGCTGAGCTGTTTGTATATTTTGGAAATTAAGCTCTCTTCAGTCGCATCATTTGCAAATATTTTCTCCCAGTCCGTAGATTGTTATTTCTTTTTGTTTCTGGTTTCCTTTGCTGTGCAAAAGCTTATAAGTTTGATTAGATCCCATTTGTTTATTTTTGCTTTTATTTCTATTGCCCTAGGAGACTGACCTAAGAAAACACTTGTATGATTTATGTCAGAGAATGTTTTGCCTATGTTCTCCTCTAGGAGTTTTATGATGTCACATCTTATATTTAAGTCTTTAAGCCATCTTGAGTTAATTTTTGTGTATGGTGTGAGGGTGTGTTATAACTTCATTGATTTCCATGTAGCTGTCCACCTTTCCCAACACCACGTGCTGAAGAGACTCTTCTCCATTGTATACTCACACCTCCTTTGTCAAAGATTGATTGACTATAGGTGTGTGGGTTTATTTATGGGCTCTCTATTTTATTTCATTGATCCATATGTCTGTTTTTGTGCAAATACCATGTGGTTTTGATGACTATAGTTTTGTAGTATTGTCTGAAGTCTGGGAGGGTTATTCCTCCTGCTTTGTTCTTTTGCCTCAGAATTGCTTTGGCAATTCTGGGTCTTTTATGACCCAGAATTGGGTTCCATATAAATTTTAGGATTATTCTAGTTCTGTGAAAAATCTCATGGGTAATTTGATAGGGATCACATTAAATCTGTAGATTCCTTTGGGTAGTATGGCCATTTTAACAATATTAATTCTTCCAATCCAAGAGCCTGGGATATCTTTCCTTTTCTTGAATCATCTTCAATTTCCTCTATCAATGTTTTATAGTTCTCAGCATATGTCTTTCAGCTCCCTGATGAGGTTTATTCCTAAGTATTTTTTTTGATGCGATTTTAAAAAGGATTGTTTTTTACATTCCCTTTCTGATATTTCATTGTTAGTGTAAGGAAATGTAACCAATTTCTGTATGTTAATCTTGTATCCTGCTACCTTACTGAATTTGTTTATCAGTTCTAGTAGTTTTTTGTGTGGAGTCTTTAGGGTTTTCTATATATAGTATCATGTCATCTGCTTATAATGACAGTTTTACCTCTTCCCTACCAGTTTGAATACCTTTAATTTCTTTTTCTTGTCTGATTGCTGTAGCTAGGACTTCCAATACTATGTTAAGTGAGAGTGGACATCCTTGTCTTGTTCCAGATTTTAGCAGGAAGGCTTTTAGCTTTTCACCATTGAGTATTAATTTGGCTGTGGGTTTGTCATAAATAATTTTTATTATGTTGAGATATGTTCCCTCTATACACACTTTGGTAAGAGTTTTTATTGTGAATGGATGTCAAATTTTATCAAATGCTTTTTCTGCATCTACTGAGATGATCATGCGGTTTTTGTCTTTCCTTTTGTGGATGTGGTGTATCACATTGATTGATTTGCATATGTTGAACCATCCTTGTGACCCTGGGATGAATCAAACTTGATGATGGTGTATGATCTTTTTTATGTGTAGTGGATTCAGTTTGCTAATATTTTTTTTTAAAGTTGTTTTTTGTTTTAATTAATTAATTAATTTATTTATTTATTTTTGGCTGTGTTGGGTCTTCGTTTCTGTGAGGGCTTTCTCTAGTTGCAGCAAGCGGGGGCCACTCTTCATCGCAGTGCGCGGGCCTCTCATTTTCGTGGCCTCTCTTGTTGTGGAGCACAGGTTCCAGACGCGCAGGCTCAGTAGTTGTGGCTCATGGGCCTAGTTGCTCCGCGGCATGTGGGATCTTCCCAGACCAGGGCTCAAAGCCTTGTCCCCTGCATTAGCAGGCAGATTCTCAACCACTGCGCCACCAGGGAAGCCCAGTTTGCTAATATTTTGTTGAGAATTTTTTCATCTTTATTCATCAAAGATATTGGTCTGTAATTTTCTTTTTTTGGTAGTGTCTTTGTCTAGTTTTCGTATCAGGGTGATGGTGGCTTCATAGAATGACTTTGGGAGTGCTCCCACCTCTTTAATCTTTTGGAAGAGTTTGAGAATGATCAATATAAGTTCGTCATTGCATGCTTGGTAGAATTCCCCAGTGAAGCCATCTGGCACTGGACTTTTGCTTGCCAGGAGTTTTTTTTTTTTTTTAAATTACAGATTCCATTTCACTTCTAGTGATGGGTCTGTTCAAATTATCTATTTCTTCTTGATTCAATTTTGGTGGCTGTATATTTCTAGAATGTTGTCCATTTCTTCTAGGGTGTCCAATTTGTTGGCATATAATTGTTCGTAGTATTCTCTTAAAGTTTTTTTTTTTTTCCCTGCGGTATCGGTTTTTATTTCTCCTCTTTCCTTTCTTCTTTTGTTTATTTGGGTCTTCTCTCTTTTCTTCTTGGTGAGCTTGGCCAGAAGTTTGTCAATTTTTTACCCCTTTAAAGAACCAGCTCTTTGTTTTATCAATTTTTTTCTACTGTTTTTTTTTAATCTCTATTTTATTTATTTCCTCTCTGATCTTTATTATCTCCTTCTTTCTGCTGACTCTAGGTTTTGTTTGTTCTTTTTCTAATTCTTTTAGGTGGTAAGTTAGGTTGTTTATTTCAGACTTTCCTTATTTCTGGAGGAAGGCCTGTATCACTATGAACTTCCCTCTTAGAACTGCTTTTGCTGCATCCCACAGATTTTGTATGGTTGTGCTTTCATTGTCATTTGTCTCAAGGTATTTTTTAAATTCCTCTTTGATTTCATCATTGACCCATTGGTTTTTTTTAGTACCATGTTGTTTAATCTCCTTGTAATCATTTTTTTCTCATTTCTCTTTCTGTGGTTGATTTCTAGTTTCATGCCGTTGTGGTCAGGAAACATACTTGAGATAATTTCTCTCCTCCTAAATTTGTTGAGGCTTGTTTTGTGTCCTAGTATGTGGTCAATCCTAGAGAATGTTCCATGTGCACTTGAAAAGAATGTGTATTCCATTAGTTTTGGGTGTAATATCGTGAAAATATCGATTTAAGTCTAACTGTTCTATTGTATTATTTAGGATCTCTGTTGCCTTATTGATTTTCTGTCTGGAAGATCTGTCCATTGATGTGAATGGGGTGTTAAAACCTCCTACTACTATTGCATTCTCATCAATTTCTCCCTTTACATCTGTTAGTATTTGTTTTATGTATTTGAGTGATCCTATATTATGTGCATATATGTTAACACATGTAATATCCTCTTCTTATATTGATCCTTCTATCATTATATAGTGTCTTTCTTTATCTTTCTTTGTGGCCTTTGTTTTAAAGTCTATTTTGTCTGATATGAGTATTGCTATCCCTGCTTTCTTGTCATTTCCATTTGCATGAAATACCTTTTTCTGTTCCCTCACTTTCAATCTATGTGTGTTCTTTGCCCTAAAGTAGGTCTCTTATAGGCAGCATATTGTAGACTCTTGTTTTTTTTACCCAATCTGCCACTCTATGTCTTTTGATTGGAGCATTTAGTCCATTGACATTTAAGGTAATTGTTGATAGATATGTATTTATTGCCATTTTAAACCTCGTTTTCCAGTTGGTTTTGTATTTATTCTTGTTCCTTTCTTTTTCTTTTTGTTCTTCCTTTTGTGGTTTGATGGTTCTCTTTTGTATTATGCTTGTGTTCTCTTCTTTTTGGTTTTTGTGAACGTATTGTATGCTTTTGATTTGTGGTTACCTTATTTTTCAAGTATGTTAACCCATTCCTATATCTACTTGCTTTAGACTGGTAGTCATATGAGCTCAAACACATTCTTAAAAAAAATCTATATTTTCTTACTCTCCTCCCCACATTTTATTATTTTGATGCTCTTTTTTACATCTTCATGTATATCCTTCTGCTCTTCATTGTGGTTATCATCACTTTCACAAAATTTTTAAAAATTTAAAAAAAAATCTGTGTACTGGCTTAAGTGATTTACTTTCCAATTGTGATTTTCTCTTTCTTATAGATTCTTGCTTCTTTTCTACCTAGAGAAAACCTTTTAATATTTCTTTTAGGATAGGTTTAGTATTGCTATATTCTTTTTAGTTTTTGCTTGTCTGAGAAATTCTTTCTCTCTCCTTCTATTCTAAATCATAATCTTGTTGGGTAGAGTATCCTAGGTTGCAGATTTTTCCCTTTCAGGACTTTAAATATATCTTGCTACTCCCTTCTGGCCAGCAACATTTCTGTAGAGAAATCAGCTGCTGGCCTTATGGGGGTTCCCTTGTAACTAACTCTTTTTCTCTTGCTACCTTTAGAATCTTCCCATTAATTTTTGCCATTTTAATTATAGTATGTCTTGGTGTAGGTCTGTTTGGTTCATCTTGTTTGGGACTCTCTGTGCTTCCGGTACCTAGATAATCTGTTTCCTTCTTTAGGTTTGGGAAGTTTTAAGCCATAATTTCTTCAAATACATTTTTGATCCCCTCTTCTCTTCTTCTCTTCTTACCTATTATGTGTAGATTGGCATGCTTTATATTATCCCATAGGCCGTGTATATTGCTTTCTTTTTTTTTTCATTTTTCTTTCTGCCTGCTGTTCTGATTGGGTGATTTCCATTATTCTATCTTCCAGATCATGTATTCATTCTTCTTCATTATTCAGTTTGCTACTTATTGCCTTTAGCTCAGCTTTCATCTTAGCAAATGAGTTTTCTAATTTTTCTTGGTTCCTCTTTATAGTTTCTAGTTCCTTTTTACAATAATCTGCATTTCTATCAACAGCCTTTCTTAATTCCTTCAGTATTTTTATTACTTCCTTTTTTAACTTGGGGTCTATTAGACTAGAGAGGTCTGTTTCATTGTTTGTTCTTTCAGGAGAATTCTCTTGATCTTTTAATTAGGAATGGTTCCTCTCCTTCTTCACTTTACTTATATTTCTCTTACTCTATGTGTTTAGGAGAAACAGTTATCTACTGTGGTCTTGGAGAGATGTTTTTATGTGGGAGCATCCCTGTGTAGCCTTGAATGAGTCTAGTATTTTTGGTGTGTGGGCTGCTTTTAGTATGGATGCCTGCTGCATCTTTCCTCAGTGTGTGCTGGCCATTTTCTCTTTGGTAGAGGGTGTGACTGGTGTGGAGATGAGAGCCTGCACTGGATATTGAGGGCCTCTTCTTTGTTCTGTGACTGTCATAGTCCTGTCAAGGGCAGGGCCTGCTCCCCAGTTATTGGAGTAGAAGCCCCCAGATCCATTTCTGAGCTGTGGTGTGAGGTAGGCAGGACTAGAGCACTCCTGCTGGGGGATGAGCCACTGAGTATTCCTCCCCTGGAACTGTCCACCAGTGAGTATGCTCTGTGGTGTCGCCTGATACAATGTGGTGTGGGCTCACAAAGTACACAGTCCTGCCTCAACTGTGCGAATGCAGGCAGTTGGCCCTGGTGTTCCTCCAGTGTTGTATTCACAAAGCCACCAGCGCAGATCCGTAGGTGCAGATCCACTGAAGTCAAGTACCAGGACCTCAGCAGTCATGCACCTGGACCTGCCATGGGAGCTATGGAAGCAGCCCAGACACGGCCCCACCTCCATGTGCGCACGCCTGCCCGCAAAGCCCACGGCTGCTAATGCCGGACCTGCCACAGACACGGGAGCACCCGTAGTCCACTCGGATATCCTGCACACACTGAGTTTACACAGGCCCCAGTGGCTGTGGTGTAAACCTGTGGATCGCACAGCCATGGAGAGAGGGCTCAGATTTCAGCCCTGCTTCCTACATCATGCAGCCCCTGGGGATCAGCTCTGATTTCAGCCCCGCCTCCACCTGTGGGCAATCCACTGGCTCTTGCACTCTCCCAGAGCTCATAGAGGTGGAGCCACACCCGCTGTGAGCACACCAAGAGTGAGGCTGCTATGGTGGGGGCCCCGCTCCTCCCTTCATGCCCCCATTAACAATGGCACTTCACTTCTATGGTGGGCCTGGGCTCCTTCCATGTATACTCCCTGATTGCCACCTGTATCACACTCCAGCCACCTCAGGCTGTCTCTGTGCAGCCAACCCCAATCCTCTCCCTGGGTCTGTCCTTTGAAGCCTGAGTTTCAGCACTCAGCCCCCACATGCACCAGCAGACATGCGTCTAGGGCTGGGGACAGAAGGGAGCTGGCACAGACCATCTATACTGGTCTTTCTCTGTTCTGCCTGCTGCAAACCCACTGCTGCACTCTCCTCTGAGCCTCTGAAGCTCCCTTTCTGTCCCAGCTGATCTCCCCACCAGTGAAGCAACTTTCCAGGGTAAGGGAACCTCTCCTCTTTCACAGCTCGTTCCCAGAGAAACAGGTCCTATCCTGATTCTTTTTATTTTTATTTTTATTTCATCCTACCAAGTTATGTGGTAATCTTTCTTGCAATTCTGGCTGTCTGAGATCTTTTGCCCACATTCAGTAGGTATTCTGTGAGAATGGTTCCGCATGTAGATATATTTTTGATACACTTGTGGGAGGAGGTGAGCTCCACCTCCTTCTATTCTGCCATCTTGATTGGAGCCTCCTGCCGTGTGACTTGTTTTAAATGAACCTACACTGACTCCTAGCAATCACTACTACCTGTTTAAAGAAAATACTGTCATCTGTTAAATGGCCATTTTTAACATCTACCAGCAATCAATGCTTCCAGCTCTGTGAAACAAGCTGTGGGAGGGTAGGAGAGGTGTCAATAGAAAGATTGCAGCTTAGTTGGTCTGATGCATAGGATTGCGCTGAAAACTGTCTGTGAGCTGATGATGACTATTTTGCAGTGAGTTCTCTACCCAAGAGATGGACTGGGTAGGAAGGCTGTGAGAGCTGTTGGTCACAACACATTTTTCTAAAAAAGGGACTTGGAAAAATAATGGGGAAGAGGAAAGCTAAGGAGAAAAAGCAGTTAACCAAAAGGATCACATATTCCTAATTCTATTTTATATTTTCCCTCTAAGTTGAAACTAAAATAGAGGTTAAGCCTATATCTTGCTAAAAGACAGACAGAAAATCTGCTGGGACCATGACATTCAAAACTATAGCAGGAATTATAAAGAAACTCTCCTACAAAATTGAATTCCACATAGGTGAAGAGTAAATTGTATGGGATAAAGTGATAATGCCAAATGGGGACTGTGACATTTCCATTTAAACTGATGTATAGCAATGATGGTGTTTGTTCTACGGGCTCTGTTGTGACTTAGTCACAGATTATGTGAACCCTCATAGCTGACTGGGAACAAGGAACAAAGGCTCCCCCTCCTGGAGAATCTCTGCACCCTTTTACCTTTCTTTGTTTTTCAATCGAAAGGAAAAAAACGTTTCCATTTCCACTGTCTTATCCAAGAATGTGAGCGTCAGTAAGACCTTAATATTCAGTCATTTCATTGAGCCAGTCTATTGGCTTACAGTCAAACTTTATCACAACTCACTCTATAATACAGCACGGAAGATCTTCACCACTATCCTCTTAGCACTACTTTTCCATGAAGGACTACTAGAAATATCCCAATTCAGAAGAAAGGAGGAGGAAAGCAAGGAGAAAGGCGAACATCTAGGGAATCTGTAGAGCATCTTTAGTGCTGACATACATCAGCCTGGAAGTCATGGCTTTAGTCTGTTAGCCAGGTGGACCAGTTAACGTGACCCCATGATAAGGTAGGTTTAACCACACGGTCACAAGCAATCTTGGACCAAGACAGGCCTCTCATGTGGTGGAAAAGAGCCTGACCCTAGAGGAGCATCAGGGATCATCTTCTCCCTGTAAGAAGCTCACTTCCAAGAGGAAGAGGGCAGAGCTGAGCTGAAGAGACCTACATATTCCGCCAAGATTGATGCATCAAGTGAATAACTCCACGTCTCATGGGGCAGAGTGAGAAAACGGGTGGACAGAGAAATGTCACCCCAGTAGAGACCCCTCCATCTGGAAGGCAACATCAGAATGAGGAAAAAGCATTGCTCCTCTAAAATACATTAATACAAAGACCCTGAGATGAGCAGAAGGTAGCACATCTGCAGATCTAAAAGAGGGACTAAGAGGCTGGACTACAGAGGTCAGCACAAACTGAAGTTAGAGAGAGAAGTTTCTTGCAATCTATACTAAGGATGTTTGTCTTTATTTTAATGTCTTAAGTAATCCTGATAAGATTCTAATTTTAGACGATTACCCTAGCTATGGGGGCAGTGGGGGAGGGGGAGAACAAAGATGGAGGTGACAAAGAACAGACGTGAGAAGACCAATGAGGAGGTCTTTCAGTTAGTACAGATGAGAGATGATGGGTGGCTTAGACCGGGGTGATGGCAGAAGGGGCAGCAATGAATAATAATAATAACAACAACAACAATAATAATAGCTGATATTTATCAAGCTCTTACTGTGTGTACTGTTCTAAGAGCTTTACATTTCATAGCTCATTTTATCCTCACAACATTCTTATGAAATAGGTATTATTACCCCCATTCTATAGAAGGGAAATCCAAGGTACAGTGATATTAAGTAGTTTACGCAAGATTGCACAGCTTATAAGTAGTGGAACCAAGATTTGAATCAAGGTACTCTGCTTCCAGAGCCCATTCTCTTCACCACTGTGCTTCTCCAGTTCACTGCAAAGCAGATGTCTCTTCTGCTTTCAGAGCAATCAGCCCTTGCTTTCTCCTCTACTCTGTATTTCTGGCCTGCTGTCACTTTCTCACCAAAGAAATACTGTCATGTCTACCCCCTCCTCTTGAGTCAACCCCCTCAGTAGGAGCCCCAGTTACCTACTGCCTAATGTATGACCACACATCCTTGTACTCCCTTTCAATCCCCCTCAAAGCTCAATATATGCGAATAGTATAGCTAACCACTCCCTTATTTCAGCTCTCCAACAGAAGCAGCAAAAGTCCTTTACATTTGCAACACTGACTACTTGGTGGAGGGGAAGAATAAAGTAAAAAATGATATATTCTTCAAGGGGGCCATCAAATAAAATATTCATAAAATGAGAAGCATTATTTTTTAAAATCAGATTTTGTTCTGTAATCATATTGCTTAAGAAAACAAAGCAAATAGACAGTAACAAACACTACTAAACTAGGAAACAGAGCATTTGAGGAGTTTGCCTCAATCCTTCCACTGGCAAAATGGAGCTAATAATATTTCTCATTATATATTTATACAATTGTTGTGGAGATAAGGTGATATCATAGACATGAAAGCATCTTTGCTAAGTTGAAAAAATTATACAAATAGAGGATTTTTGTGAGCAATCCTCAAATAACCCAAATGGGTTTAGGAAATCCAATGTCCTAGGCAGGATAAACCGGGTATGCCATAGTAACAAACAATTCCAGAATCTTCATGGTTTAACATAATAAGGGTTTATTTTTTGCTCATACTACTTGTGTAGCATGAGCCAGCAGGGAGACTCTGCTCATCATAGTTACTCACAATGGACCAGCCACCATCTCAAACACTTCCAGTTGCAGTACCAGAGGGAAAGAGAAAGTTCTGAAGAGTCTCACACCACAAGTTGATGCTTCAACCCAAATGCTCACAGCTCATTGACCAGAAAGAGTAACCATGTGTCCAAAAGGCAGAAAGCCAGAAACACTAATGGCCACCACTAATGGCTATCACAACCAGAAATGGAAACTAACCCTAATACCTGAAGAGTGCAAGACACATCAGCTACAAAAAGTAAATATCAAAAACAAACCTTAGTGCTCCCAATCCAGTCCTGTTTTAATGCCAGGTATAAGAGACACTTGACTATTTCCCCCTTCCCCTCAGCTAACAGTGCTCCAAAATTTCTTAGTCCTGTGATCTGGATGGACTTAACTCCCCTCCATAACTCCAGGGTCAAGCCCAGATTAGTTTAAACCAACTACATGGCCCATCCTCTTAATTACAATTTTGATTTCAGGGATTAGCACGTCACTATGTCATGTAATTAAGGTCTTACTAACACTCAGTTCTGGGAATTTGCTGGAGATGTAGGCTTTCTCTCTCTTACTAGATTCCAATCTGGAAGCAAGTAGCCTTAGCAGTCACTGACAGCATCTTGGGACCATGAGTGGAGGAGGCTGCAAAGAATAAATCCTGCAATGAAGATGCAGGGCCAGGAAATGCAGAGAACAAAACTAGACCAAGCCTCTGCTGGGGCTAGCCCTACCTCTGGACTTTTTAGTTATATGATCTGTCCATGTATGGTATTGTCTAAGTCAATCTGAGTTGATTTTTCTTTTACACCCAACCAATCGAATGCCAGGTAAGACCGTTAATTATATACAAGATCAGTTTACATTTTTATATAATAGTTTACTTTTATCTCTATATTTGCTTTAAACAGTGAGTCATGGAAGGCTGAGCCTAAATGCGTTTGGCGGTTGTCTGGGGACACTGCCTGCGTCTGTGAATCCCACAGGCCAAACCCCAGGAGCTTTCGCAATGAGTACCAAATTTTCAGCACTAGCAAAAGATCTTCCCACATTTGAGGAAACATTTTTATGTCATGACAGGTATAAAAAGTAACCGAGGGATCTTGAGCGGGGAAAAAGCCTGTTTTTCTTACCAGAAGAGGAGACAGATATAGTACTGTTACAGTACAATCTGGATTCCAGAGAGAGAAATAGCCCTGACTCTTAAGGGAGAGATTATCTCTAAACCATAAAATGAAAACCAAAAAGAGACTGTGCCCACAGACTACTTGCATTAAAAAGGAAGTGGCCTAAAGGCATTTGCACCATGCAGGAAATATGCAAAACGCCCATGTTTATGCAAAGATCCCCAAAGAATGCATGTATGGGGCAAGCGGGACTGGAGATTGGTTGTCTGGCACCTCACTGGTACCAGGCAGAAGCACAACTCCTCAGTATTAGTCAAATGTTGCCCACTGAGGAGTTGGGAGGAATGGAGAGGTGATAATGCTCCTCTATGAACTATTAAGGGAGGGTCAACCCACAGAAGGGGCTTTACAGAGAGCTGTCAACAAACCTTGGCTACAATCATTCTCATCACCACCATCAGCAGAAGTATAACATTCTCCTGAGCCTGGGCTCTCCACCAGGAACAAAAACTTGTGGGAGTGAAAGAGCAGAGGCCACAATTCCCCCAACGTTCATCTATTCATTCAACTAAGGGCCTTCTATGTGTCAGGCACTGTGTCACTGAGCCAGGACTACAGAACTGAATAAAGTTCCTACCCTCCTACAGCAAGTTTGCACTTTAGTTGTAGAGAGAGAGGCAGACAATAAACTTGTAAACTGATGACACAATTTAAGATAGTGATCAATGCTATGAAGAAAACAGTGAGCAATAGAGCAGGAGCACCTTGCCTGACAAGATTCCCTTAAGAAGCCTGCTTGCTTGGCTTTCGAGGTTAATGCAAACTCAAGATTACGCTCTCTGATGAGACCGCTGGGGTACCTGTCCCCCAGGGGATGCCCCAAACAGTTCTTCAGGCTATCAGGAAAAAAAATTAAGAAGAACTTCCATAATATATTTTAACAAAAAATTCAAAAGTTAAGGTTCCCTGATGTTTAATGTGCAGATTGTCTTTATTATATATGTATACACATACATAATCATACAAACATATATACATTTATATAAATACATATATATGTAAATATTATAATTATATATATATAAAGTAAATATGAGTATATTGGGAAAGTTTTCTTTTTACAAGTAGGAAGCATGCTCAAAAAGTTTGAAGACTGTATAGTTTTGCTTGTTATCATTGGTGTATTTGTCTATTAGTTTGGTTGCTCTCTTTTTTTTAATTACTTTTTTATTTTTTTATTTTAATAATTTATTTTTTATTTTTTATTTTAATAACTTATTTATTTTATTTTTATTTTTTCTTTCTTTCTTTTTTATTTCTTTTCTCCCTTTTCTTCTGAGACATTTGGCTGACAGGGTCTTGGTGCTCCAGCCAGGTGTCAGGCCTGAGCCTCTGAGGTGGGAGAGCCGAGTTCAGGACATTGGTCCACTAGAGACCTCCCAGCCCCTCATAAGATCAATTGATGAGAGCTCTCCCAGAGATATCCATCTCAACGCTAACACCCAGCTCCACTGAACGACCAGCAAGCTCCAGTGCTGGACACCCCATGCCAAACAACTAGCAAGACAGGAACACAACCCCACCCATTAGCAGAGAGGCTGCCTAAAATCATAATAAGGTCACAGACACCCCGAAACACACCACCGGATGCGGTCCTGCCCACCAGAAAGACAAGATCCAGCCTCATTCACCAGAACACAGGCACCAGTCCCCTCCACCAGGAAGGCTACACAACACACTGAACAAACCTTACCCACTGGGGCAGACACCAGAAACAATGGGAACTACAAACCTGCAGGCTGAGAAAAGGAGACCACAAACACAGTAAGTTAAGCAAAATGAGAAGACAGAGAAATACACAGCAGATGCAGGAGCAAGGTAAAAACCTACCAGACCAAACAAATGAAGAGGAAATAGGCAGTCTACCTGAAAAAGAATTCAGAGTAATGACAGTAAAGATATCCAAAATCTTGGAAACAGAATGGAGAAAATACAAGAAACGTTTAACAAGGACCTAGAAGAACTAAAGAGCAAATAAACAATGATGAACAACACATAAATGAAATTAAAAATTCTCTAGAAGGAATCAATAGCAGAATAACTGAGGCAGAAAACAGATAAGTGACCTGAAAAATAAAATAGTGGAAATAACTACTGCAGAGCAGAATAAAGAAAAAAGAATGAAAAGAATTGAAGACAGTCTCAGAGACCTCTGGGACCCCATTAAATGCACCAGCATCGAATTATAGGGGTCCCAGAAGAAGAAGAGAAAAAGAAAGGGACTGAGAAAATATTTGAAGAGATTATAGTTGAAAACTTCCCTAATATGGGAAAGGAAAGAGTCAATCAAGTCCAGGAAGTGCAGAGAGTCCCATGCAGGATAAATCCAAAGAGAAACACACCAAGACACATATTAATCAAACTATCAAAAATTAAATACAAAGAAAAAATATTGAAAGCAGCAAGGGAAAAGCAACAAATAACTTACAAGGGAATCCCCATAAGGTTAACAGCTGATCTTTCAGCAGGAACTCTGCAAGCCAGAAGAGTGTGGCAGGGCATATTTAAAGTGATAAAAGGGAAAAACCTACAACCAAGATCACTCTACCCAGCAAGGATCTCATTCAGATTCGACAGAGATATTAAAACCTTTACAGACAAGCAAAAGCTAAGAGAATTCAGCACCACCAAACCAGCTTTACAACAAATGCTAATGGAACTTCTCTAGGCAGGAAACACAAGAGAAGGAAAAGACCTACAATAACAAACCCAAAACAATTAAGAAAATGGTAATAGGAACATACATATCGATAATTACCTTAAATGTAAATGGATTAAATGCTCCAACCAAAAGACATGGACTGGCTGAATGGATACAAAAACAAGACCCATATATATGCTGTCTACAAGAGACCCACTTCAGACCTAAGGACGCATACAGACTGAAAGTGAGGGGATGGAAAAAGATATTCCATGCAAATGGAAATCAAAACAAAGCTGGAGTAGCAATTCTCATATCAGACAAAATAGACTTTAAAACAAAGACTATTACAAGAGACAAAGAAGGACACTACATAACGATCAAGGGATCAATCCAAGAAGAAGATATAACAATTGTAAATATTTATGCACCCAATATAAGAGCACCTCAATACATAAGGCAAATGCTAACAGCCATAAAAGGGGAAATCGACAGCAACACAATCATAGTAGGGGACTTTAACACCCTGCTTGCACCAATGGACAGATCATCCAAAATGAAAGTAAATAAGGAAACACAAGCTTTAAATGACACATTAAACAAGATGAACTTCATTGATATTTATAGAACATTCCACCCAAAAACAACAGAATACACTTTTTTCTTTCACTTTCTTCAGAATACACTTTCTTCTAGGATAGATCATATCTTGGGTCACAATTCAAGCCTTGGTAAATTTAAGAAAATTGAAATCATATCAAGTATCTTTTCTGACCACAGCACTATAAGACTAGATATAAATTATAGGAAAAAATCTGTAAAAAATACAAACACATGGAGGCTAAACAATACACTACTAAATAAGCAAGAAATAACTGAAGAAATCAAAGGGGAAATCAAAAAATACCTAGAAACAAATGACAATGAAAGCACGATGACCCAAAACCTATGGGATGCAGCAAAAGCAGTTCTAAGAAGGAAGTTTATAGCAATACAATCCTACCTCAAGAAACAAGAAACATCTCAAATAAACAGCCTAACCTTACACCTAGAGCAATTAGAGAAAGAAAAATCTCAAAGTTAGCAGAAGGAAAGAACATAAAGATCAGGTCAGAAATAAATGAAAAAGAAATGAAGGAAACAATAGCAAAGATCAATAAAACTGAAAGCTGGTTCTTTGAGAAGATAAACAAAATTGATAAACCATTAGCCAGGATCATCAAGAAAAAAAGGGCGAAGACTCAAATCAATAGATTTAGAAATGAAAAAGGAGAAGTAACAACTAACACTACAGAAATACAAAGGATCATGAGAGAATACTACAAGCAACTATATGGCAAGAAAATGTACAACCTCGAAGAAATGGACAAATTCTTAGAAAAGAGCAACCTTCAGAGACTGACCCAGGAAGAAATAGAAAATATGAACAGACCAATCACAAGCACTGAAATTGAAACTGTGATTAAAAATCTTCCAACAAACAAAAGCCCAGGACCAGATGGCTTCACAGGCGAATTCTATCAAACATTTAGAGAAGAGCTAACACCTATCCTTCTCAAACTCTTCCAAAATATAGCAGAGGGAGGAACACTCCCAAACTCATTCTACGAGGCCACCACCACTCTGATACCAAAACCAGACAAAGATGTCACAAAGAAAGAAAACTACAGGCCAATATCACTGATGAACATAGATGCAAAAATCCTCAACAAAATACTAGCAAACAGAATCCAACAGCACATGAAAAGGATCATACACCATGATCAAATGGGGTTTATCCCAGGAATGCAATGATTCTTCAATATACGCAAATCAATCAATGTGATAAACCATATTAACAAATTGAAGGATAAAAACCATATGATCATCTCAGTAGATGCAGAAAAAGCTTTTGACAAAATTCAACACCCATTTATGATAAAAACCCTCCAGAAAGTAGGCATAGAGGGAACTTACCTCAACATAATAAAGGCCATATATGACAAACCCACAGCCAACATCATTCTCAATGGTGAAAAACTGAAACCATTTCCACTAAGGTCAGGAACAAGACAAGGTTGCCCACTCTCACCACTATTTTCAACAGAGTTTTGGAAGTTTTAGCCAGAGCAATCAGAGAAGAAAAAGAAATAAAAGGAATCCAAATCGGAAAAGAAGAAGTAAAACTGTCACTGTTTGCAGATGACATGATACTATACACAGAGAATCCTAAAGATGCTACCAGAAAACTACTAGAGCTAATCAATGGATTTGGTAAAGTAGGAGGATACAAAATTAATGTACAGAAATCTCTTGCAGTCCTATACATTAATGATGAAAAATCTGAAAGTGAAATAAAGAAAACACTCCCATTTACCATTGCAACAAAAAGAATAAAATATCTAGGAATAAACCTACCTAAGGAGACAAAAGACCTGTATGCAGAAAACTGTAAGACACCAATGAAAGAAATTAAAGATGATACAAACAGATGGAGAGATATACCATGTTCTTGGATTGGAAGAATCAATATTGTGAAAATGACTATACTACCCAAAGCAATCTACTATCAAGATTCAATGCAATCTGTATCAGACTACCAAAGGCATTTTTCACAGAACTAGAACAAAAAATTTCACAATTTGTATGGAAACAAAAAAGACCCTGAATAGCAAAAGCAATCTTGAGAAAGAAAAAAGGAGCTGGAGGAATCAGGCTCCCGGATTTCAGACTATACTGCAAAGCTACAGTAATCAAGACAGTATGGTACTGGCACAAAAACAGAAATATAGATCAATGGAACAGGATAGAAAGCCCAGAGATAAACCCACACACATATGGTCACCTTATCTTTGATAAAGGAGGCAAGAATATACAATGGAGAACAGACAGCCTCTTCAATAACTGGTACTGGGGAAACTGGACAGCTACATGTAAAAGAATGAAATTAGAACACTCCCTAACACCATACACAAAAATAAACTCCAAAAGGATTGGAGACCTAAATGTAAGGCCAGACACTATTAAAGTCTTAGAGGAAAACATAGGCAGAACACTCCATGACATAAACCACAGCAAGATCTTTTTTGACCCACCTCCTAGAGAAACGGAAATAAAAACAAAAATAAACAAATGGGACCTAATGAAACTTAAAAGCTTTTGCCCACCAAAGGAAACCATAAATAAGACAAAAAGTCAACCCTCAGAATGGGAGAAAATATTTGCAAATGAAGCAACTGACAAAGGATTAATCTCCAAAATATACAAGCAGCTCATGCAGCTCAATATCAAAAATACAAACAACCCAATCCAAAAACGGGGAGAAGACCTAAATAGACATTTCTCCAAAGAAGATATACAGATAGCCAACAAACACATGAAAGGATGCTCAACATCACTAATCATTAGAGAAATGCAAATCAAAACTACAATGAGGTATCACCTCACACTGGTCGGAATGGCCATCAGCAAAAAGTCTACAAACAATAAATGCTGGAGAGTGTGTGGAGAAAAGGGAACCCTCTTGCACTGTTGGTGGGCATGTAAATTGATACAGCCACTATGGAGAGCGGTATGGAGGTTCCTTAAAAAACTAAAAATAGAACTACCATATGACCCAGCAATCACACTGTCATATACCCTGAGAAAACCATAATTCAAAAAGAGTCATGTACCACAATGTTCATTGCAGCACTATTTACAATAACCAGGACATGGAAGCAACCTAAGGGTCCATCGACAGATGAATTGATAAAGAAGATGTGGCACGTATATACAATGGAATATTACTCAGCCATTAAAAGAAACGAAATTGAGTTATTCGTAGTAAGGTGGATGGACCTAGAGATTGTCATACAGAGTGAAGTAAGTCAGAAAGAGAAAAACAAATACCCCATGCTAACACATATATATGGAATCTAAAAAAAAAAAAAAGTTTCTGAAGAACCTAGGGGCAGGACAGGAATAAAGACGCAGACGTAGAGAATGGACTTGAGGACACGGGGAGGGGGAAGGGTAAGCTGGGACGAAGTGAGAGAGTGGCCTGGGCATATATACACTACCAAATGTAAAACAGATAGCTAGTGGGAAGCAGCCGCATAACACAGGGAGATCAGCTCAGTGCTTTGTGACCACCTAGAGGGGTGGGATAGGGAGGGTGGGAGGGAGACGCAAGAGAGAGGGGATATGGGGATATATGTACACCTATAGCTGATTCACTTTGTTATATAGCAGAAACTGACACACCATTGTAAAGCGATTATACTCCAATAAAGATGTTAAAAAAATTCTTTTTGAAGATTGTCAGACTAAACATTGTCATGGTCAAAGGAAATGAATATGACCCATGTGTCACCAAGACTTGGACACAGAATGGAGAACGTGTGACTGTGTGTGTAATGGTGTCTCCGTGTCACACAATGACACCAGCTAACAGGTATTGTCTCCTTACACGTGCCAAGCACTGTGCTGAGCACTGTACATACATCATCTCAGGTAATCTAAAAATTCAGGGAGCTGTTACAATTTCAGCACCATTTTACAGATGAAGAAACTGAGGCCCAGAGCAGTTCCTAGGGTTGCCCATAAGAGTTACGCTTCATAGAGTCATGTATTCTCCCAAATGGTATGTGTTTCCTGGGAAATGAGTCAGAAACAAGGAGTCCTTTGACTCTCTCTCGATCAATGAACTCACTGACCCTCGTAGAACATTCTTCAGCTGGTGAAGAAAAGAGTCTCCCTAAACTAAAGCACACTGAAGGGTGCACACTAATCCAATCAGCTAAAGTAGTCGCTTTCAGCCTTTTCAATCTAGGGAGAATGTCACAGGGCTTGTCTAGGGAGTGTCATTTCCCATCTAGACCTCAGAATCACAGACAGTGGCAGCAAGCTTTCAGAATGGTCTCAGTCTCGCCCCAAAGCAATCTGCCTGACAATGTCATAAACCTTGTTCTGTTTTCCACTCTCAGGCCTTGGTTTAGTGTTCCAGCATCTTAAAGACTGTTCTAGAGCTAGTAAGTGGCCTATGAATAGTAATATATATACAAAAAACTAATATTGGACAATTACCAGGGGAACAAAATAAATTTCCCTCTGACATTAATTTAATTTTTTTTCTCCAGGGTGTTTAGATGCATACAATATAAAAGACTTTTAAATCGTTCCAGATAAAATGTTAACTTTTCTATTGTGACTTCTGAAAAAGGACTAAAAATGCTCTTAAAATTATACAGAGGGAGACAGATCTAGTATACGCCTTCTCCAGAGAGATAAGAGGTAAAACAAAAGAAAGGCATAGAAAAGAAAAAAGAAGTCAAATGTTGTATTTCAGTGGGACTTTCACAGGGCATCCCTAATGATTTGTTTGTCTTCTAGTTCTGCTTTTCCAAAGTTCTTCTATGCCTCCCCCTTGAAAGTCTGCTATCTGCTGGGGAGCAGGCCTTCAGCTTTGGCTCATTGCTTCATCTCAGTCTAGGGCTTTAGAGGCCTTGGACGACCAAAGTGGGCATTTCTTTGAGTTGATGTGCGGCTGGCTTGCTGAACTACAAGGGCGCCTTTGGATAACTTAGTGCATACAAACCGCTTTGTTTATTAGGACTAAAAATTAGACCATGTAGTACAATCTGGGAACTAGGCCAAATTTCAGGCAGGACCTCAGCATTTATGACAATAACAAAGGCACAGTGGAAAAGTCCAGTTAATGAGGAAAGGCACCCATAAAGAATTTCCCAAAGGGCGAAGGGGTTATAATAACATACTACATATAGTCTAATCCTTCCTAAGACTCTACCTCTTATACTAGGGTTCTACACAAATAACACCAGCTCTGGGGAAGTATGCCATTTTCTCCTGAACCCCTGAGGATCAGATGAGAAATGTGTGCAGCTCTGAGTTCTCACCCTCTTCAGGATGCTGGGGCAACTCGGACCCCTGGCCAACTCATGGAGGTGTCCTCCTCCAACATTCTAGGCTTTCCTGGCCTCCAGCCCATTCTCATTCAGGGTAGGATGATAAATCTAAATTTAGACAAACCCACACTACCTGGCTTTGTGATTTTGTTGTTGTTGTTGTTGAGTGGTGTTTGTTTGGGAATAAAGGTATTGAAGGGAAAGAACAGAGGACAAGTTGGGAAAGAGGGAAGGAAAATTGTCTACATGGAATGGGGGAAGAGAGAGGCTTTAAAACCATCTTCTATCATTAAAACACAATAACAATAATTTATAAATAAATGGAAGTGTCAATCTTTTATTTTTTTGTGACATTTAATGAATTTTCATCAAATTTGCAAGTTTTGCTTAGGATGGCTTAGGTTAAAATAAAGACTACCCTAAATTTGCTTCTAGTAATTGGCAATGGGATTCCCTAATGACATACATAAAAGTAGGCAGTTGTCCTCTGTAGGAGCTGACAAATAGATTCATTAAGAAGCTCAAGCGAGTGCTGAGCAGAGCAAGAGCTGCCAAGATGTGAACAGAGAAAATGCACAGTGGTTTCAAATGTGAGTCTCCAATCAAAACTCACTAGGACATATGGGGAGGGAGAAGGGTAAGCTGGGACAAAGTGAGAGAGTGGCATGGACATATATACACTACCAAATGTAAGATAGATGGCTAGTGGGAAGCAGCCGCAGAGCACAGGGAGATAAGCTCGGTGCTTTGGGACCACCTAGAGGGGTGGGATAGGGAGGGTGGGAGGGAGGGAGACGCAAGAGGGAAGAGATGTGGGGATATATGTATATGTATAACTGATTCACTTTGTTATAAAGCAGAAACTAACACATCATTGTAAAGCAATTATACTCCAATAAAGATGTTATAAAAAGAAACTCACTAGGACAGATACACTAAGTTTCTGAACTGATTTGCAACTGGACTGCTTCTCAGAGGAGCAATTCCAAGAACCAGGCTCCAGGGCAAGTTACAGTGGGCATTTATTTATTTAGTAGTTAATGATCCACCAATGCATCCTAGCTGGGGAGGCCAGCTAGGAAGTGTACAACAGGGTACAAAGCTGCTTTGAAACAAAGCAGACCAGATCCTTTCCCCTGCTCCCTGAATAAATGAATGGATGAATGAATGAGGGGCTCCCAACTGCAGCACCCGCACCTTCTCCAACATCTCATCCCACATCCTTCAAATTCCTCTTCCACATTTCTCCTCCTGATTCACTCCACCTGGGGTAAGTGTTCAAAAGCAAAGGTCACCCAGACCCTTATACAAATGTGCTGGTTTCGGGGAGGAAGAAGCCAGAGAGGTTGATGGATTTGGCAGAACAGAATCAGGAGGTATTTCATGAGAATGGAAGACTGTGCTCTGTGTCCCTCCCATGGAGGGTCACCAGCGGCACCAGAAATAGGACAAGGAATTTGAAGGGAATAAAGGAGGAAAAACCTAAAGGTGTGACTATGGCATGTAGCCTGAAACCTTTTTGGGAAACCGGTTTTCCCAAAATGGTTACTGTTTATAACAACAAAGAATATCAAACCCATTTCAGATATTATCTTCCCTCAATAGTCCCTTCCAGTGAGATGATTTGCTTATATACTCAGTAAGGAAAGTGACATCCAGAAAGCCAGAAAACACTTGCATAGGCCATGCCAGAGTCAAGGCCCATGGCACAACGCAGGCTTCTAGGAAATTTTCTGGTTCCAGATCTGAAGAAAAGCCCTCAGGGGCCTGTGGTTTAGCTCCTTGAAGGTTGATATGAATGAGTCTTATCTACTTCTATGTACCTCACCCTTGTGCCAGGAGCAGAGCAATTCCTCAGTAATTTTTGTCCCTAGTAATTTAATTTGTAATAATACTTAAAAAATTTTAATAATAGTGTTTTTTAAATAAGTGCATGAATAAATGAACTAATAAGAAGTTCACTGTTGCAATGATCCAGAGAAACCTTCTACCAAAAAAAAAGTTCACACCTATTAGTATATGCCTGGCAATGTGCTAGGCATGGGGTAGGGGGTGAAGGAGGATATAGATGCATCACTTTGTGTTAAACACTGTTCTCTGGCCACTGTCCTCCATTACAACCCTAATACCCAGGGAAAACAACACATTAATTTCTAACATGCCAAGGTGAGGAGGATATCCTTCCTATGAGAAAGATCTAGGAAACAAGAAAGCACCAGGCAACTAGGCAGACATGGGGAGTAAGATTTGGGCAAGCACGCTTGAAAGCAGGAGATGTGACACAGTCCACCCATAACTAGCTTCAGCTGAAAGCACTTCACTTACCATTAGCATATAATTGAGGAAGGGGCTGATCACAACCTACAGTGCTAATCACTGCGAATTCAAACTGGATTTTGCATTTGTGACAAAGCCCCACAGTTTCCCTGAAAATGCCACTGAAATATGACAAGTTTCTGTTGCAAAATTACAACATAAAATACTTTCAACATATGCCTTCTTACTCATGACAGACACACACAACCATTTTGACAGGAGCTATTGTAAAGAAGAAGGAAGAGGCAGAGAACAGAAGGAAAGGGAGGGAGGAAGGCAGACATGTCATAAAGAAAGGAGTTACATATGGAAGAGGACAAATCAAACCTCAAACTTCAGATACAGAGATTAAGAAGAGCCTCCTTGCATACCTTGTTTCAGGAGATCTTCAAGAGCTTCTTGAAGACCTTTTCCCCCCAAATCTAAGTCATATTCACCATAAAGAAACAACAATCCAATTAATAAGGACTGGGTAAATGCTAACTGTCCCAGAAGATAACTGAAAAAGGAAAAAGGGAGGGCTTAAAGTCCTGAATCTGAAAGGTGGCTCTACATTTTACCAACTAAGTGGCCTTGGAAAAAAATTTTAGTCCCGCCAATCTTCAGTTTCCCCATCTGTAAAATGTGAGTAATAATATTTACCATGCAGAGTTGGGAAGATCATATGAGGTAATGCATATAAAAGCACTAGCACTGTGCTTCCTAATTAAATACTTTTTTCCCTCCTCACCTCTTTGCTCTTGCCAGAATCTTCAGGGCACTCCTAACTGAAATAAGAATAGAGGATCTGTCCAGTGCTTCTGAAACTCAAATGTGTATATGAATCATTTGGGTTCAAATGCAGATTCTGACTCAGTAGTTTTGTGATGTGGCCTGAGATTCTGAATTTCTAACAAGCTCCAGGGGAGAAGATGATGCTTGTTAGAGGCCCGCTTTTCAAGAAGCAAAGTATTAAATAGCCTCTAAGAGTTTTGATAAATACAAATTTCTATGATATAAGAAAGGTACATGGGCTTCCCTGGTGGCGCAGTGGTTGAGAGTCTGCCTACCAATGCAGGGGACACGGGTTCGAGCCCTGGTCTGGGAAGATCCCACATGCCGCGGAGCAACTGGACCCGTGAGCCACAACTACTGAGCCTGCGCGTCTGGAGCCTGTGCTCCGCAACAAGAGAGGCCGCGACAGTGAGAGGCCCACGCACCGTGATGAAGAGTGGCCCTCGCTCGCCGCAACTAGAGAAAGCCCTCGCACAGAAACAAAGACCCAACACAGCCAAAAATAAATTAAAATAAATAAATAAAATTTAAAAAAAAAAAGAAAGGTACATGTATTTTTCAAAAGGCTGTGCAAATAATTTAGTGAAATTCGTACATATCCAAAAAAGTCCCATTTGTCCACTATAGATGAGGAACTTTGTGAGATACTTGATTTCACCAGTAGACTATGGAGAGGAATCAACATCAGAGCTAAAACACTGAAATGCCTTACACCACTGCTTAGACTATAGAAAGAAAATGTCCTTTTGACTCAGCTGAAGATATTTTTCTAGATTTCTCATTCAATCCTTAGAAAAATACATTGGATGAAAATAAAAATCAGAGATTCTTCATGCATTTTCAGTTACAGCTCTGGCAAATAAAAAGATCAGATCAAGCATTAAGTTGGAAAACAAAAGACCGTGGAAGAAATTCCACAGGTATGTGGAGGCACAGGGGAGCATGGCAGGAAGAGAAGGGGAAGAGGGCAGGAGGAACCCTTTTTTAAAAATGAAAAAATGCAAAATGCAAAAAAACTGACCATTTGCACAGGAAACAACATATAGGCCCTGTATAGGTTCAGGAATTTATTTATAATTATTTGTTCATAAAGCATAAATTTAGAACTATTCCTAATATCAAAATACTTTAGTTATTTTTAATAATCACACAAATAAAATTCACATTTGAATTAAACAAACAAAAAAAAATTCAACTGCCTTTCATACTCAAAACATTCAATTCCAGAATAACCTAGAACTTTTGAAGGAGCACATCATTTTCTTCAGTCAGTTTAGGTTTAGATGGACTTAAAGGGGACTGGTACTGGGCTTTCTGAGTAGCCAATGGTTCCACAAATCCAGACAAGGGTTCAAAGTGCAGTGCAAATTAGTAAGTTTCCAAATCAAGTTAGACCATTTTTATACTATATAAATGCAACATGGTATATTTTTCAAAAGACATTTATTAACAACATGAACAAGTTTTTTAAAAAGAATTTATCTCACAAAGCACCGAGCTGATCTCCCTGTGCTATGCAGCTGCTTCCCACTAGCTATCTATTTTACATTTGGTAGTGTATATATGTCCATGCCACTCTCTCACTTCGTCTCAGCTTACCCTTCCCCCTCCCCCTGTCCTTAAGTCCATTCTCTATGTCTCCCTCTTTATTCCTGTCCTGCCCCTAGGTTCTTCATAACCATTTTTGGGGGTTTTTTTGGTTTTTTTTTAGATTCCATATATATGTGTTAGGCATAGGGAGGGTGGGAGGCAGACGCAAGAGGGAGGAGATACGGGGATATATGTATATGTATAGCTGATTCACTTTGTTATAAAGCAGAAACTAACACACCATTGTAAAGCAATTATACTCCAATAAAGATGTTAAAAAAAAAAAAGAATTTATCTCTTATTAGAAAATTATCTCCCTTACCCAGATATAGTGAAAACATTAATTGTAAGTCTAACGCCATTCAATTTTATACTTAATATTACAATGTCTTGTACTGTTATTTCATTTCTGTATATAAAATAATCTCAAAATCTCAAGGGGACAGCAAATCCCTGAGGAGCTAAGACCCTACCTTATACTTTTTTAAGTCTCTAAAGGATTTAACAAAGTGATAAACAATTCCTAATTACTCAATACAATTGAGTGATAAACCCAATTTTTTTAAGTGCAAAATAATACATGAGGGAAATGCAATTCCCTTTATCAGAACAAACAGGAGCTAATATAATTGTTAGTAATTCACAACACGAACAAGTAATTTCCAGTACATAACTTCAAGAAGTACATTTGCCAAAGAAAGATAGGCTCTAGCATAAATATAGATTTTTCACATTTTTTAGCATAACATCTTTGTGCAGTTCATTAACTTTTCCATATCAGAGAGTGAGGGAGAAGAAAAAAAATCAAACATTCCTTCAGCTTATTTTCTCACCTAGAAAAGTCTGAGCAGTGCTTTCTCTGCTAGACATTATGAAGTCCAGCCCATTTGTGCTCCTAAACTCACAAATGTCTTGCTTATAACAATGGCGTTTTTGTGGCATTTGGCCTACAAGAGTGTTTAAAATATTGCAGCACAGGACTTTGTGGTTTGCAAGAATCATAGAAACATGACTTGGAAAGGAATCTTCAAAGTTCAATTATTCATTCCATCCTTCATCCATCATTCCATCCTTCTGCTTCCATATAAAAGTTATCTAAACCAGCAGTATAATAGATTTAATATTTTTTTAAAAGGCTCTCTGCTTTTTAAGATAGAGAGCAATAATATAGCATAATTAAACAGAAATTGGGTTGGCAGCCAGGACAGTTAATTATAGAAACTGGAAACTAGTTAAGGCAACAAGACATAATTATTAATGGCACAATGGCAACCTGTTGGGAGGTATGATATGGCACATGACTCTGTCCTCAACTGTGTTGTGCTCAATATTTTAATTAAGAGCTTATATTGGTGACTCTTAACCTGGTTGCTCATTAGAACCACATGGGGAGATTTATTTTTAATACCAATGCCTGGACTCCACCCCCCCAGAGCCTCTATTTTGATTGGCCCATTGGCTTAGAATTCAGTGAAGATGCAGAAGACATGTTCGTAAGTCCACATGTGACACAGCAGAGTAAGGCCTGTTCTACGACAAGCAAGATGCAGAGATAAATGTGGCACAGGCCTGATCATTAACAATGAAAATGAGATTAATAGCAGTCAACAATCACCAAAAAGCCAGAGCAATCTTGGGCTGCATTAATAATCCTTCTACTTCAAGCTGATCAAATAACTTTAGGAACATTGCTTGACTTTGGAGCAACCCACTTTAAGAAATGATAGCAAAGCTGAAGCTCTTTGAAAAGAAAGGGAATTGGAGACGATTGTTCTGGAGACTAGTCTACTCAGTGAGCCAAACATCAGAAGGGTTGTCACATGAAATAGGAGACACATTTGCTCTGCTTTGGCCTCAGAACAAAAACTAACCCAATGGCTAATAAAGCAAAAGAAGATCAATTTGGATCAAATGATGGACAAACTGTCTAATGATCAAAACTATGCAAAGACAGAAAAGGCCCTTTTCAGAAGTGGTGTGTTTTCCTCCTCTAGAGGGATACAAACACAGACTGGATATGTCATCACTAAAAATTCTGTGGAGAGAAGTTGGTGGAAAATTTTAAAGGATAATTCTACGTTGAGATTCTATGATGAACTTCAGCTAACTTCCTTACTGTACCAGTCAGGCTTTCCCATTTGTATAAAACAATTCCTCTTCCATGCACTCTTGGGCTATTGGGACAGGATGATGTCACCACCTGTAGCATATCTAGATTGTACCTGGACAGCCACATCTATAATGAGGTGACCTTGATTCACAGCAAACTTTACAACCAAAGAGCACACATAAAACCCAGAACAACTAGGGCTGCTAGAGATGTCAAATCAGGGTATCAGCAGGTAGAAATTTAGATCACCCATCTAGATATAAGAATCTGATTGCTGTTCTGTGCTTCAAAGAACAGTCTCTCACCATTCAAGCCAGAACATTCTTACAAAGATATACACACATTCTTATAACTACAACCCTTCCTACATGCACATAAACATGCAACACACAAACATTTATATATATGGCCCCTAATCAACTCCTAGTATCATTTTTAAATTACCTCCAGATTTAACTTTAATGCCTAAATAGTTTACTTTTGTAAGACACTGCATATAGAAAGTCAGATATAAAATTCAACAGTAACCTGAGCACAGGTTTTATAATAGGAGACATGAATTTGAGACTACATTGTTAACACAAATGAATTGATTAATCTTTCCACTACAGAACATAAAATGTGATAGTTACTATCTTTTAATAATATGAATCACAGAAACAAACTATCTGGTCCAGTAAAGAAAATTAGAAAACAGGGTTAAAAACCTTGATACCGTTGGGGTTGTGGTTTTTCCGTTAACCTCTCAACTGTTACTGAACTTGCCCAATGTTATCCACGTGATTGATTTATGGATTACTTTCATAAACCATTTTCCAACAAAGGAAACTGCAGTTGTAGGTCTTGCTTCACACAGAAGGTTACTTTCCTTCCTGCTCCATCTTTTCATTTCTCAGTCTTAGTTTAAATCTGTCCCACCACAGCGAGGCTACAACAGAGCTCCAAAATTCTAACACCAAAATTAGCTTATTTTAACTCTTTTAATTCCAATTACACATTGTTTGGAAACTTTTAGATTTTATATCATTGCAATGAATAAAGTAAAAGTAAAATAAATAAATAAATAAACCTAATCTACATGGCTTTACTTGAAACTTACTTCACAGAGAAGATGGAACGGTACTAGTTTATGAGGATGCTTAAATTACCTCAAGCCTGCAACAGGTAAATGACAAACACTTCAGAGTTTTATAGCTTAACTGGATTTTTTAATTACCTTAATGTGCCATTTTAGAACGTTTAGGAATAGGAATTCAGAGGCTAAAACAAAAGATTAAAACAGATCAACCAAATCAAGGAAACAAAAACATCAGACAAATGCTTAGCCAAAGAATAACACTATTTAAATAAATCAGATGTCAAAAAGATAAAACATTTATACTTTTAAAGTCCTGAATCCAGAATGAAAATGAATTTGAGAGATGTCCAAAAATTATCTTTTCTCTTCAAGTAATTATTTATAAAGAAAGATAAAAACCTCTGTCATGTAGAAGGTAGAACAATTTACACGGATATTAACAGCACAAAAAACAGAAGAAATTTCAATGTTTGCTAAAAAGCCATTGCTACTATAGTAACGTCGCAATACAAAACACGCAACAACCAACAACCAGAAACCAATAACAAATGCAAGTTACTGGCACTTTCCACAACTAATTCGAGCTTGGTCACAGAGTTTGTCATCATCTGTACTCTTTGGTTGGTGCAGAAATTGCTTTGATTATCAGGCTTCTTGGTGAGGATCTACAGCATGTTGGCAGTGCAACTATACTGCTCATGAAAAAAAGAAAGAGAAATCCAAATTTTCCATCGGGCCAAGGATTAAAGCAGGACTAGGATGTGTCCCAGCATGTGGATATCCCAAGAGTCTCCCAAAGAAAATGTTTAGAGTTTTACCTTCCCACAGGCTTTTTGTACTTGGATAGTCAAAACGTCAGAAAATTGATTCAAAAATGTTTCACTTCATTTCAATGAGCCTGAAAGCTTAAATACTATTTCTCTTTTTTACTGCAAATTATTAATGAAGGGGGCTATACCCCACTCCCTTCTTTTTTTGCATGTTTTTTCCCCTGTCCTCTGACTTCCAAACCCCAGACTTCTAAAAAACTTTAAACTGCTTTCTTCAGGTCCTCCAAGTGCTTCCTTCTGACTTAAAGATGTTTTGCCTTAGCTCATGAGCGCCTAGCATCAGATATGGTTTCCCGCCCCCTGTTCCCTGAGGGGCTCCACCCTGCACCCCACCCCACCCCAGCTTTCGTCTCACCCTTCCTCTGCTTTCCTCAGCTCTCCACTGCTTCTTGGGCTCCCTCCCTCCCCCTTTAACTGTGGGGGAGTTTCTACCGCCACACCTTTCAGCCGTCCAGTCTTCAGTTCTATTTCTTCTCCTAGCTTTAAGCACCTCCTTCCAATGGATATCCCTAACCTACAACTCTAACCCCACCCAAGTTACATTCCATATTAACCTGGACATTTCAATTTGGATATCGAATCTATTTAATCCCAAGTGCTAATAACATCCTTTTTCACTCTGTTGACTACTCAGCTCCTGAGAGCCTATTATCTCATATTCAAATTCTTTTTTTAAACAGTCAGGTCTCACCTACCCGAACTATCATTTCCCATGACACACCCTAATTCCTATGAGTTAGGTTGGACTTCGGGACTTTGCTCCTGTCTCTCGTTCCTAACAGCGGTGGTACAAATAAACAAACGAGGCTCGAATCATTTCCCTTTTCCTCTGGTGACACTTCCTCAAATACTTCACTCACCCTTCATTCCCCTAACACTTACAGGCCACAACACACATGTAAAATTTAGCATTACCTTTTCAGTATTACCTATTGTCAAATTCGTTCTTATGTCCTGGTCTTCTCTTCTGGAGTAGATTATACATGCTCCTTGAAGGTGGAAAGCAAAATTTATACCCGCTTTTTTAATAACCCCAGTAGCACTCAACACATTGCCAGTCTAAGCAATAGGGCCTTCTAGCATGCAGTTTGGGGCCCACCTAAATATGCCCTGCCCATCCCAGTTTCCTCATGTGTTTCTACTCCTTTGAGCTTCACACTCTTTTTATTCATGGCCTCAAAACCTCTTTGGAAGGTGATTAAGTCAAAAAACACACACGTTACTAGGCATAGAGCAGGCACATTGCGAACATACTGAATTTTAAAAATCATTTCTATTAAAAAAAGGGACCAGGACTCATCGATTCACCCACGCACACAGGAATACAGGTTTTACAGTTATGCCAGTCTGGTCTCAGAGAAACACAGACACATCATTACAATGTGGGTCTAAAGAGGTCCGGTGACTGTCCAAGCTCACACACCCAGAATGATGGTGGGCCATAATTTTTTACTACACTCAAACCACTGATTCTGAGTTAAAAGAGAAGTGACTGTGGAAACACAGAAAGCCCCATTTAAGTGGGTGGGAGGGACATGGAAGGGGCTCATGCTGAAGGGCATCTTGGTGGCATCATTGTCACACTGACTGCTAAGAATCAGCCATATTGCCACACTGAATGAACACTTTTTGGAAAACCCAAATGGTCATTGTTCTACCAATCACAAAAATCATAAGAGCAACAAGAGCTTCCATCCAATAACCATAATATCAACAAGCCATCTCAAGATTCTAGGAGTGAATTAAGGTGTTCGAATCACAGTTTTTGGATGGAAAGCTTTCTTTAAAAGCATCCAAGGGCTTCCCTGGTGGCGCAGTGGTTGAGAATCTGCCTGCCAATGCAGGGGACACGGGTTCGAGCCCTGGTCTGGGAAGATCCCACATGCCGCGGAGCAACTGGGCCCGTGAGCCACAACTACTGAGCCTGCGCGTCTGTAGCCTGTGCTCCGCAACAAGAGAGGCCGCGACAGTGAGAGGCCCGCGCACCGCGATGAAGAGTGGCCCCCGCTCGCCGCAACTAGAGAAAGCCCTCGCACAAAAACGAAGACCCAACACAGACAAAAATAAATAAATAAATAAATTAAAAAAAAAAAAAAAAGCATCCAAAACTACTTGGCTAAATTTTCACCAACTTATATAAGCCTGTACACTTCCTGAATAGGATCAATAATTCAGCTCAGGAAAAAGCCCTTTAGAAACTTCCCATCTACCTTCGTGCATGAAATACATTCAGACAGAAGTTAAGTGTTCACGTTTACTGAACTTTCTGAGTTAGGCAGGATAAGTTTCTCAACACTCAGACGAGTTCATCCCCCTTCTCAAATTCTGTTAGCGTTCAAGAGAATTGAATGGGGGTAGGGTATGCCTGTGCTGATGTGAGACATAAAAATAACGAGCCAGTGGGAACCAATGTTTTCCAACATTTTTTTATTTTTTAATAAAGTTGGAAAATAGCTATAATTAATCCAACACTTTTTCTGACATTTTTTGACATCGACACATTTTAATACAACTGTTTTCAGTACTTCTACCATTCACTCTGAACTCCTTTTAATAGGGATCATGAGTGGCTGTCTGGCTCGCTCTCACGTTTTTCTAACATTATTAACATATTTTAATACAACAACTGTTCTCATTACTTCTATTATTCATTCCTATCATTAACCAAGAAAACTTTGAACTCCTTTCTAATGAGAATAATAATTCTAGCATTCGGCTCACTCTTCCTTCACTCTCCAATCTCACTTTGTGTTACACATCTTGGCAGTCTGAAATCCCACTTGTTTTATGTTTTCCACCTTCCAGTTTTCACAATATCATGTGTCATTTCCCAATTAATTTCACTTAGAATCATTAACCTTGTCTTTTGTGTTCTAAAAGCTTTATCTTTTAAAAGCACTTTTGATCATTTTTTAAGCCTGTGCTATGTCCTATAAAGTGCTTTGAAGCTTAAGGGTCTGTTGATAAATTAATGTCCTCTAGGTATTGAAATATCTTCCTTCAGCCTTCAAAGAGAAAAGTTTGCTTGGCCAGTCTTTGTGTTTGTGGAAATCATACCAGTTATCTGAGCTTTGTGTAAATTTTTCTCCCAAGTTCTCATCTACAAATGCTAAGGGTAAGATTTAAGGTCATTCTTAGCCTCACATTTGTAAAATTTTATATCTCCTTTATCTGCCTTTGTCTTCTGAGTATAAAAACCTTACCAGCAGGTATGTAAGAGAAGGAGAGGAGATTCAGAGGATTTGTTTGGGGGTTTTTTGTTGTTGTTGCAGTTTGCCTTTCAAGATTGGTCAAAAGAACAGCAGGGTATCATGGAAACAAAACAGGCTTTGAATCTGGCCAGTCTAAATTAGAATTCTACCTATTAGCAGTGTGACCTCAGACAAGTTACTAAGTGGAACTCCACTACAACCCTCTGGGTTTTGTGGAAGATTAGTTATATGTGTAAAGTACCTGGTACACAGCTAGACTCACAGCTGTAAGAATGGGAGCCAGTATCCAGCTGTGTGACCTTGAGTAAGTCACTTAAGTGAGATCTCTGTGCATCAATGTATTCATATACAAAAGTGAGAATAAGTAAAGTGTTCTCTTCATAGAGTTGTGAGATTAAATTAGTTTAATATAATACAGTGCTTAGAACCCTGCCTTTCAGATGGTAAGCACTATATATGTGTAAGCTACTATTATTATTATAACTAACTTTGTTATTATCATCACTGTTAACCATATATCTGTCAATATCCACACTGAGAGTGTCAGAAATATTTCCTGAACTCATCAAATGCTTTGCACAGAGTAGGTAATCAATAAGTATCTCATCAAATTATTATCATTGCCATATTGCTTATTCGGCAGGTGCAGGGGGCTGTTCTCTACAACCACAGTTGTTTACACTGTTAATTTTCTTGCTTTAGGTGCATTAGTATCTCTGCTATTGTATTCCCTGCATAATTTATCAGCAACTTCCACACCTTCTGTATCACAGATTTGCTAACTTTTCAGCATGATAACTGCAGCAAAAAGTTCACAACTTTAGCCAACTTCTCAGTATCTTCTGAACATTATTTTCACTGATATCTTACTTTATCCAGTACTTTATAGGGAATCTAAAATTTATCGTGCATACTTGCCCACAGCCATGTTAGGTTAAAGAAAAAATCCATATAAAAGGTTTAGCATAGAGCCTGGTACATAGTAAGCATCTAATATATATTAGCTAGTCTTACTATTATCAAATATTTATATAAATTATTTCATTTAACCCTTTGGTAGATAATCCTATAAGGAAAATTCCCCATTTCACAGGTGAAATTAATGATATGCAGAAAAATAAATCAAGATCACAAGTTAGCAAACGAGAAAGAGAAAAGATTCAAACTGTGGTCTATCTTATCCCCAAACACTCTTTCCACTACATTTGAGGAAACTTCACCATTGCTCCTTTCACCTTTTTTATAATTTTCAGTTTATTTCCATCTCCTTTTCAGCCTTATGCGGGAATACTACTTCATCAATTATTATAAGCATTCTCGCTGAGATCTGTTGGGGTTTCTTCAAATCCATGTCCATTTGCAGTAATACCCTTTAAACTAGGCAAGACTGAGCAAAAGACCCGTGGGTTCTGCCTTTCTTAAAAGGATAGTCCACGTATGACGTGCTCAAAAATCCTTAAAAATCAGATAGATATAGATTCAAATCCCCTCTCTATAAAGACTAGCTCATAGAGTCATTGTGTGTTACTCTACTTCAGTCTGTTCAGCAACTCTATGAAATAGGTTCTTTTATTATCCCCAACTTATATCTGAATAGGCTGAGGCTGAGAAGGGTTCCACAGCTCACTGTCTGGCCAGACATCCTGTTGGGAGTTCCCAAATCAACACACCACCAGCCAGGTCTAGTGGGGACCCTTGCTCATTCTAGGAGGGCCTGGCTCATCCCCTCTGAGCCACGGTAGGGGTCATTAGACCTGAGATACTCATGCCCCTCTCTCCTCTGCACCTTCCCTTTCTCAACTTTTGCTGTCATTCTTGGTTTTGCCAGCCCATAATGGGTTTTGGTTTTTTCCTTAGTATGTTTTAACTCCGAGACAAAGCTGCCTTATTCCGTCTGCTGTAGCTGCAGAAAATTGTTCCACTGCCTTGTCATTGTTAGGAAGCCCAACAGGAAACCCAGCCCCAGCTACACACCTGTGTGCTTTTGTTCAATATCATGCAAGCTCAAGAGAAAACCATCTCTGTATCCTTGGCATGTTATTATTAAAAGAAAGATCAAAAGCAAATGTGGCAAATGGTTGACATCTATTTAATCTGGGTGGTAGGCACACAGGTGTCATATTATTCCCTGTACTTTCCTCTAAGTTTGAAATATTTCATAAATTAAGTAAAAATAACTATAAATATAAAAGACTGTATCATCTTACAAAACGCAGACAAAATATGGCTTTCCTTATCTAGTTACTACTCACAGAATGAAAATACCTCTTACACATTGGAAAATAAGGATAAAGCCAACTACGTAAATGCATAATTGCCCAGTAGTAGATTACTTATTAGTGGGTTTTTGCCCCCAAGGTCTTAAAATATAGACAACTACTCCTCTGATTTAGGGTTTGGTGGTCAAGGCTTTCAAGGGTCATCCTCTAGAGCTAAAGAACTGGCGGTAGAATGGATAGAAAGGCATGGGGCCAAGTCTGGTGATGACCAGAAGGGCTAAATGACCAGCGGTTAGGAGGCTGCACAGAGTGGCATTAATCACCATGGAGAAAGTAGTCCCCAGTCCCCCCACCCCTGGCAACAAAGCATATTCATCAGCCTCCTGTGAGGGATTCCTTCTCTCAAGGACAGATTTACCTGAACCAAGCTTACAAGACTGATGAATAAAATCAGGGTGCCAATATATTACTTTAATGAGAAATCTGTCATAGAGGCAGTGTGCTGACTCCCTGGAGAGACACTTACATTGAACATCAAATTATAATCACAAGTTTACGTGATTATCACAGTATGAGAAAAGAGGGGTTGTTAGCTACCTCTACTGGTATCAAGCTACAACAGCCCAATGTAGCCATCCACACATATGGAAAAAAACTGCCAACAGGAACTAAATACTAAAAATAATCCATTGGCCAAAATTCTCTCTCCTCTAGCTAGTTCCTAGATGGAGACTGCCAAAGTTTGCCCCATGACACTCACATTTCTATGCGTTGATAGTCATCAAACCCCTCTGTGAATTGAGACTTTCTTTCATTAATGTGCTGGTATACTCAATCACAGCAGGTCTTCTAGGCCACATGTCACCTACAGCATCAATTCTACCAGTTATCTTTCTTAGAACTTATTTTAAAAACTTCATGTAGCAACTTAGGTTGAGTCAAGGAAAGATGAGGAGATTTTTATGAGGGCCCATGAAATAATTCACAAAGTGCTCACCAGAGTATCCCAGGTTTCTAGACTAGCGCCAGTCACTTAGTAGACTCTCAATAAATATTTCTTATGTGAATGAAGAAAACTCTCATTAAAAAAAAAGTAGTTCAGTACAAGCTTAAAGATCACACATTTTAACTAATCATTCTCACTGCTCACTTGATAAATACAATCATTCAGGTCTGGGAACTTTCTCCTACATGCACTTTTCCACATTCAGCCTGAGTTGCTTTGAGAAAATCCCCAAATGTTATTCATCACCCATCAGCCACTATTACCACTTCTGTCACCAAGTACTACCATGGAGGCCTGCTTTCATAGCATTCTTACATTATTTGAGTGCCCAATGGGCACCAAGATGAATTAAGCATAAATTCTTGAGAAAGAAGATACTTCATCTTATTCCCATACCAATATGAATACCTACCACTCAGCGCAGAATAGAAAAAAATGTATAAACATTACTAAAATCTGAATTTATGGAAATATATGGCACCTTGCTATTAAAATGGGCCAACAAAGTTTTTAGTGAAATCAAAGTTCTAGAAGGCAAGAATCCTACTATCCTTAAGATCAGACCTGCCCCAGCATGTGTGTGCTATGAGTGTTTTACTCACTGTGTACTGGTACTTCTCATTATATTCACGGTCATTGGCTTTTACTATCCGTTCCACTTCTAAAGAGAGAGAAATCAGGTATGAAATTAAATTTTCAACCAAAAGAAACATACAACTCTTTAAACTAATATCAAATAGGTTACTTTGATTGTCATCAAGGTTACAAGAATTCTTTCTTTTGAAATTTGAAGGGCATTGGTTTTTTTCCAGCCTAAATGTTGGAACGTGTATTGGAAAATCCCAAAATGGAAAGCTGAAATGTTTTTCATTGTCTTTCTGATGCCAGCCATAAAGCAAAACAGTATGTGTCTCCAATTTCTATATCCCTTCAACTCCACAAAGACCCCTTCTGTTAACTTCAAGTAGTTCCTAAAAAAGAAGGAGTTGCTAAAAGTCAAATGCCACACTGGAAAGGAATCTTTTTTTGTTTTTGTTTTTTTGCTTCAGAGTTACAAGATATAACATAGCCAAACAAAACCATACTGAAGTGGCCTGTGAGGTCAGTGACCTTATAGTCACAGAGCCAAAGGTGATATTTCTAAACAACCCATGCATATTGAGAGGAACTTGACATTATCAGGGGACTGAGACCTACCCTTAGCTGGAAGTGGCCAAAAAAATAAAATCTCTTCTGAAAGTAAATGTAGAGTCCCGGTCCAAGGTAGCAACTTAGGAAGATCCTGAACTCACCTCCTCCTATGGACATACTGAATGTACAGATATATCTGGAACAATTTCCTCAGAACAAAACCTAGAAACTGGCTAAGAGACTCCTTCACATCAGGCAAACAAGAGGGAAACCAATCAAAGCAGGTAGGAAACGCTGAGACACAATCTCACTATAAACCCCACCCTCAGACAAAGCAGGAGGCAACTCAAAACCCAGAGCTTCAACCCGAGGAGCAAAGGGCTCAGACCCCACATCGGGCACCCGCACTTTTCAGACAGGTACCTGAGAGACAGCCTCCAAAGCATCTGCTTTGAAGACAAATGGGGCAGGGCTGTGGCAAACTGAGGAAGAGCTCTTAAAGTGCCCTCAGGCAGACTCACCCCAGGGCCCAGCACAGAAGCAGCCCTTTGAAAAGCACCAGAAAAAGACTCACTTACTAATTTTAAAGCATTGGTCTAAGGGGCACGGACCTCTGGGATACTCTCCAGGGACGGTGGCTGGTGGGTACCATCTCCCTGCTCTCCCTCTGCCTTGTTAATGCGGACGGGCGCCATCTTTTTTTTTTTTTTCTCCTTTATTCTTTTTTTTCTTTTTTCCCCCTTGTCTTTTTTTTCTTATTTTTCTTTTCTTTTCCTTTTCTTTTTTTTTTTATTTTTATTTTCCACTGGGTGCCGTCTTTGTACTCCCCCTCTGTCACACTGCAGAGCCCCAGGATCTCCTGGAGGGGAGCGTCAACACACACCTGGTGCCCCAGTTTTTACATCTGATGCTGGTTTTCACAGCTGCCACCCAGGGAACACTTCTTGATTGCCTGACTCTGAAGGCCACGGGCTTGTGTTTCTGGATCCCATGGGACTGTAACAATCAAAGATTCTACTCTTGGCAGACTACCACCCCCAGGGCACTGCACAGACAGCTGACTGAAACACATTCTCAGTCTTTCTGAGAAAGAGGCCTGTTTGCACATCCAAAAGCTTTGGCCTGTGGGGCAGGCTTCTGGTTTGGTACTCTTATAGGGGACTACGGAGAGGCTCTCAGGGAATGGAGGCCAATGGACACTATCTTTGTGCTCTCTCTCTGCCTCGCTCCAGCTCACCAGGATCTTCCAGAAAGGAGTTTATGCCCTTCTCTGGTGCCCCAATTTTTCTGGCTACTGCCAGGGGACACTTCTATATCACCTGAAAGCAAGTACAAATAACAAAACAATAGGACAACAAACCCAAAGATTATCATAGTGCAGAAATTAAAATTTGTAGAGGGCAAGAAAAGACAATGCCCCAGAAACACCAGCAGAGCATGTTCTTGTAGTAAGGGTAGCACGTTCTTGCTCCGTGTTTACTTAATCTAGAGTTGGCAAAAGGGTAACAGTGGAATAATGAAAGCTATGGAAGGAAGATCAGCCAAGTAACCAACAGACATCAATGTTGGACTCTCCTAGTAACTAACTTGACCATCTCAACCTGGGAGTCCCTTAATCCCACAGTTCCCCACCTGGGTAAGTGACAGGTTGTAAAAAGTATAGGGATGTGGTAAGAGTCTGACTTTGGAGAAGGTACATACAACCACAGAGATAAAGGAGACTGGAGAGTGGAAAGTAGGGATGAGGAAAGGAAGAGCAAGAGAAAAGCAAAGAGAAGGAGAGCTGGAAGTAGGAGAAGCTGGAGATGAGAAAGAAGAGGGAGATGAACAGGGAAAGAAGGAAGATAGGAAAATATCTTACCACCTGCTCCCTGTATGCCAGGCACCATGAGTTATAAGAACTGATTCCTTTTTCCCAAAAGTCCAAGAGGAATCTAAATGTCTCTACAGTCCCTGTGGCTCAGCTTTCAAGTATGAAGTTCACCTCTGAGGACTGCTCGTGACAAATGACACCCTGTCTTTTGTTATGGTTGGGCTCCTACTATTTGTAGAGTGTTTATCTGTTTGATATCCGCCTACATGGCTTCCTTCTTTACCATCTAATAAAGTCAGTTCCCTGTGTATAACTCTGAAATTGAGAACCCACCAGGAAGCAACCTCTCAACCAACCATCCCCTGAAAGAAAGATTTCAAAGTCTGACTGTAAAAGCATCATCCTCTCTCATCATTCCCCAACAAAGAGCAAAAATATCAAAGCCCAAAATGGAATTTTGGAGGCTGAGAGACTTAAAAGCTTAGAAAGCTAGATGATTTGTTTATTCATCCCCACCTTAACCCAGGTATAGTAAAACTGCCGACAGAAAAACAGTGGATATTACTGGGGCGGGGCGGGGGGGGGTCTCTTCTGCATGGCGAAGGCTAACCTGGCCCACTGGCCTCCTGCATGTAATTTACAGATTAGCTTATATCAAAAATCAGACGTGCTAACTTGTATATTGATGGCTTTAGAGCATATACATTCAGATGATGATCATTTTTAAATTTCACATTTATATGAAGCACATCCAAGCATAGAATTCTATAGTTCTGTGTCTAATTTTACTTATTCCAAACACTAGAATCTTGACTCCTGTCCAGTGTCTCCATGTAACCACCCTCCCCAAGGACTGAGAATAGCCCTTTCCCAAAGTGGCCAAAGAAGTAATTTCTGTGCTGGGAAAGTTTGGATCCTCTCCTGGGTATCCACATTGCTCTTATCCCATGAGACCTTGTCAGAGCCAGTAAGTCCTCTCCTCTTTTTGCTTCTAAAATCTTCTTATTAAGATTTCATCTTTGTCTCTATACTTCCATTAAGTATTATCTTTCTGAACTGAGCCTTCATGGATAAATTCTGGGAGAAGATTTTCCATCCCTTCACTAAGCTCTGCAAAATTCTGGCTTTGGGTTTTAAATCCCTACAGTTTTCTGCGTTTAACCTGAATATGCTAGGCCTAAATTGTCTTTGTAGGAATTCACATTCTTCCATGTGCTACAACAGTGCATGAGGGGATATAAACCCCTGTTGGCAATAAGTCACATCCTGCAAGAAGGGGAAGCTGAGCACAAATCCCCCATAAACAACGCTCACTATGGATTGCTCAGAGGTTCAGTGACTTAATGCCCAACAGTTTGTAGGCATCCTTCCAGGTGTGAGAGGAATGAAAGGAAAGTGCTCATCAAGGGATTTATGAGTTAACAGAGTAAGCTCGTTCCTGCACAACTGGTATCACTAAATGTGTCTGGTTCCAAAAACAAGTAAAGTGATACACATGGATGTATAAAATATAGTAAACCAGAGTATGTTTACAGTGGAATGAAAGAACTTCCAGTTCAAGTTAGCATGTCCTTCTACCTCCCTTACCTCTCAGGTCCCACTGAGATGACAGAAAATATTTTTTTAAGAATAAAAACATAACAGTGCTGGAAAATAAGAATGGGGCTATCAGAGGCTCATAAATTTTAAAGAAAGTCTACAAAATAAAATAGAAATCAGATGGGATCAATTTGACCAAAAAAAAAAAAAAAAAAGATAGGAACAATGCTAGCCAAAAGACTTAGAAGAGTTGTTTTCCCAATGGAGCCCCAGAGAAGTTCCAAATTCAGCCAATAAATACAAAGATTGAGAGTGTGTTGTAGATAGGGTGACAGTCCCAGTGATGCCTAATGTCTTGGCAAAATAATTAATAGGGTGGCCTTTTACTCTCAAAAGTGTCTCAGTTTGGAACATAAATTATCTGATCACCTTAGTTTTGGAGAATTACCAAAATAATTATAATTGAGCCAGTTGGGCCCTCTCACACACCTCTCCCTTACCCACTGAAGAGACTAGGCAACATGCCTAGGGAAGAAACCAAGAGGGGGTGTTCAGGCCTAAGAGAGAAGAAGCTCTGAACCTCCACATCAGCTACAGCAGACTCAGGCCCTCGTAAAGCCTGCCTTACTGAGGCAATTGTGGGATTTGCCGGATACGCTGACTAAACCACAATGCTATAGACTGAATGTTTGTGCCCCTCCCAAATTCATATATTGAGACTTAATCCCCAATGTGATGATATTTGAAAGCTTTTGGAAGGTAATTAGGTCATGAGGGTGGAGCCCCAATGAATGGGATTAGTGTTGTTAAAAAAGAGGCCCCAGAGAGCTCTCTTGCCCCTTTCATTATTTGAAGACACAGCAAGAAGATAACCATCTATGAACCAGGAAGCAGCCCTCACCAGTCCCCAGATCTGCTGATGCCTTGATCATGGACTTCCCAGCCTCCAGAACTGTGAGAAATAATTTTTTATTGTTTACAAGCCACCTAGTCTTTGTACTCTGTTATAGCAAACAGAATGGACTAAGACACACAGAAAAACCTCTCTGTGTGCTGGCTATATCACTGGTCCTCCTATTTAAAGGAGAGGCCTGACAGGGAAAAAGACCTTTGAAACTGCACTAATCCATCTAGTCCTTCATTTGTAAATACAAACCAGCAACCATAAGTCACCAGACATCTGAGAAAAACCAAGAGCACAAAACAGAAGGATCCAAGGGGAAGAGATAATGCTGAAAACAGGTGGGGAAAGGGGGTTGTTTTTCTTTTTAATTCTAATTAGTACCTCAAAGAAGACACAGCATCCATGAAACAAGAACAAGCTGATAGGAACAAAGAAAACAGAGAACAAGAGAAAGCTCCTGGAAATTAAAAATATTTAATGCACGAACTGTATAGTAAGAAAGACAGAATGAAGAATAAGACTTAAGAAATCTCTTAAAATATATAAGAAAATGACAAAAAAGAAATGTGAAAAAAAAAACCACTTAGGAGAAAGGAACATAAACAATGGATGGGAGTAACTAATCAAATAAATAGAAGAAAATTTCTCTGCACCAGAGTAAGACAACTCTTCAAAGCAAAAGGGCCATCAAGTGCCAGTCAGGATGAATGAAAATGGACCTACAGAGCTTCATAAAATTTTGATAAAAAACAAAGAGAAAAATATTAAAAACTTCCAGAAGGAAAAAAATGGGTAGCCCCAGAGTCATAAGAATTAGACCAACATGAAATTTCTCATCAGCAACAAGGATGATAGAAAACACAGGAGTGATGCCTTCCAGTTTTAAGGAAAAAATGTTTTTAAACTTAGAATTCTATACTCAGGCAAATAATCAATCAAGTATGAAAGGGCAATAAAAACATCTTCAGACATGCAAGAGCATTTACACACAAGATCATCTCCAAAATAATGTAATGTTGTACTCAAGAATGTACAACAGGAAAAATAATGGTTTAAGTTTTTAAAGTAAAGTTGAGTGGAAGAAAATATAGAAGGATGATGATCAGCTAGAGTCCCTAATGAAAATAAAAATGCCTGACATGATGACCCACACACCTGTTCCAGGTGGACCACCAATTCTACAGAAAAAGGGAAGGCCTGTCTATTGCCCTTTACTTCATAGTCTGTAAGGTAAAAATAAACTAATTTCTTTGGGAAAGTACAATTATGTGTTAGTTGTTGGCTCAAACAATAATTTCTCTAACAATTCCTCATAAAGTAGTCATTGTTTGAGATAAAGAATATAATATGAGAATTTTAGAGCTGTGTTTTATAACAGGCCTATGGATATCATCTCAAACACAATTCCAAGGGCCCAATGACAGATTCTCTGTACTCAGTCCCTGCTGAGCTGATGAAGTTCAGAAATGTATTTTAGGATATTTAAAAGAGCAAATGAACTACACGGCCTTCGAGCGATCATCCTAATTATTATTTCTCTCAACTGCACTTGCGCTAAACACTAAATGACTATAAGCTTGAGATTGAACTTCCTAGAAAATACCTGGAGAGCTGCTATGCTGTGCTGCTAGCTGAGTATAGATGTGTAAGACAGATGAGCAACGCTTAATAGTGTTAGCATTCTTTTGTGACAGCTGAGGAGCCTACCAAGACACGTGTTTGGATAGGAAGCCATCCTTCACCATTTCAGTGAGCCAAGACAATAGCCATTAGCAGAGGCAAAATTATCTTAGACATTGTTTTTAATCTGCTCCAGAATATAGTAAAAGAAGTCATTAAACCTTCAAAGTTCTGTTTCACACAGGGTGTTGGAAATAGTCTTTACTCCCCAAATCTCATCAAGGCCAAAATAATTTGATGTCTGCCTCAATCAAATAAAATATCAATGAAGCACTCATAGAATGCTTATCTTTGAGCCACGTGCTTCCTGTTACATAATCCAAGATAACTAACTGAGGATACCTCACCTATTTTAGGAAATGGTTATTTATAAATTAGTTAAATGTTAGGGAACATTTATCAAAAAGAGTAACCTGAGTTTCAGAATATGACCTGGAGGTACCCACTCCCTCCCTGAAATAATTATCTTATAGGGCTGACAGTTTGTTTGACTTGGTTTCAGACAATAAAACCATATCCATTTATGTATGCATGTATGCTTGTCTTTCCTTTTCGAAGGAGGAGATGCATCTAGAAAAATCCAACAGTGTTATCAGATAACTAAGGCCTAAGTTTAAAAGGTGGGAGAAAAAAAGGGGGGGGGAATTCCCTGGTGGGCCAGTGATAGGACTCCATGCTTCCACTGCAGGGAGCCCAGTTCAATCCCTTGTCTGGGAACTAAGATCCCTAAGATCCCAGAATCACGTGGCGTGGCCAAAAAACAAAACAAAACAAAAAATTTAAAAAGATGGGAGGGACCTAACACTACTCTGCTGGGAATTTTTAATTGCAATCAAGATGCTGTTCTCATGTCACCAAGACTTTTTAGACCCATAAAAATAGGTTTGATGAAAGAGCCCTCAGAAGAGGCCAGGATCACAAAGCAAGAGGCCCGAGATCTTCCACCAAACCATCTGCGTGAGCACATTTTTAACTCAGGACCTCTCCTTACCTATGCTTCCTCTGTAAAATAATGCCACTTTCTGTTGCCATCATTAAGTGAGAAAATGTAGGGAAAGCACTTTATAAACAGAAAAATACTTGAAGAGTATTTTTTTAATGAAAAAAAATAGCAAATAAGAGATGAAAAAAAGGAAATCATCCAAGCTTGGCTAGTCAGTCTTAACGTCACTATTACTATTATTGCTGAAGAGGGTCTGAAGTAATTTTCTGAATATTCTCAGTAGAAATTGACAAATGCCCATTGATTCTACTCTAGGTCCTCAAAGGCAACATCCACTTCCTAATCTGGGCTCTTCTCCCTCATAACAAAATAAATTTTACATTATCCAGCTTCCACTTCCAGGAGACAAGAGAAGACAGGTCACTTACATCTTTTTTGATGAGTTTGTCTCTGAACAATGCATAACACCTTAGGGTTTAAGACTAGTTAGTGAATGCAGCAAGAGGGAAGTAAAGGGAAGATTTAGGAGGCTTCCACCAGGCCCATGAGTGATCACAGCAACTATGAGCCCATAATTAATGAACACACTGTCTTTCTTCAATTAACTCCAGAGCATTTTGTCCTTTACCAAATGTGGTTTAGGAGGCAGCCTCCAGGCAGTTGGCTTTAGCTCCCCAAAATCATGAAATGATGAAGCACCACAGAGAATTTAGGGGTCTCTGTATATAACCCTGATGGCATGGACTGATATTTCCTTATCAAGGTTGGTCCCAGTCCAGAAGCTGAAGAAGGTCTTGAAACATGGAGAATCACTTGGGGTTTGGGGTTGTTGGATTTTTGGGGTTGCGTCAGAAATCTCACAAAAATTCCCTCAAGCCAAATCAATAACTTAAGCTTTTTCCCTTCTTAATTTTCTTTCATTCGTCACAATCTGGTCTGTGGTTGGGAGCCAAAGCAATTCATTAAAGACATGAGGAAAGAACAATGAGTAGGGAGAACTTTAAAGAAAAGAGTTCCCCAGCCTTCAAGATTCCCTGATTTGATTCCAAAAGCACATTCTGATACAATTGAAAAATATGTGTCCTGAATCAGGGTTTCCTACTGAAACCCAGTGGTGACCTGCAGCTGCTGGGATTTATTGACATTTCAGCAGCAAACTAAAGAGAGAATCGAGGCAAAAAAAAAAAATCTTTCCACAAGTTTTAAAAAAATTCTTGTCCTCAAAAAAGAGCTTGGAAACAGAATTAGGGGAGTCAAACAAATACTAAAGGGCCTTGGGTTTGTTTTCCTCTGGGCTGAGCCAATTTGCTCATCAGGTCCAGATATTTGGAAAATTTGATTTATTGGGAGCTTTGTTCCACTCATGGCTTACGATAGCTTCACAAAGAAAAATAAAAATATTTTACCAATTCATTCTTCTTCAAGCATACGTGAATTATATTATACACATTACAAGTAAAATCGACAAAAATTTTCTTATGAGCCCTCACCATGTGGTTTTCTGTAAGTATAGATTCACAACTGGAGATTTAAGACTTACTGTAATATAGTGAAGATAATAACAGCTAACATTTATTGAGCACTGGTTAAAAGCTAGATACTATATGAAGTGTTTCACATGCATTAACCGTCAAAACAATCCTATTAGGTACGCACTATTATTAGCCCCACTTTACAAGTGAGAAAAATAAAGGCCTAGCACAATTATGCAATAGAGTCAGATTTCAAACACTGAACTTCTGACCTTGTAAAAGGAGCTTGGAAGAGATTCTAGGTATAAGGAGATGGTGGGTGGTACCATGCAGAGATGATTGGGAAATTGTAAATTAATGTATGCCTGGGTCCAGAGGTCAAGGAGAGGGAGAAGAGGCCTCTCTAGACAAAAGTGATACTCCAGGATGTACTGCAAGTCACAGGCTCCTTCCCAATTAACCTTGGTGCCCTGGGACCTCTTACATTTCATTCCTTCCAGCCTTCTCTCTGCCTCACAGTAGAGGCCCCCTCAGAGAACCTGACTGCCCTCTCCTTGGAGACTTTCAGCAGTCATTGCTGAGAAGACTCTCCCAAACCCCTGCCCAAAACTTACTGCTTTCTTATCAACCTTTCTCTTATGGATCCGATGCTAGACTGCTGGTTTTTTAATCTACATTCTTTTACAATTTGATCATCTACAGCAAAAATTGCATTGTTATGAACTATGCCACGATCAGAATGTTTTCTGTACAGATGAAAAATAGCTATATTTTTCTATAGCCTGCCTATGCAAAAAAAAAAAAAAAAAACCTCAGGATCTACCCTAAGGATCCCAAGAGCCTAGAAAAAGCTGAAGGACATTTAATTTCCCTTTGTGAGACACATTCCAGCCATCCAAGGGAAATCAAGCCACCTGTCACAAAGTGAGAGGAAAGAACCCCAGGTGGGGAAGACAGAGACACGTGAGAAGGAAATCTGAGGAGGGTTCTTATCTGCTTCATACCTTATCAGCTTACACAGGAAGCTGTGTTTCTCAAAGCTTCTGTTTATCGTTTTGAGATGCATAGGGCTATAAATATGAGTTTCTTTAGTACATACTGGTTTCAGGTCTCAATCCCTGAAACCGTGTGGCAAATAAAATCTGCTGGAGCCAAGACAAAGTGATTTATTGCAGAAATGTTTAATGAACTCCTTTGAGCAAGGCTCTATTCTAGAGAGTGAAGGAAAAACAAACAAGACATCAATAGTCTTCAAAGGGTAAACGTGTCTACAATACCTGCACAGCAAGGAAGCAGAAGAGAGGCCTAGGGAGCCACAGAAAGCAGAGAAAAGGAAAGTCAAGCCCAGGTGGGTGGTCAAAAGGCAACCCCACCTGTCCTAGGCAGCTCTGAAGGGAAGTTAGTCAGCTGTATACAAACTGTGGAGTGTGGTAGGTTGTTTTTGCCAAGCACCTTATCTAAGCTGAGCCATAGTCACTTACTGAAAAGAGAAGACATTTGGTAGAGGTGGTCTGCCACCTGAGACGGGGTGAAATATGGGCTTTGCAAGAGGATATCTGCAGTTCCTCCTCAGATGTGCCTTCTAGGAGAATACTGGACCAAGTGTGAAAAGACAGAAAGAAAAAAATAGGGGCTTCGATTTATTTACCTATTCGTGAAGCATTCAGATAATACACATTTTAAAGGAGATAAAATAGAGCCAGAACTTATGGCAGAAAAGAAATCTGCCTACTTCTCCGCCCCTCCTCTGCACACACTCTGGTCCAAGCCACCTCACCTCTCCTCCCAGCTGTCGTAATAACCCCTCCTCAGGTCTCCTCACTTCTACCCCTGCCCCTATCATCTATTTTCAACAGAGCAACCAGAGTGACCCTTTTAGAATTGCATGAGTTTCCGATTGCTGCTCTAGCAAATCACCACAAATGTGTTGCTTAAAACAACACAAACATATTGTCTTATTGTTTTGGAAGTCGGAAGTCCAAAAATGGATCTCACAAGGCTAAAATGAAGGTGTTTCTTCAAGACTGAGTCCCTTCTGGAGGCTCTAGAAGAGAATCTGTTCCTTGCCTTTTCTAGCTTCTAGAGGCTGCCCACATTCCTTGGGTCATGGATGCATCACTCTGACTTCTGCTTCCACCATTACATTGCCTTCTCTGATTTTGACTCTGCTGCCTCCCTCTTATAAGAACCCTTGTGATTACAATGGGCCCACCCTTATAATCTTTCCATTTTAAGATCCTTAACTTCATCACATCTGCAAAGTGTCTTTTACCATGTAAGGTCACATAGCCACAGGTTCTGAGGTTTAGGACATGGACATCTTTGCAGGAGGGGGCATTAATCTGCCTACCACAAAAATCATCTCTTTTCTCTGCACAAAATGTCCAGTGTTGCCCTATCCCAAGAGAGAAGCCCGCTCTTACAAAGGCTTCAGGGCCCTGCTTGATCTTCACACACCCACCCTGTTACCTCTCTGACCTCAAATCACTACCAGAAGCAGACCCTCCATGAAGCTAATGAAGCTTAAGCTTCAGCTCACCTCACTTGCACTTTCCATCCCAAGGCCCTGGGAGTAGCACTAGAAATTTGTTTGCATTGCTTTTACTCTGTTTTGCTTTTTGATTTGCAATGTTAAAATATTTTAGCCACAAGAGCTAAGACCATTGTCTCCTCCACTCTATTTCCTCCTGTCACATTTTGCCTCGTGTGAGACGATGCTGGAATCCACAGGAGGGGCTGTCAAGTGGGAAATACAGAATCACCCAGCATTGCAAGATGAATGTGCAGGGCCCAAGGTCATACGGCAGCATGACTGTGTCTGATAGCACCTGGCACCAGAAGAATGTGGATAATGGAGGAGACGGGTTTGCAATACAGAGCAGAAGTTAGCCTACACGGGATTCTTCCAATCATCACACATGGAAAATTGTATGGGGAAGATTTAACTTTCATCAACTACTAGTCAAAACAGAATTTATCTCATGTTAGCAGTATTAGGAGAATGAACTGTTGAGTATCCTCAATACTATATGTAATAAGCATATCATATATTTTTTTTTACATGGGGATTGAAAAATATAAAATTTATTCGGATTCCTGTGCTTATAGAGCACAAACCAATTTGTACTAGTACTAAATATAGTAAGTACATCTGTCACAGCTCAGATATGAAGGAAACTTGATGGAAGTTTTCCCAAGGTTGACAATTCTAAATCTTTACATGACATTATGAAGTCATGAAGATGAAAAACTATTCTAATCTATCATAAGCTAACATAATTTTTAAACTAATTTAGATTAGTTCAAGATGGCGGCGTAGAAGGTCGTGTGCTCACTCCCTCTTGCGAGAGCACCGGAATCACAACTAAATGCTGAACTATCATCTACAGGAAGACACTGGAACTCGCCAAAAAAGATAGCCCACATCCAAAGACAAAGGATAAGCCGCAATGAGACAGTAGGAGGGGTGCAATCACAATAAAATCAAATCCCATAACTGCTGGGTGGGTGACTCACAAACTGGAGAACAATTATTCCAGAGAAGCCCACCCACTGGAGTGAAGGTACTGAGCCCCACATCAGGCTTCCCAACCTGGGGGTCTGGCAACGGGAGGAGGAATCCCCAGAGAATCAGACTTTGAAGGCCAGTGGGATTTGTTTGCAGGACTTTGACAGGACTGGGGGAAACAGAGACTCCATTCTTGGAGGGCACACACAAAGTAGTGTGCCCATCAGGACCCAGGGGAAGGAGCAGTGACCCCATAGGAGACAGAATCAGATGTACCTGCTAGTGTTGGAGGGTCTCCTGCAGAGGTGGAAGGCAGCTGTGGTTCACCACAATGACAAAGACAGTGGCAGCAGAAGCTCTGGGAAGTACTCATTGGTGTGAGCCCTCCCAGTGTCCACCATTAGCCCACCAAAGAGCCTGTAGGCTCCAGTGCTGGGTCACCTCAGGCCAAACAACCAACAGGGAGGGAACTCAGCCCCACCTATCAGCAGACAAGCAAATTAAAGTTTTACTGAGCTCTGCCCACCAGAGCAACACCCAGCTCTATCCACAACGAGTCCCTCCCATCAGGAAGCTTGCACAAGCTTCTTAGAGAGCCTCATCCACCCGAAGCCAGACAGCAGAAGCAGGAAGAACTACAATCCTGAAGCCCACAGAAGGAAAACCACAATCACAGAAAGATAGACAAAATGAAAAGTCAGAGGACTATGTTCCAGATGAAGGAACAAGATAAACCCCAGAAAAACAAATAAATGAAGTGGAGACAGGCAACCTTCCAGAAAAAGAATTCAGAATAATGATAGTGAAGATGATCCAGGACATCAGAAAAAGAATGGAGGCAATGATTGAGAAGATGCAAAAAATGTTTAACAAAGACCTAGAAGAATTAAAGAACAACAAAAAAAAGAGATGAACAATACAATGACTGAAATGAAAACTACACTAAAAGGAATCAATAGCAGAATAACTGAGGCAGAAGAACGGATACGTGACCTGGAAGACAGAATGGTGGAAATCACTGCATGGAACAGAATAAAGAAAAAAGGATGAAAAGAAATGAAGACAGCCTAAGAGACCTCTGGGACAACATTAAACACACCAACAACCACATTATAGGGGTCCCAGAAGGAGAAGAGAGAGAGAAAGGACCCGAGAGAGAAAATCTTTGAAGACATTATAGACGAAAACTTCCCTAACATGGGAAAGGAAATAGCCACCTAAGTCCAGGAAGCACAGAGAGTCCCAGGCAGGATAAGCCCAAGGAGAAACACAGCAAGACACACAGTAATCAAACTGACAAAAAACTAAAGACAAAGAAAAATTATTAAAAGTAACAAGGGAAAAACAACATAAAAGGGAACTCCCATAAGGTTAACAGTTGATTTCTCAGCAGAAAATCTGCAAGCCAGAAGGGAGTGGCATGATACATTTAAAGTGATGAAAGGGAAGAACCTACAACCAAGAATACCCTACCCAGCAAGGATCTCATTCAGATTTGATGGAGAAATCAAAAGCTTTACAAACAAGCAAAAGCTAAGAAAATTCAGCACTACCATACCAGCTCTACAACAATTGCTAAAGGAACTTTTGTAAGTGGGAAACACAAGAGAAGAAAAGGACCTACAAAAACAAACCCAAAACAATTAAGAAAATGGTAATAGGAACATACCTATCGATAATTACCTTAAATGTGAATGGATTAAATGCTCCAACCAAAAGACAGACTGGCTGAATGGATACAAAAACAAGACCCGTATATATGCTGTCTACAAGAGACTCATTTCAGACCTAGGGACACATACAGACTGAAAGTGAGGGGATGGAAGAAGGTATTCCATGCAAATGGAGATCACGAGAATGAGAGAGTAGTAATATTCATATCAGACAAAATACACTTTAAAATAAAGACTGTTACAAGAGACAAGGAAGAACACTACATAAAGATCAAGGGAACAATCCAAGAAGAAGACATAAAAATTGTAAATATATACGCACCCAACATAGGAGCACCTCAATACATAAGATTAGAAATCAATTACAGGAAAAAAAACTAAAAAAATACAAACACATGGAGGCTAAACAATACACTACAAAGTAACCAAGAGATCACTGAAGAAATCAAAGTGGAAATCAAAAAATATCTAGAGACAAATGACAATGAAAACATGATGATTCAAAACCTATGGGATGCAGCAAAAGAACTTCTAAGAGGGAAGTTTATAGCAACACAATCCTACCTCAAGAAACAAGAAAAATCTCAAATAAACTATCTAACCTTACACCTAAAGTAACTAGAGAAAGAAGAACAAACAAAACCCAAAGTTAGTAGAAGGAAAGAAATCATAAAGATCAGAGCAGAAATAAATGAAATAGAAACAAAGAAAACAATACCAAAAATCAATAAAACTAAAAGCTGGTTCTTTAAGAAGATAAACAAACTTGAAAAACCTTTAACCAGACTCATCAAGAAAAAGAGGGAGAGGACTCAAACCAATAAAATTAGAAATGAAAGAGGAGAAGTCACAATGGATACCGCAGAAATAAAAAGCATCATAAGAGACTACTACAAGCAACTATATGACAATAAAATGAACAACCTGAAGAAATGCACAAATTCTTAGAAAGGTATAACCTTCCAAGACTGAACGAGGAATAAATTGAAAATACGAACAGACTAATCACAAGTAATGAAATTGAAACTGTGATTAAAAATCTTCCAACACACAAAAGTCCAGGACCAGATGGCTTCACAGGTGAATTCTATCAGACATTTAGAGAAGAGCTAACACCCATCCTTCTCAAACTCTTCCAAAAAATTGCAGAGGGAGGAACACTCCCAAACTCATTCTACAAGGCCACCATCACCCTGATACCAAAACCAGACAAAAATACTAGAAAAAAAGAAAATTACAGACCAATATCACTGATAAGTATAGATGCAAAAATCCTCAGCAAAATACTATCAAACAGAATCCAACAACACATTAAAAGGATCATACACCATGATCAAGTGGGATTTATCCCAGGGATGTAAGGATTCTTCAACATATGCAAATCAATCAATGTGATACAACATAGTAACAAATTGAAGGATAAAAACCATATGATCATCTCAATAGATGGAGAAAAAGCTTTTGACAAAATTCAACACCCATTTATGATAAAAACTCTCCAGAAAGTGGGCATAGAGGGAACCTACCTCAACATAATAAAGGCCATATACAACAAACTCACAGCAAACATTCTCAATGGTGAAAAACTGAAAGTATTTCCTCTAAGATCAGGAACAAGACAAGGATGTCCACTCTCACCACTATTATTCAACATAGTTTTGAAAGTCCTAGCCACAGCAATCAGAGAAGAAAAATAAATAAAAGGAATACAAATTGGAAAAGAAGAAATAAAACTGTCACTGTTTGCAGATGACATGATACTATACACAGAGAATCCTAAAGATGCTACCAGAAAACTACTAGAGCTAATCAATGAATTTGGTAAAGTTTCAGGATAAAAATTAATGCACAGAAATCTCTTGCATTCCTATACACTAACAACGAAAGATCAGAAAGAGAAGTTAAGTAAACAATCCCATTCACCACTGCAACAAAAAGAATAAAATACCTAGGAACAAATCTACCTAAGTAGGTAAAATACCTGTACTCAGAAAACTATAAGACACTAATGAAAGAAATCAAAGATGACACAAACAGGTGGAGAGATATACCGTGTTCTTCGATTGGAAGAATCAACATTGTGAAAATGACTATACTACCCAAAGCAATCTACAGATTCAATGCAATCCCTATCAAATTACCAATGACATTTTTCACAGAACTAGAACAAAAAATCTTAAAATCTGTATGGAGTCACAAAAGATCCCAAATAGTCAAAGAAATCTTGAGAAGAAAAAAAACAAAGAAACGGAGCTGGAGGAATCAGACTCCCTTGCTTCAGACTATACTACAAAGCTACAGTAATCAAGACAATATGGTACTGGCACAAAAACAGAAATATAGATTAATGGAAAAGGATAGAAAGCCCAGAGATAAACCCACCTATTGTCAACTAATCTATGACAAAGCAGGAAAGGATATACAGTGGAGAAAAGACAGTGTCTTCAATAATTGGTGCTGGGAAAACTGGACAGCTACATGTAAAAGAATGAAATTAGAACATTCCCTAACATGATACACAAAAATAAACTCAAAATGGATGAAAGACCTAAATGTAAGGCCAGACACTATAAAACTCTTAGAGGAAAACATAGGAAGAACACTCTTTGACATAAATCACAGCAAGATCTTTTTTGACCCACCTCCTAGAGAAATGGAAATAAAAACAAAAATAACCAAATGGGACCTAATGAAACTTAAAAGCTTTGCACAGCAAACGAAACCATAAACAAGATGAAAAGACAACCCTCAGAATGGGAGAAAATATTTGCAAACAAAGCAACTGACAAAAGATTAATCTCCAAAATATATAAATAGCTCATGCAGCTCAATATCAAAAAAACAAAAAACCCAATCCAAAAATGGGCAGAAGACCTAAATAGACATTTCTCCAAAGAAGACATACAGATGGCCAAGAGGCATATGAAAAGCTGCTCAACATCACTAATTATTAGAGAAATGCAAATCAAAATTACAATGAGGTATCACCTCACACTGGTTAGAATGGGCATCATCAGAAAATCTACAAACAATACATGCTGGAGAGGGTGTGGAGAAAAGGGAACCCTCTTGCCCTGTTGGTAGGAATGTAAATTGATACAGCCACTATGGAGAACAGTATGGAGGTTCCTTAAAAAACTATAAATAGAATTACCATATGACCCAGCAATCCCACTGCTGGGCATATACCCAGAGAAAACCATAATTCAAAAAGACACATGCACCCCAATGCTCATTGCAGCACTATTTACAATACCCAGGTCATGAAGCAACCTAAATGTCCATCAACAGACGAATGGATAAAGAAGATGTGGCACATATATACGATGGAATATTACTCAGCCATAAAAAGAAATGAAATTGAGTTATTTGTAGTGAAGTGAATGGACATAGAGTCTGTCATACAGAATGAAGTAAGTCAGAAAGAGAAAAACAAATACCGTATGCTAACATATATATATGGAATCTAAAAAAAAAAAAATTTCTGAAGAACCTAGGGGCAGGACAGGAATAAAGACGCAGATGTAGAGAATGGACTTGAGGACACGGGGAGGGGGAAGGGTAAGTTGGGATGAAGTGAGAGAGCGGCATGGACATATATACACTACCAAATGTAAAACAGATAGCTAGTGGGAAGCAGCCGCACAGCACAGGGAGATCAGCTCGGTGCTTTGTGACCACCTAGAGGGGTGGCATAGGGAGGATGGGAGGGAGACGCAAGAGGGAGGGGATATGGGGATATATGTATATGTATAGCTGATTCACTTTTTTATAAATCAGAAACTAACACACCATTGTAAATCAATTATACTCCAATAAAGATGTTTAAAAAAAAAATGAAGATGTGGTACATATATACAATGGAATATTACTCAATCATAAAAAGGAACGAAATTGGGTCATTTGTAGAGACGTGGATGGACCTGCAGACTGTCATACAGAGTAAAGTAGGTCAGAAAGAGAAAAACAAATATTGTATATTAACAGATGTACGTGGAATCTAGATAAATGGTACAGACAAACCGGTTTGCAAGGCAGAAATAGAGACACAGATGTAGAGAATAAATGTATGGACACCAAGGGGGAAAAGCAGGGGTGGGTGTGGGAGGCATGAATTGGGAGATTGAGATCGACATATATACACTAATATGTATAAAATAGATAACTAATGAGAACCTGCTGTGTATTACAGGGTACTCCACTTTGCTGTACAGTAGAAACTAACACAACATTGTAAAACAACCATACCTCAATTTAAAAAGAAAAACTGATTTAAAGAATGTGCTAGAGGAAAAATTGAATTATCTTTCTAGTGTCTCTATAGAAAATTATATAACAAAATAATGGTCATGAAAGAGGCAATAAAAAAATATGGGGCCAAAAATACAGGAAGAAAGGTATTATAAAAGTGTATCAGGCAGTGAATTAATGAAGTTATTATGGTATTTTTCTGGGTTTTGTGAAATGTATGGTATGTTTCAGATTTTCAAATTTGTGATATATAGGGATTTATTTTCTCATGCTAAATGAACATGTCCTTTCATACCTAATTTTGTATTAGTTTAAAGCCTCAAAAAACTGGATCCAGCCATGATAACCACCCTCCCCCTTGCTCATTCAACTCCAGTCACAGTGGCCTCTACGTTGTTCCTTGGACATGCCAGGCCCACTCCCACCTCAAAGCGTTTGCACTTGCTGCTCCCTCCACCTAGAATGCTTATCCTCCAGATAACTACATAGCTCCCCTCTCACTTCTTTCAAGTCTTTGCTCAACCATGTCTTTCTCAATTCAGCCTTCCCTGATTACCCTTTTTAAAACTGCAGCACTTCCAACGTACAAGATGACTTACTTATTCATTTATATTGCTGACTATCTTTCCCTCTCCCAACAAGAATGTAAGCTCCATACAGATTGAAGGTTTTTTTTATTTTTTTTAATCTGTTTTGTCCGCAGTTGTTTTTTTCTGTTTGGAACAGTGTCTGGCACAAAACAGGTGTTCAGTAAGTATTTGTGAAATGGCTGGCTGGCTGACTGGATGAATGGATAAATGAATAAATGAATGAATGAACTATCAATCAAAGTTTAGATTATCTTAAGACAACCTGCACTACCACGGTGAGACAAGATCATTCCAGCCAAAATCACTGAAATGTGATGTCTTAATTGGTTTATTTACTGCATGAAGGTAGATTTACAATTCATAGTAGGCTTTTAATTTCTGAATTATTAAAAGTATTTTTCTTTATAGAAAATACCATGTTTGGGACTATCTCATAAACTTTCAGATTTCATTCCACCATCAAAAGAAAATCCAGATTTCAAAATTAAGCCAAGAAATAAAAAATTTTATTTTCCTTTAAATTAGGAAGTTCTGTTCGAATGAATAGTGAAAGCAACATTAGTTGAGAAGTAGGTCCACCAGAGAACTATAACTCAAGTAGCATTTAATAAAACTACTTAAAATAATAATGACAGCCACCATTCATTAAGTGCTTGCTATATGCTAGATACTGGCTCAAATACTAAATTAAAGGTGCGTTCTAAGGTGTGGGTCTATGGAAGGAATATAAAAGCATTTTTTAATAATAAATGATTATAATTCTTGGGATGAAATTTTTCAATTAAGAAATTTTTTTACAAAACCAAAGTATGACAATTAATATTCTACATTTGGGAATCCTAAATAATAAAGAAATGGAGAATTGAAGCAATGTATTTGGAAATATGTTCTAAGCACAATAAGTATGTATGACATAGACTGCTATTCTGAGTCTTATTATTTTATTATTCACTGTAATGAGGTAGTTCAAGATAGATTTATATTTGTGTATGTGTCATAGCTAAAGTTTAAACTCATTCTAGCAGATATTACTCAGCCACAGAAAAGAACAAAATATAATGCCATTTGCAGCAACATGGAGCGACCTAGCAATTGTCATACTGAGTGAAGTCAGTCAGACACAGAAAGACAAATATCATATGATATCCCTTATATGCAGAATCTAAATAAAAAGTGTACAAATGAACTTATTTACAAAACCAAAGTAGAGTCGTGGATGTAGAAAACAAACTTATGGTTATGAGGAGATAAGGAGTCGGGGTGGAGGGATCAACTGGGAGATTGGGTTTGACATATACTCACTACTATATATAAATTAGATAACTAATAAGAACCTGCTGTATAGCACAGGGAACTCTACTCAATACTCTGTAATGACCTATATGGGAAAAGAATCTAAAAAAAAAAAAAGAAAGAGTGGACGTGTATATATATATATATAACTGATTCAGTTTGCTGTACACCTGAAACTAACACAACATTGTAAATCAACTATATTCCAATAAAATTGTTTTTAAATTAGAAGAAAAAAAAGAATATAATAATAATGGATACATAATAATGAATCCAACCTGGCTTATATTTGTCTTTATACCCACACAATTGTAAAACATTATTTTTAATATTTTTTGGAGGAAGGGGTCCATGAAGGCCCCATGAAAGACATAATGTGACCTTGGTCTGATTCTTCCCATCCCATACCCCATGAGCATGCTAAGGGCTTCACTGTGGAGTAATGCAAGTTGCTCCACAACCCTCACATTTTGGAATCAAGAACAGCTTTAGCTAGCTTAAAGAAAGCTTCAAATTATCTACTTTTTGCTTCCCATATTACCAAAGTACCTAAAATCTGAATTAGGTGTTTTACACATGAACAATGCTCTTCCTGATTGCTTTGTAGAAAAGCACATATACGCTTTAAAGTAATTGTCTCTGGACCTCCCATTTGAGCTTATACAGAAAGGGTGAATTACAAATAACAAATAGAAAATAGATTGTAAGCATGTTTTAAATACTTGACTCAATTAGAATTTTTCACATCTTGAAGAATGTGGGATTTATGTGAATATGGAGATAATAAATAATAAAGCATATATCTAGGAGAAAATTTTTGTTTTCCCACAACACTCATGGTTGGCTTGTTAAATTCTGACATACATCATCAATGTCCCAAGCTTCCTGATAATGTTGTAGAAGTTTATATAAATGTAAGTGCACCTTTCTTAAATGTTGCAGATATTAAATAACTCATTGAGGTAAAATATCACTTCTGCATGATTTTGCCCCTGACAACCCCAGGCTGATTAGAAGTTCTTTAGTCTGTGCTCCTCTGGAAAATATACTGGTAGTGATGTTTAGTAAACTGTTATTAAGTTATCATTGTTACTGTAAACTTATTTGTGTGAGGATACATGTGTTTTATTGAATCATAAAAAGCTACGTGAAGTCAAGAAAAGTTGGCACTACCTAGCATATCACAGGCACTCAAAAATGTTTGTTGACTAACTGAATAAGTAAATGAATATTTTAGATTGAAAAAGGTCTCCAGTCTATAACCAGATCTATAGGAATTGATATAACCTAAAGATGCCTCATTCCCAATCACGATGATGTAAATGATGGTGACACCAATGTCAGTCCCTCAAGTCATTTGGCCATTCTAACAAGTCCAAGAGGAAGGAACTGACCTCAGCTTTCTCTGCCAATCAGCACCACAGTGGATACAGACCCAGCTATGTGGCCAAAACATTTAGCCTCATTACACAGCTATTTACAAATGAGCTATTTACAGCTCATTACAAATACCTATGACTGACTGTAAAATGAAATTCCGTATGAGGAAGATCAGCAAGTTGCATTCCCCATCAAAACAGTTTCAAGTAACTAATTTATTAATTGTCCATTTAAAAAAACAAGTATTGGGCTTCCCTGGTGGCGCTATGGTTAAGAATCTCCCTGCCAATGCAGCGGACATGGGTTCGAGCCCTGGTCCAGGAAGATCCCACATGCCATGGAGCAACTAAGCCCGTGCGCCACAACTACTGAGCCTGTGCTCTAGAGCCTGCGAGCCACAGCTACTGAGCCTGCATGCCACAGCTACTGAAGCCCATGTGCCTAGAGCCCATGCTACGCAACAAGAGAAGCCACCACTATGGAAGCCTGCACACCGCAACAAAGAGCAGCCCCCGCTCACCGCAACTAGAGAAAGCCAGTGCACAACAATGAAGACCCAATGCAGCCAAAAATAAATAAATAAATAAATAAACTTTATAAATATATGTATATAATCTATATAGTATTTGTGTCCAAAATATTCAATCCAAATAGATTTAGGAGCTGGACTGGACTTTTCCAAAATTCAGTATAATGAAAAACTATTCTAAATCTAAAAGAAAATAAAGGGATTAAAAGTCAAACACAATGTGTGAACATTGGTTAGATATTGTACCAAAAATAAAAACAAGCTCTGAGACATGAGATGTGGGGACAATTGGGGAAACTGAAAAATGGAATGTATGTTACTTATTCATCAATGTTACATTTCTTAGGTGTGGTGATGATATTGTAGTTAAGTAGGAGAATGTCCTTGTTCTTAGGAGATCTGTGCTGAAATATTTGGGGTGGAATAGGGAGGGTGGGAAGGAGATGCAAGAGGAAGGGGATATGGGAATATATGTATACATATAGCTGATTCACTTTGTTATACAGCAGAAACTAACACAACATTGTAAAGCAATTATACTCCAATAAAGATGCTTAAAAAAAATATTTGGGGGTAAGAGTCATGATGTCTACAACTTACTTTCAAATATCCTAATGAAAACAAAAAGTGTATGTGTGTGCATGTGTGTGGGTGTGTGCTGGTGGCAGTGAGGGGGAGGAGAGGAAGCAAATGTGGCAAAATGGTAATAATTGTAGAATTTAGGTGAAAGGTATTTGGGTGTTTACCATTCTTTTAATTTTTTTGTAAAATCCAACATTTTCAAAATTAAAAGTTAGAGGAAAATGTAAAAAAGAATAATGTTATAGAGAAAGGTTTAAAGACAGAAAAGGTATCTATGATTACAGTATTATGTTTTAAGAGCTGGTTCAAAGTAATGCACACCATAGTTCCATTTGGGAATATATGGATGAATATACGTTAATGTATTAATAGAGGTCACTGATTGGAGCCCTCTAAATTGTGCAACTTGGCTGTCTGGAGTGTTTATCTCTAGATTGTCCAATTACAGTCGCTTCTATTTTCTTATTTTTATTTATAAAAAATTGCTTATTTTATACATATACATTCACATATATGTACAAATTATTTTAAAAGAGTGGGAATGAACTTATCAAAACCTTGCAACAATATATTCTGTTGGAAACTTGTCCCTGTCAAAACTGGTTAATCTAATGTTTACGCTATTAAGATTATACCAGTGACTGGATATAAATAAATCATTTTATTTAAAAAAGAAAAAAACGATGACAATAATTCTAGACTCTTAAATTGGCACTGGGAATATGAAAGTATTGCCCCAGAGGGCATAACTAATGACCTATGGCTGCGAACTACACTGAGACAGATTTCAGCTCATTATGAGACTGAACATTGCCATGAATGTGTCCAACAAGAGAACAGACTGAACCATGAAATAATTGCCTATCAAAATAGCTTAACCACCTGTCAGAGATATGATAAGAAGGAGGGATAGGGTATTAGATATACTCTAATCCAGCCTTTGGTCTCTAACAAGTCCATAGTCAAAAATAAAGAAAATAGGGACTTCCCTGATGGTCCAGTGGTAAAGAATTCACCTTCCAATGCAGGTGACGCGGGTTCGATCCCTGGTCGGGGAACTAAGATCCCACATGCCGTGAGGCAACTAAGCTCATTTGCCACAACTACTGAGCTTGCGCACCTCAACTAGAGAGCCCACATGTTGCCAACTACAGAGCCCCTGCGCCCTGGAGCCTGCATGCCGTAACTAGAGAAGAGAAAACCCGCACACCACAACTAGAGAGAAGCCTGCACACCTCAATGAAGAGCCCACGCACTACAACAAAAGATCCCGCATGCCTCAGTGAAGATCCTGTGTGCCACAACTAAGACCCGATGCAGCCAGAAAAAATTAATTAATTAATTAATTAAAGTTTTTAAAATAATAAAGAAAATAGCAGTAATAAACTGAATACATTTCCATTGAAGGAAAAACTACACAATACTCTGTCGCTGACTAACAAGACATAAGACAAGATTAATACTCTCTGGTCAGGATGCTGTATTTTTTAAAATTGGAATACTATTAATACTGTTCAGCTAGACCAATTACTCAACCAAAAACAAAGTGTGTTACTTGCCATCATGAACCCAATTTCTAAACATATGTACTTAGTCTTAAGTGTTGGTGTATTCATACAATGGAATACTGTTTTAAAAGAAAAAATGAAGAGGAACAAACTACTGATACATACAACCATATGGATATATGTCAAAAAAAACTTATGCTGAGTGAAAGAAGCAAGACACAAGAATATATGCTGTATGATTTCATTTATATCGATTTCAAAAACAGGCAAAACCAATCCGATAGAAATCAGAAGGTGGTTGTGTAGAACACAGGGAGAATGAAAAAAAAGGGGCACAAGGGAACTTTCTCAGGAGACAGAAATGTTCTATCTCTTGCTTTTTGGTGGTAATTACACATTTACATACAACCGTTAAAGCTCATCAAATGGAACACTTAAGATCTGTGTGGTTTTTGTTTATAAATTACACCTCCATGAAATTAAAATAAATATTAAAAAATCATATTTGCTTTGTGTCACCTAAAGAACTCAATACTTACCAAGTGATTTCTTTTTACTGCAGAACATTATTGCACCTGATTTTTTTTCACCAGGCCTCAACAGCTGGCCTACATAAGAAAACAAGAAATGTATGCAACATTAGTATTTGAGAAATGCTCATTAACCATAAATTGCCATCATTCAGCTTTCTTCCTAGTCAAATCTAGATGACTAGGAAGTCATTAACACAATAAGGAATAATAGACTCCATTTATGAGACTTAAATCTAACAAGATAAGAATAATTCTATAACTCACAGACATAGAAAACAAACTTATGGTTACCAAAGGAGAAAGGGGGAATGGATAAATTAGGAGTTTGGGATTAAAATATACACACTACTATATATAAAATATATAACCAACAAGGACCTGCTGTATAGTACAGGAGTTATAGTCAATATCTTATAATAACCTATAATGGAAAAGAATCTAAAAAAGAATATATATATATCTGAATCACTTTGCTGTACACCTGAAACTAACACACCATTTTAAATCAATTATATTTCAATAAAAAAAATTTTTAAGGAAACAAATAATTCTATACAAAAATTATCTATTTGTGTTATGGCAGCTATATGGAACAATGTAAGGTAAGCACAAGTGTGACATTCAATTTGGCATTAAAATGGAGCCAAATTTTCTAATATATCCAAAACCCTGTGAATCAGAATATCTCAGAGGTGACACTCCATTACCTGCCTTTTATTCAAGTACCAAAAGTGATTCCTTCCCAAAACAGTCACCCAAGTCCAGGAAGTGCAGAGTCCCATATAGAATTAACTGAAGAAGGAACACACCAGGACACATAGTAATCAAATTGACAAAAACTAAAGACAAAGAGAAAATATCAAAAGCAACAAAGGAAAAGCAACAAATAACATACAAGGGAATCCCCATGAGATTATCAGCTGATTTTTCAGCAGAAACTCTACAGGCCAGAAGGGAGTGGCACGATACATTTAAAGTGATGAAAGGGAAAAACCTACAACCAAGAATACTCTACCCAGCATGTCTCTCATTCAGAATTGATGGAGAAATCAAAAGCTTTATAGACAAACAAAAGCTAGAAGGATTCAGCACCACCAAACGAGCATTACAACAAATGCTAAAGGAACTCTTTAAAAAGAAAAGAAAAGGCAACAACTAGAAACAGGAAAATTACAGAATGGTAAAGCTCACCAGTACAGGTGAACATACAGTAAGGGTAGGAAATCATCTACACACAAATATGATATCAAAACAGTAATTGTGAGAGGAGAAGAGCACAAATGCAGGATATTTGAGATGTATTTGAAATTAAGAGACCAGCAACTTAAAACAATCATGTATACATATAGACTGCTGTATCAAAACCACATGGTAACCACAAATGAAAAATCTATAATAGATATACACACAAAAAAGAAAAAGAATCCAAACACAACAATATATTCATCAAATCACAAGAGAGGGGAACAAAAGAGAAAAGGAATAAAAAAGACCTACAAAAACAAATCCAAAATATTTTTTTAAATGGCAATAAGAACATACATATCAATAATTAACTTAAATGTAAACAGATTAAATGCTCAAACCCAAAGAAATAGACTGGCTGAATGAATACAAAAATAAGACCCATATATATGTTGTCTATAAGAGACCCACTTTAGATCTAGAGACACAGACTGAAAGTGAGCGGATGGAAAAGGTATTCCATGTAAATGGAAATCAAAAGAAAGCTGGAATAGCAATACTCATATCAGACAAAATAGACTTTAAAATAAAGACTGTTACAATAGACAAAGGACACTACATAATGATCAAGGGCTCAATCAAAGAAGAAGCTATAACAATTATAAGTATATATGAACTCAACAGAGGAATACCTCAGTATATAAGGCAAATGTTAACAGACATAAAGGAGAAATCGACAGTAATACAATAATAGAGGGGGACTTTAGCACTCCACTTATATCAATGGACAGATCATCCAGACAGAAAATCAATAAGGAAACACAGGCCTTAAATGACACATTAGACCACATGGATTTAATTGATATTTATAGAGTGTTCCATCCAAAAGCAGAAGAATACACCTTTTTTTCAAGTGTACATGGAACATTCTCCAGAACAGATCACATGCTGGGCCACAAAGGAAGTCTTGGTAAACTTAAGAAAACTGAAATCATATCAAGCATCTTTTCCAACCACTACACTATGAGATTAGAAATCAATTACAAGAAAAAAATGCAAAAAACACAAACATATAGAGGCTAAACAATATGCTATGAAACAACCGATGGATCACTGAGGAAATCAAAGAGGAAATAAAAAGAATACCTAGAGACAAATGAAAATGAAACACAACAATCCAAAACCTATGGGATGTGGCAAAAGCAGTTCTAAGATGGAAGTTTATAGTGATACAAGCTTACTTCAGGAAACAAGAAAAATCTCAAATAAACAACTTAACCTTACACCTAAAGCAATTAGAGAAAGAAGAACAAACAAAACCCAAAGTTAGAAGAAGGAAAGAAATCATAAAGATCAGAGCAGAAATAAATGAAATAGAGACAAAGAAAAAATAGCAAAGACCAATAAACTAAGAGTTGAAAAGATAAACAAAATTGATAACACTTTAGCCAGAGTCATCAAGAAAAAAAGGGAGAGGGCCCAAATCAATAAAATCAGAAATGAAAAGGAGAAATTACAACTGACACCACAGAAATTCAAAGGATCATAAGAGACTACTACAAGCAACTATACACCAATGAAAAGGACAACCTAGAAGAAATGGGCAAATTCTTAGAATGGTACAATCTCCCAAGACTGAACCAGGAAGAAACAGAAAATATGACTAGACCAATTATATGTATTGAAATTGAATCTGTGATTAAAAACTCCCAACAAACAAAAGTCATGGAACAGATGGCTTCACAGGTGAATTCTATCAAACATTTAGAGAAGAGCTAACACCTATCGTTCTGAAACTATTTCAAAAAATTGCAGAGGAAGGAACACTCCCAAATTCATTCTATGTGGCCTCCATCACCCTGATACCAAAACCAGACAAAGATATCATCAAAAAGAGAAAATTACAGGTCAATATCACTGATGAACATAGACATAAAAATCCTCAACAAATACTAGCAAACCAAATCCAATAATACATTAAAAGGATCATACACCATGGTCAAGAGGGATTTATCCCAAGGATGCAAGGATTTTTTAATATCTGCAAATCAATCAGTGTGATATACCACATTAACAAATTGAAGAATAAAAACCATATGATCTAAATAGATGCAGAAAAAGTTTTTGACAAAATTCAACACCCATTTATGATAAAAACCCTCCAGAATGTGGGCATAGAGAGAACTTACCTCAATATAATAAAGACCATATACCACAAACCTACAGCTAACATCATACTCAATGGTGAAAAACTGAGAGCATTTCCTCTAAGATCAAGAACAAGACAAGGATGTCCACTCTCATCACTTTTATTCAACATAGTTTTGAAAGTCCTAGCCACGGCAATCAGAGAAGAAAAAGAAATAAAAGGAATACAAATTGGAAAAGAAGAAGTAAAACTGTCACTGTTTGCATATGACATGATACTATACATAGAAAATCTGAAAGACGCTACCAGAAAACTACTAGAGCTCATCAATGAATTCGGTAAAGTTGCAGGAAAAAAATTAATACACAGAAATCTGGTGCAATCCTATACACTAATAATGAAAGATCAGAAAGAAAAATTAAGAAAACACTCCCATTTACCATCGCATCAAAAAGTATAAAATACTTAGGAATAAACCTACCTAACAAGGCAAAACACCTGTACTCCAAAAACTATAAGATGCTGATGAAAGAAATCGAAGGAGACATAAACAGATAGAAAGATATACCATGTTCTTGAATTGGAAGAATCAATACTGTCAAAATGACCATACTACCCAAGGCAGTTTACAAACTCAATTCAATCCCTATCAAATTACCAAAGGCATTTTTCACAGAACTAGAAGCAAAAAATTTAAAATTTGTATGGAAACACGAAAGACCTCAAATAGTGAAACCAATCTTGAGAAAGAAAAACAGTTGGAGGAATCATGCTCCCTGGCTTAAGAGTATAGTACAAACCTACAGTAATCAAGACAATACGGTACTGGCTCAAAAACAGAGATATAGATCACTGAAACAGGATAAAAAGCCCAGAAATAAACCGACTCACCTATGGTCAATTAATCTATGACAAAGGAGGCAAGAATACAATGGAGAAAGACAGTCTTCAATAAGTGGTGCTGGGAAAACTGAACAGCTACATGTAAAAGAATGAAATTAGAGCATTCTCTAACACCATACACAAAAATAAACCCAAAATTGATTAAAGACCTAAATGTAAGGGCCAGATCCTACAAAACTCCTAGAGGAAAACATAGGCAAAACACTCCTTGACATAAATTGCATCAATATCTATTTGGATCCCTCTCCTAGAGTAATGAGAATAAAAACAAAAATAAACAAATGGGACCTAATCAAACTTGGAAGCTTTGGAAAGCATAGACAAAATGAAAAGACAACCTTCAGAATGAGAGAAAATATTTGCAAATGAATCAACGGACAAAGGATTAATCTCCAAAATATACAAACAGCTCATGCAGCCCAATATCACAAAAACAAACAACCTAATCCAAAAATGGGCAGAAGACCTAAATAGACATTTCTCCAAAGAGGACATACAGATGGCCAATAGGCACATGAAAAGATGCTCAACATCATTAATTATTAGAGAAATGCAAATCAAAAATACCATGAGGTATCATCTCACACCAGTCAGAATGGCGATCATCAAAGTCTACATATAATAAATGCTGGAGAGGGTGTGGAGAAAAAGGAACCCTCCTACACTGTTGGTGGGAATGTAAATTGGTACAGTCACTATGGAGAACAGTATGGAGGTTCCTTTAAAAACTAAAAATAAAACTACCATATGATCCAGGAATCCCACTCCTGGGCATATATCCAGTGAAAACCATAATTCGAAAAGATACATGAACCCCAATGTTCATTGAAGCACTATTTACAATAGCCAGGACAGGGAAGCAACCTAAATGTCCATAAACAGATGAATGGATAGAGAAGATGTGTATATATATATACAGTGGAATATTACTCAGCCATAAAAAAGAACAAAATAATGCCATTTGCAGCAACATGGATGGACCCAGAGATTATCATACTAAGTTAAGTAAGCCAGACAGTGAAATACAAATATCATATGACATCACTTCTATGTGGCACCTAAAAGAAAAAAAAGACACAAATGATCTTATTTCCAAATAGAAAGAGACTCACAGACACAGAAAACAAACTTATGGCTGCCAAATAGGAGAGAGGGTGGGGGTAGGGTTATATTAGGAGGCTGGCATTAACATATACACACTACTATGTATAAAATAGATAGCCAAAAAGGACCTACTGTATAGTACAGTGAACTATACTCAATAGTATGTAATAATCTATAAGGGAAAAGAATCTGAAAAAGAATATATATATATATATATATATATACACCTATATATATACATACATACACACGAACACACACATGCATGAAATAGGCAATGGAAACATAAGCAAAAAATGGAATTACATCAAACTAAAAAGCTTTGCACAGTGAAAGAAACTATCAACAAAAAGGCTACCTGCACTGGAGAAGATATTTGTAAATGATATATCTGATAAGGGGTTAATATCTAAAATATACAAAGAACTCATACAACTCAACATCAAAAAAAAAACCAACCCCATTAAAAAATGGTCAGAAGACCTGAAGAGACACCCATCCTTCTCAAACTCTTCCAAAAATTGCAGAGGAAGGAACACTCCCAAACTCATTCTATGAGGCCACCATCACCCTGATACCAAAACCAGACAAAGATACTACAAAAAAAGAAAATTACAGACCAATATCACTGATGAATATAGATGCAAAAATCCTCAACAAAATACTAGCAAACAGAATCCAACAACACATTAAAAGGATCATACACCACGATCAAGTGGGATTTATCCCAGGGATGCAAGGATTCTTCAATATACGCAAATCAATCAATGTGATACACCATATTAACAAACTGAAGAATAAAAACCATATGATCATCTCAATAGATGCAGAAAAAGCTTTTGACAAAATTCAACACCCATTTATGATAAAAAACTCTCCAGAAAGTGAGCATAGAGGGAACCTACCTCAACATAATAAAGGCCATATACGACAAACCCACAGCCAACATCATTCTCAACGGTGAAAAACTGAAAGCATTTCCTCTAAGATCAGGAACGAGACAAGGATGTCCACTCTCACCACTATTATTCAACATAGTTTTGGAAGTCCTAGCCACGGCAATCAGAGAAGAAAAAGAAATAAAAGGAATACAAATTGGAAAAGAAGAAGTAAAACTGTCACTGTTTGCAGATGACATGATACTATACATAGAGAATCCTAAAACTGCCACCAGAAAACTACTAGTGCTAATTAAAGAATTTGGTAAAGTTGCAGGATACAAAATTAATGCACAGAAATCTCTTGCATTCCTATACACTAATGATGAAAAATCTGAAAGAGAAATTATGGAAACACTCCCATTTACCATTGCAACAAAAAGAATAAAATACCTAGGAATAAACCTACCTAGGGAGACAAAAGACCTGTATGCAGAAAACTATAAGACACTGAAGAAAGAAATTAAAGATGATACCAACAGATGGAGAGCTATACCATATTCTTGGATTGGAAGAATCAATACTGTGAAAATGACTATACTACCCAAAGCAATCTACAGATTCAATGTAATCCCTATCAAATTACCAATGGCATTTTTTACGGAACTAGAACAAATCCTCTTAAAATTTCTATGGAGACACAAAAGACCCTGAATAGCCAAAGAAGTCTTGAGGGAAAAAAACGGAGCTGGAGGAATCAGACTCCCTGACTTCAGAATATACTACAAAGCTACAGTAATCAAGACAATATGGTTCTGGCACAAAAACAGAAACATAGATCAATGGAACAAGATAGAAAGCCCAGAGATAAACCCACGCACCTATGGTCATCTAATCTATGACAAAGGAGGCAAAGATATACAATGGAGAAAAGACAGTCTCTTCAATAAGTGGTGCTGGGAAAACTGGACAGCTACATGTAAAAGAATGAAATTAGAACACTCCCTAACACCATACACAAAAATAAAGTCAAAATGGATTAGAGACCTAATTGTAAGACTGGACACTATAGAACTCTTAGAGGAAAACATAGGAAGAACACTCTTTGACATAAATCACAGCAAGATCTTTTTTGATCCACCTCCTAGAGTAATGGATATAAAAACAAAAATAAACAAATGGGACCTAATGAAACTTCAAAGCTTTTGCACAGCAAAGGAAACCATAAACAAGACGAAAAGACAACCCTCAGAATGGGAGAAAATATTTGCAAACGAATCAACGGACAAAGGATTAATCTCCAAAATATATAAACAGCTCATTCAGCTCAATATTAAAGAAACAAACAACCCAATCCAAAAATGGGCAGAAGACCTAAATAGACATTTCTCCAAAGAAGACATACAGACGGCCATGAAGCACATGAAAAGATGCTCAACATCATTAATTATTAAAGAAATGCAAATCAAAACTACAATGAGGTATCACCTCACACCAGTTAGAATGGGCATCATCAGAAAATCTACAAACAACAAATGCTGGAGAGGGTGTGGAGAAAAGGGAACCCTCTTGCACTGTTGGTGGGAATGTAAATTGATACAGCCACTATGGAGAACAATATGGAGGTTCCTTAAAAAACTAAAAATAGAATTACCATATGACCCAGCAATCCCACTACTGGGCATACACCCAGAGAAAACAGTAATTCAAAAAGACACATGCACCCCAATGTTCATTGCACCACTATTTACAATAGCCAGGTCATGGAAGCAACCTAAATGCCCATCGAGAGACGAATGGATAAAGAAGATGTGGTACATATATACAATGGAATATTACTCAGCCATAAAAAGGAACGAAATTGAGTCATTTGTTGAGACGTGGGTGGATCTAGAGACTGTCATACAGAGTGAAGTAAGTCAGAAAGAGAAAAACAAATATTGTATATTAACGCATGTATGTGGAACCTAGAAAAATGGTACAGATGAACTGGGTTGCAGGGCAGAAGTTGAGACACAGATGTAGAGAACAAACGTATGGACACCAAGGGGGAAAACTGCGGTGGGGTGGGGATGGTGGTGTGCTGAATTGGGCGATAGGGATTGACATGTATACAGTGATGTGTATAAAATTGATGACTGATTTTAAAAAATAATAATAAAAAGACATTTAGCACCTCTATGTTCATCACAGCATTATTTACAATAGCCAAGATATGGAAGCAACCTAAGTACCCATTGACAGATGAATGGATAACTAAGATGTGATGTATTTATGCAATGGAATACTATTCAGCCATAAAAAAGAATGAAATCTTGCCAGTTTTGACAATACAGAAGGACCTAGAGGGTATTATGCTAAGTGAAATAAGAGAAAGACAAATACTGTATGATTTCACTTACTGGGCAACACAAATGAACAAATATAATGAAACAGAAACAGACTCATAGGTACAGAGAACAAACAGGTAGTTGTGGGGGAGGGGGGCAGGGGGAGGGAGGATGAGTGAAATAGGGAGATTAAGAGGTATAAACTTCCAGTGACAAAATGAGTCATGAGGATGAACTGTACTGTGTGGGGAATATAGTCAATAGTAATATAATATCTCTGCATGGTGATAGATGGTAACTAGACTTATCATGGTGATCATTTTGTAATGTACAGAAACATGCAATCACTGTGCTGTGCACCAGGAACTAACATAGTGTTGTAGGTCACTTATACTTCAAAAAAACAAACAACGTACTCTCAGAAAAAGAGATCAGATTTGTGGTTACCAGAGGCAGGGGGTGGGAGGAGGGGGAATTGGATAAAAGTGATTAAAATGTACAAATTTCCAGTTAGAAGATAGTAAGTACTAAGGATGTAACGTACAACATGATTAATATAATTAACACTGCTGTGTGTTATATATAAAAGTCATTAAGAGAATAAATCCTGAGTTCGCATCACAAAAAAAATAACTTTTCAAAATTTTTTTATCTATATGAAATGATGGATGTTCACTAAATTTACAGTAGTAATCATTCCATGATGTGGGTCAAATCATTATGCTGTATACCTTAAACTTATACAGTGCTGTATGTTAATTATTTCTCAATAAAACTGGAAGAAAAAAAATTATTTAGAAATAAATAAATAGGGAGCAGAAATAATGTCATTATTATCTTTTATTTTTTTCCCTACATGTCTAATTTCCTTCACATGGTAAACTCTATTAAGGATTTAGAGTGAATAAATAAAGGGCAAACAAATAACTTCAACATTTAGAACCCAAAGGACCATGGAAATGAACTCTAGCACCTTTGCAAACACATGGCAGGGTAGGCAGAGGTTCTGAATTCATACTCTTTAGGTTAGAAAGAGAAATGACTTGTTTGTTCCTGCTCAAAGACATGGTGTGACAGGATGCATTAAACACCCATGAAAGAAGAAGCTGGTCAGTCATATGGAGACCAGAAAAGAGGAAGAGCAGCGCTTATGGCTTAGCAGTTACAAGAAAGGAGGATGCAGAGGAATTTCATCAACACCTACTGTTCCATAACAAATTTCTAGCATCTAAAAGGCCTGAAACCATCAATATTTCTCCCTGTTGTGCTCCCAGATTCATGAGTTCCCTTCTACCACCTCCAGGAAAAGCAGCAGCCCACTGAGGGAATAGCCACCCCTGGGGTGCCCCTGACAAGTAGGGCCATCAACACTTTGTAAAACCCACTGCTTTTCCAGGAACCAGTCACTAAAACTGATGAATCCAACAAGATGGGAGTACTACTGCCAGGTGCTGTTAGAAGCAGGGATAGGTCCTCAAATATAACCCATCAATAACTCTTCTGTTCTTGTTCCCATGCCTTCTACCAACTGCCACCAAGGCTGCCTAAAACAATCCCCCCCGCCCCCTCCTCACTGCTCCCCCTACCCCAGTCTTAGGCAGCAGATACCTCTAGGACATGCCTGCTGACCAGTGACTGCTTTCCCCTGCATTCCTTCTAACAGGTTTCCCCGCTCCAGCCTTGGCCACCCATAGACTAGGGTCCACATTGAAGCCACAGTGATCTTTATAAAAGTTAAATGGCATCATATCACACCCCTGCTTAAAACCCTTCAATAACATCCCACTGGCCTTAGAAAAAAAGATCAAATTGCAGCATGACTCCTTGGCCCCTCTGCAACCTGGTCCCTGCTAGTCTTTCTACCCTGATTTCTCATCACTCTCCTTACAGCCCCCATTCTTCCTTGCACCACACCCCCATGTCTATACTTCAGAAATAACTCAGCTTCTTTCTATTTGAGGGCCTTGACACATGCTCTTCCCTCTGCCTGTCATAATCTAACCCCATCGCCAGCCTCTTCACCTGACTAACTTGTACTCATCTGTCCAATATCAACTCATACATCACTTCCTCTAGGAGTTCTCCCCTGGTCTCCCAAATCAGAGGTAAGAGCACCTCCTATGTGCTCCCATAGAATCCAGAACTTCCCATTTCAGAGCCCTTATCATTCTAGAATGTATTTGCCTATTATATTGGCTGTTTTCCCATTAGTCTACAAACTCCAGTGGGGCAGAGACCCGATCTGTCTTGTCCATAGTTGTATCTTCAGTGTCTAATGCACGCCTGGCACGTGGCAGTGCTCAATAAAAATTTGCTAAATGAAAGAATGATTAATGTTCTCAGTGTCTATGAGGAATGAAGCAAGGGCTTCCAGATGCTAAAAGGCATTTCCCTTTCAGCAACTATCCCTTCCTAGACCCCAACCCCAAGTTCAAGAACATCTTAGATCTTCCCAAACTGGGAACCGTCATGGCTTTCTTGGCTGCTCCCTACCTCTGGCTGGTCCCTATCGTCCTGTGCATCCTCCACCTCCAGCCTAGGAAGAACCTCAAAAAATGAGAAGTTTTTGGTTGGCAATAGGAAGAGTGTTGCAGGCAAACTGAAGAGCACAAGAAAGGAGAAGGAATTTGCAAATCTTGGGGTAGAAGGGCAAGAGGAGGCACTCTGGCTCTAAAAGAAGATGCACAGAAAGGATTTTTTGAGGAAAAGCCTTTCTGTGAGAAATAACATGGACAAAAGTGGGTTTTTTATCCATGAGGGACTATCTTTGTTCCAACAAATAGTCACAACCGATACAAAATGGCAACATGGAGAAGGATGAATGGATTCCGTGACAATGACACCTTGATCTGGTGGCCCCATCTGGCCAGAGGGTTAAGACTCATCAGCAAGTTCTAAGCCAACTTGTTAGGGCTTGAAAACTCTCTCTGGAGACTAAGTAAACATATTCTGTTTTCATGGGCTCAGAGTCCCTCGAGCTGGTGAAAAGAAGAATGATTCTTTAAGTAGGATGGCAAAAGGGACTCTCCACCCTGACAGGTGGCAATGAGAATGCAGGCAGAAGAAAGAAATTCAATCTCTCAGGAAGTTATTAGGAGTACCGGCCACTGGCCAACGTTTTCTTTCTTTCTCCTTATTGGTTTGCTAGATTGCTTTGAGGGATTAGCACTAACAGATAGCCAGAACAAAGGATGAACTTAAATATATATTTGTGTAATATAAAGGTAACTAAAGAGAAAATATCTATGTAAACCCTTCTGTCTCTTATTTTAGATCTTCCTATAAGCACTTTTCACTTTAAAAGTCCCTAGACAACTAAACATAAAGCAAAACCATATCCTTCCTAAAATTACCTTTAAACCATACAATTATTTCCTTGCTTTTAATTTCTCTAATACCATCTTCCAAAGTATCTTTGAAACCTTTTATTTTTAAAATAATGAATAAATCCATTTTTTAATTTTAGCCATTTTTATTTTTGTAGAAAATATTCTCTATTTCATATTTAATCCAGAGTGATAATATAATTACTGTTGTACGAATTAAACAATATTTCTCTAAGGTTTGTGAAAAGTGTTTCTTATTAATGATCTTATTCAAGTGTTTTTACTCTCTAACACATGTGGTTACAACAAAAACTAAGGATTCAAGTCCGTGTTTCCTACATTCCAATCTTTTCCTTTTAATAGAAGCAACCCAGGTATATTTAACGGAGGAGTCCTACTAATGTAGCAGATTCTAGTGTAAATTTGAGGAAGTAAAATTTAGTCCTTTTATTGTTGTACACTTATCAATTCACCAAAATACCCCAGCTGACACTCGCTCCACCTCTAAAGGATGTCAGAGTAAAGAAAAAGCCAACTTTTATTGAACTTTCAGATCAGTGAGGGTCTACGGAAATACACTGAAAAAAAATCAGGTGACAAAGAAGGATTTGTTAAAATGAAATCTAGCTCTAGAAGTAGGAACTTAGGATTTTGAAATTCAACATTTGCAAGTACTGAAGCAAACATTGTTTACATAAAAACATTCCTCCTTTTATGAAATCACCCCAAAGCAGAAGAAATAGAAAAAGGTAAGTTGCTGAATAGGTTTTATCTTCCCTTGCCTTCATCTTATGCAAGGGATTTTAAAATGGTGGTTTTCTTGTGTGAAAGTCTTAGTGGGTTTTTACAAGAAAGACAAGTCTGGGGAAAGTAGAAAGAGAGGTAAATGTAACCAAAATAATAGCTAAGTGTTTTACGTATATTAATTCATTTAAGTGAGTACTTTTTTTGGAAAAGATTGAGAGTGACGCTTGCATGAAGAATTTGGGGTTTTTTACATTTCAAGTTCAGGTTTTGAATCTTGGTCACAGAAAGTAATTCTTCTAATGGAAAAAATGGCAAAGTAAAGAGAAAACTCCAATTTGTTTAGGGAAGATAAGAAGTTGGTTTCAGATACCTTGAGATTGAGGACATAACAAGACATCCAAGTTGGAAATGCTACTTAAGCAGCTGTGAGCAGAAGAATGCATACTGGTCATATTATGATTCCTCAAGAAGGTCCCTACTTATAGTGAAAATGGGTACACCTGACTGCAGGTGACTCAACACTTTAAGCCAAGGATTAAAATGGAGATTCTCTTTAATGATCAGAGGCCATTCAACAATCAAGTTATTATAGTTAATTCCCCCTGCTCCAATTCCACGATCACCAAGCAACCTACTGATAATAACTTGCTTTCCCCCAGAAGTCTGCCTACAGGGGAAGAATACACCAGTCATGCATGCTGAAGTGAACATTCTGGTCCTCCTGATGGTTATATTATACATTTTCAATTAATAAATTGACATTCATCTTACTCTAGATCATCAGTCTCCTGAGGTAAGACTTACGGTCCAAAGTCTACAGGACATATGACCCACTCTAGCCATAACAAACTCACCAACCAGCCACCAAGGGAACAGCCTGCTGACCTGCTCAAGGGGCAGCAGGATGTGGTGACTGCAAGCTTGTCCTCTGGAGTCAAACAACCTGATCTTGGATTCCTGCTTTTTTCTACTAACATTACAGAATCCAGGGCAAGTAAGCTCTCTAAGCCTCAGAACATACCTGGACAGGTTGTTGGGGACAGTGACACATAATGAAAATGCTTGTTAGATAGTTATCTTGAAGGCAGCCCTCTGAACTTCGCCTGTCAAAATGTCTATATAAACATTAGGGTGAATTGAGGACAGTTGAGTATAACCCCTGTAAGACATTCTGTAGCAAAATAAAGGAGCTAAGTGTGAATGGGTAATGAGGCTTTAAAGAGAAGATGTGCTTACAGTGGGGAACCAGGGCCGTGGCGATAAACTAAGGGGACAGAACCAGTGGGGAGAGAGATTGAAAACATGAGGGAGAGTGACAGGAAGACAAAGGAATCAGAGGAGATTGGGAAAGAAAGGGAAGAGGTAGGGGCCAGGACAGTGGGGGAAGAGACAGGAGGAGTAGCTGAAGCCAGAGAGTAGCGCAGGCAGATTCTTGGCAGCTCTCCTTTCTTGCCCAGAGTGCTGCTCAGGGAGCCCCCCCTCGGCCTGGCTTCAACTCAGGGTCAAGGGAGGAGCTGGGGTGTCCCCGCAGGGGCATCCTCTACGTCCTCTGAGCAGTGGGTCCTCTCCAGTTCTCAGGACTCAGGGACAAGATGGGCCAAGGGGGAAAGGTCCCACGCAGCTTCAAGGAGCCCAACCCCAGTCCTCAGCCCCTGTGAGGACCTCCTATCCCCCACCCGTCTATTCTCCAGTCTCCGTTCTGTTCTGCTTGCCTCCCTCTTTCCCCAACTCTGCCTTCTCTTCCTCTTCGGAGACACTGTAACGTACAGGAGAGAATTTTAGGATAACAGATCCCAATCCTAGCTCAGTTACCTTCTATCTAGTGTTACTTTGACCAAGTCACTTACCCTTCCTAAGATTCAATCCCCGAATCTGTAAAATAGAGGTAATAATTCCTTCCTCTCAGGGCTGTTTCGAGGATAAATATACATGTAAATACAGCTCACTCCATAAGAATGTGGTTCCTCCCCCTCCTTCCTTCCTCCCCATCTGTCCTCTCTCCTCCTACTCCCTCCCCTTTTCTCAGCTTTCACTCTCTCAGTTTCCTTTCCCTGTTTCCCTGACTTACCTTCATATTTCTCACTAAGGCACTTGCCTCTCAACCCAACCCACCAAGAGGACTGACCCACCAAGAGCGGAGGGGAGGGGAGCTGCCTGGAAGGCTTAGGTGAACAATGGAGAACCCATCTGCTGAGTAACAGTGGGGTCTGAGGATGGGAAGTGGGATGGCAGGATTAGGGAATCAGCCCCTTCTCTCCTTCTGCTGCCCTCTACCTTCTCTGGTCCTGCCCCTGCCCCTTTCCTCCCTCTAGCCCTAGGTTCCCAGAGGCTGAAAAGCAAAGCCTCAGTGAGTCTTCCCACCTCTGGACATGGTGACCTTGCAGACGTATCTGCTGGCAACCCTGCCTACCAGTCCAAGTATATTCCCCAGGAGCCCCCTGTTCCAGGTCTCTAAGGGATGGGGGGTGGGAGATGAAACACAGCTCTAAGACTCCAGGGAAGGGACATCTTGATGCAAAAGGGAAATCTCAGCCTTGGGAGGTTAGACCAGTGAGGGATAAGGTAAGGAATAAGCCCAGGCCTCAGTCCTACATGTGTGCAGCTCTGAGTGTGACGTGAGGGTAGGAGGTATAGATGTTTTATTTATTTTTTAACTAATTTTTATTGGAGTATAGTTGCTTTACAATGTTGTGTTCGATTCTGCTGTACAGCAAAGTGAATCAGGTATAGATAATGTTTTAATCATATTGACAGCTGCAAACAGCTGTAGGGCTTACAGAGTGTAGATATTGGGCAAAAACAGAAGTAAAAAAATTTAAGCCAGTCTGTGTATGTGTTTGCACAGCCAAATTTATAAACTGCTTACCAATTATATCTAATTACCATGCCTCAACAATAAATTATTCTATTTCCCATATAATGTATATCAGATTGCTTTTGTTGTAAGTTGCCATGTCGACACTGAAGTCTGTTTATATTCTGTTAGGCACGCAGCTGTTACCACAAAATTCTAAAGTGGTGGGAACACTTCTTCCCTTTCTCCTCTTGTTTATGTCCTGCTTATTTTCCAACTTGGTCTCCTAGTTTCCTTCTCTCTTTCCTTTCTCTTCCTTTCCTCGCCTGCCCTCACTGCCTCTCTTGTGCATTTGCAATGTCCTTCTCCTCATCCTGCTCTTTCTCTCCCAAACACACTTCCCCTGGCTTGGTCATCTTCCTTCCCCTTCTCACTTCCCCATTCCTCCCCCAGCCTGGAGTCAGGGGGCCAGGTTTGGTCCTGTTATCTCTCTACCTCCAGCAAGTTCCCCTCCCTTCTAAGCCCTGGTTTTCTCATCTGTAAAGAGACAATCAGGGTAACTCATGGGATCATTTAGCAAACTAAATGAGGTCATGCCTGTAAAAAAAAAAAAAAAATAGCACAGTGCCTCCTGCTACAAAGTTAATACTCAAGAAAGGAAAGCTATTATTATTTTTATTTTTCTTAAATGTATTTTTAACTCTACATATGTAGAAAACTTATCAAATTTGAGAGCATCCTTACTGATACTCAATCATCAAACACTTATCAGATGCCTATTCTATGTCAAACCTGGGCTGGGTAGAGGGAGGAAAGGATCATTAGGCCCTACCTCTGTCCTTCAAAAGCCAAGAGTCTGGGGTAGGTGAGACCAGATACATAGAAAGTTCATTAGTGCAGGACTATGACAGAAGGAGGGACTGAGAACTATGGAGACAGAGGGAAGGTAGTCACCAAGCCTGCTTTGCAGAGTCAGCTATGAGCTCACAGATGGTGATTCCAAGTCAAGTCCTTTTGAAAAGAAGAGTTTGCTCAGTAAAACAAGGTAAGTACAGGCAAAAAGAACAGCATGTGGAAAGACCAAGTGTTGTGATAGGAAGCAGTGATAGTCATGGCAACCAGATTACAAGGGGCATGGAGGAGTGTAGTGTGATATGGGGCTGGCAGGGTAGATAAGAGATGGATTCTGAAAGAAGTCATCATTGTCATCATCATCACTCCCATTCACTTGGTACTTAGCCTCATGCTAAGCACTGACATGTATCATCTCATTTAATCCTCGACAAAATTTTATGGGCAGGGACTATCCCTATTTGATAGATGAGGTGACACAGAGCATTGCTACGATCAAGATCCTGTGGTTGATCCTCAGGTAATGGGGAGGCAGAAGGGCTCTCTCTGCAGAATGGTACACTTAGAATCCAGGCCCCTTTGTCCACTGTCGTTGCTTCCTCGTGTCTCTCTATGCAAGCGTATGCTGTCAGGATTTTTAGCAAGGCTTTACTCTCACGACACGGACTGGCATGGAAAGAGGTGGGGGAGCAGTGACAACAGGCAAGTGGAGCTGGATTCTGGAAATATTCCTGCAGTTGGAATTGACAGACTTTATAAGGGGTCTATATGCTGGGGTGCAAAACAAGGAGGAATCTGGGATAACTTCCACGTTTTCAGCTCAGGACAATGAGAGGATAGAGGTGCCATTAATGAAAATGACAAATACAGCAGTGAAGGGAGAAGGTGGAAGAACAGGAGCAGGAATTGATGTGGGAGAATATTAAGTTCAGTTTGAACACACTAGGCTTGAAATGCCTCTTGATCATGGAAAAGATCCTCAGCATGAAAGAGAAAAGACAGATTTGTAGACTTGGATCATCAACATATGAGGAACCATTGAAGTCATGGGGAATGAATGATCTCATTCAGGAAGAACGAGAATGAAGAGAAGTGAGGGGAGGACAGCGGGTGAGGATGAGTCAATAAGAGGACAAGGACAGAGTCCTAGGGAACACCCAACCTCAAAAGAAGGGTTAGAGAAACATGTATTGAAACAAAACGCTGTGGCTTTCCTTCTATGCCCTCTTCTTCAGAGCATCTAGCACAGAGCCTGGCACGGGGTAGGTAGGTGCTCAACAAACCAGCATTGAGTAAAGAAGAGGAGAGAGGAGAAAAAGGTAGCCTCAAATTAAAGAAGGACTATGTTTCCAAAAACACAATGGTCAATAATATTAATTATTGACCAATATAATATGTATATTTAACATTTAATTAGAATTTTATTTGTTAATATTTGGAAAATATGTAATATTGCTAAGAAGTCAAGTAAGACTTTAGGCATATGCTACAAATGTGGAACATTTGGAGGATACCATTTTCTTTGACATCATTTCTCGGGAAATCCTGAAAACAAATACTAGCATCTGATTCTTGTACACGCTGTGCAAGCATCTAGGATACATACATTAAGAAATTTTATTTCAAGGACAGCAACAATTTCTGATTTGCTTTGAAACGATAGGTTAAGTCTTTTCCTACTAAATGAAAATTTCCAATTTACCATGTAAGAAAAAAATAAAATCCTCCTGAGCACAAAAAACCCCCCGGGGCACAAAAAAATCACTTGGTCCCTCATTTTTAAAGATGCATGCATGTATGATGAAACAATATAAAAGCACACGATAGATAAATATAGGTCCCAAAATCCCTCTGAATTCACATTTTGCTGTAAAGGCAAGCAGGGAACAACACAGGCGCAAAGGTGGCCGTTCTTGGACACAGGTAATCCCATACACAATACCGTATTTCCTCACCTCCTTTCTAATAAGCCTTCAGCCCCTAATTAATGTTTCTTGCCCATCTCCTTTTTCTTCGAAACAGCTAATTGTTAACCAGGGACCTGAGACTCTCTCATGTCTATCAACAAAACAGCTAGAAGAATCCATTTCTCTGTTCAGACAAATCTCAGCCCTAAAAACATACCCCTCAAGCCTCAGAGGGAGAGCTTGGTGACAAACTGTTATGTCCAAAGCATGAATTGATCATAAAATGAACAATATCTTGAATAGATGCATGAGATTCAAACCCTCTGGGAAAAAACTCAAACCAACTGCTATCAAAGGAAGTGACAAGTACCCACAAACCAAGAAGAAATGGACATTGATGTTACTCCCATTGGCCATGTAATAGGTGATGCTAACAGAAGAAAAATTTGACCTTCAAAGGAAAAAAAGAAAATGCTCTATTTCCCAAATCCAACTAATTTCCCCCAAAATTACTTTTTAATTAGAGGAGAACAATTAATACTCTTTGCTAAACTTCAACACACAGAAAATGGAAACAGCAAAGCAAAACAGCAACCTGGAAAAGGGAAACCAAAAGCACCAAACAGCCCAGAGCTACCTCTCTTCTTGGTCTCACCAACCCTTCAATGCTCCCCAGACTCACCTCAGCCTGGACCTAAGCCTGTCGCCCAAAAGGGAGGTTTCCCAGCAGTGCAGCAAGATCAAACAGGTACCCATTTCATGACCATATCAATGAGAACAACGAGAAAAACGAGAAAAGCGAGAAAAGCGAGGCTATTCTGAAAGCTGTAGTGATTACATAGAAAAGAAACTGGGTCTCTAGGGGACATTCTTGAAAACCTGAGATCAACTCCCGGAAAAACACTCTTGACCACTTACCACTACCGGAAGCTGCTAGATGGCAGATCAGAATCAGCATCTCACCAGTAAAAGAGGAAGGTGTTGCAGGAAACCAGCTTCCCTGCCAGTGAAGAACTGAGGGAGTAAAAACAGTCCTTGGAAAAATACCAAAAGCCCAGAAGAGTTTCTCCTGGAATAGTTGCCTACTGCTGCTACCAGGGCAGAACTGGTTAATCTTGGAGAAACAAAAGGAAGCTCCCTAGAGGCTGTCTTTGCCAGGATGGCTTCTTCTGTGGGAATCAAGAGTTCAGAAGGACAGACGCAGACAACGAAAGGGGTCACAAGCTACGGCTTCTGCTTAGCAAACTTTTATCAACCCTCGACTGAGGGAGATTAGTAAATATCTTTGGAGTTCCTACCTGTTTTTCCCAGAAATGAAGGAATTAGCAATGTCAATTTTTTTTTAATTATTACAAGGGGAGTTCAACTCTCTTATGGATGAAAGCTAAGCACACTCAAGCAACATGTAATATGCAGAGCGATGACTTCTTCTTTCCCAACATCCTTAATTTCAGCTCAGAGGAAGCAAACGATTAACCCTAAGGATGCTGAAGAACAAACACACACGGGAAATAGATTTAAACTTTTTAGTTTAGAATCGCTTTGAGACCGTTCTGGTTTTTAAGATGGGACTAGATGAAAACAAAATATTTTGGTTCGTAGCTATTTTTAAAAGAAAGAATTTTGGCTATTTTTCAATACATCTAAAGCCGTTTATGGATTTTCCAGAAGTTGCATCAGACTTGCTGTTAAGTACTGAAACCAAATATGTTTTAATCATGTCTCTCTAACCAGAGCAAGTTGATCTCCTGTGTCAATCCCACTCTCCTGAAACAATGTGGTACTGAGCCCTCAGGTTTCCACAGAGAGCCAGATCAGACAGAAGGGAGGGACTTTCCCTGCCAGGGCTCCACAGTCACAAAAAAAAGGACAGATTTCTGGACACAAGAGTGATGGCTTTCTTCCTTGCATGATAAAAAGGACCAAGAACAGCCTATATAAGGAAGAAATCATTTCTTTAAAATATTTACAATGAAAAACTGTTTCAAATTTAAAAAGAATTAAGTATAGCCTCTATACCATTTTTTAACTTATCATATTGACAACTATTATAAGTCTGGTAATTACCTTTGCCGAAGAATATTTAAAGAAATCTACACCTTTTCCTACATTGTTAGTGGGAATAGAAGTTGATAAAATATTTTTAAAGGAAAACTAAGTAATGCCTATCAAATATAGAAATGTGTATGTTTCTATCTCTTAGGAATTTACCTTACAGATAATCCCAAACATATGCAAACATATCTGTCCATTATAGCACTGTGATAGCAAAAAACTAAAAATGGCTTAAATATAGGGGACTGGCTAAGTAAGTCAAGGTACATTCATACAAAGGAGTACTACACAGCCATCAGGAGGGGATAGAACTGGAGTGAAGAATCTGATGGTCTGGGTTCAGATCTGGCTCCATCAGTAACTGGCCAGGTGACTCTGAGCAAGTTCCCAAACCTCTCTGGGCCTCAGTTCCTCATCTGTAAAATGGTGATAATTATAGTACTTACCATAGAGGATTATTGTGACTAAGACTGTGCTTGGAGCATAGTAGATGCTCAATAATTATTAGCTATTATCAATGAAAGAGGTAGGCTTCTTCAGACTGACTTGGAAAGATGTCTAAGAGGTATTGTCAAGTGAAAAGAACAAGTTGCAAAAGAGTGTGTATAGGGTAATCCCATTTGGTAAAAATATTTTAAATGTGCTTGCTGCTTACTGTCTGTTTCTTCCAATTAAAATATAAGCTTCTTGAGAGCAGGGACTTTTGTTCACTGTTGTAACGCCAGTGTCCATAACAGGCATTTAATAAATATTTGTTGACTGAATGAATGATAACTGGAAAGCCAAGCAAGAAGAAATAATTAATAACAACTACCTCCGAAGAATGGTATAGGGGTGGAGGGGCTGGTGGGCCTCTCCACCCCCATACCATTTTCATTGGTTCTTACCCTTTTGTACTGCTTAAAATTTTCACAGTCAGCTTGTATGCCAACCAATGAAAATGCAGCTCTTAGAAGATAGTGATTTTGTTTGCAGGGAACATCTTGAGATCTACAGCTGACCCCACTAGCAGCACACTGATGGGGGAGCAAGTGATGATTTTCCCCATAATCTGATAAATTAATGAGTCAGAAAGCAACTTACAAAAGAAGGAAAGCAAAGAGCTCTTTTTCTCTTCTTGGCCTTCCATTGATCTTTCCAAAGTTATTCCTATAATCTCCAAGCCAGATCCTCTGCCTTAGTCCATGGGGACCCCTTTCCATTATCTAAACATCAACTGCACATCCCTACCTTGGCATCTTTGCTCAGGCCATCCTCTCCTTTTGGGAGACCTTTCCCAACCTGTCCTTAAAGGACCAGATCACATATTCCCTCCTCACCCCCAGCCTTTTCTGACCATCTTCCTAACATCTCTGGTCCCCCTCTCGTGGGCACTGCCAGAGACCAGGTTTAGGTTTGGTACTGTCCACCGGTCCTTATCCTACAATGTCTGCTATCTTCCCTCCCAGCTTATAGGTTGCTTAAGGTAGGACTGTAAGAACTGTGTCTTCAGTTTTGCAAGCCCCCTCACACACACACACACACACACACACACACACACGGCCCTACACTGGGTAGGAGAGAGTCAACATTAAGGAGCTACATGTGGTGATTTTTTCCATTTGCCCAAAAGTTTCTGACATTCTTGTCATCTTTCCTGAAATTTCAAGACTAGAGTTGGCTTTCTTTGGATTACTAAGCATAAAAAATAATTTTACAGTGTCATAGGATTATGTACTTACAATCACAGAGCATCAGATTTATTTGTCCCATCAATTTAAGTCCCAAAGCTCTTTATCCATCTCCGGAATATAAGATTACAGCAGTCACCACTATTCCTCTGCCAGGCTCCCTTGTCACCCACATTTCCCCTTGACTCTCTTCATTTCATTCTGATCTGTGCTTAAAGTCACCCACTCCAAGAGGCCTGCCCTGGTCAGCCCACCTAAAACAATACACACACCCCTATCACTCCCTATCCCTTATCTTCCTTTATTTTTCTCCATAGGAAAAATGCACAGCCATCATACTGTGTATTTTCTTGTTTCTTGTCCAGTTTCCCCCTCCAGAAGGTCAGCTTCAGGAGAGCAAGGACTTTGTCTTGTTCACTGATGTATATACCCAGGGCCTAGAACTGTGCTTAGTAGGTGCTTGATGAATGTTGAATAAACAAATGAGTAGTAATAACATATTTGGTAGCTCTTTGCTGCTTACTAAATATGTATGCATCCTCCACTAGAATGTGAGCTCTTGTCTCATTCTCTGTTGTATTTTAACAGTGACCAGCAGATAGTAATTCATTCACAACTGAATTAAAGTTGAACTTTCAAGTATAATTCTCTTTATGACACTTTCCATTTCTATTAAATTTCCCTTTATATTGTGCCCTCAACTTAATTTCTCTCAGCTCACCTTGTCAGTCCCCAAAGTAGTACCAGTTGACAGGCCTAATTTAAATAGACTTCATCACAGGCATGTGCTTAGAGTGAGATATCAGAACCCTTTGTAGCTACATCTTGAAGCATCAAATTCAGGGGAGGAGGAGGAGGCTAGGGGAAAGGATAGAGGCCTACAGCACATCAAAGGTGAAGAAAGCAGTTGCTCATTCTTCAGGGCATGAACATAGGATCTGCACTTGCTCTGGATAACCCAAAAGAAAAGTATATCTCTGCTCAAAGTCACAGGCAAAAATAAGGGTTTAAAAGTTCTGCTTTTTTCCTCTCCTAGGGACATAACCAAAAGAATTGATGACAGGGTTTCAAACAGATACTTGTGCACCGATGTTCATACCAGCATTATTCACAATAGCCAAAAGATAGAAACAACCCAAATGTCCATCAACAGATAAACAGATAAGCAAAATGTGGTATATACATACAATGGAATAATATTCATCCTTAAAAAGGAATGAAATTCTGATACATGCTACAACATGCATGAACCTTGAAAACATATGCTAAGTGAAATAAGCCAGATACAAAAGGACAAATATTGTATGATTCTACTTATAGGATGTACCCAGAGTAGGTTAAAAAAAAAAAAAAATAGAGGTTACCAGGGACTGGGGGAAGGAGGAAACGGGAAGTATTCTTTATTGGGTATAGAGTTTCAGATTGGGATGATGAAAAAATTCTGGAGATGGATAGCAGTGATAGTTACACAGCATTCTGAATGCACTGAATGCCAGTGAACCATATACTTAAAATGGTTAAAATGGTAAATGTTATGTTATTCCCACTAGACAATATTACCTGAACAGGCCTTAAACTTTAATCTTCATTAGGCAACATGTACATTGTCAGAACACCAAAAGTTCCATGTTTTTAAAAGGCCTTATTTTGCTTTAAAACCTTACTTTTCACAAATGTCCCACATGTCTATAATCTAGAGTTTCCAAACAGCTTTCTCAATGAACACCTCAATTTGTCCTCACAACAATCCAGTGAATTATGTTAAAGGAATTTTGAGAGCATTATATCTGAGCATTTGAGAGAAAAGTTTTTCCTAACTTATTCACCCTCTTACCTGGTCCTACAACTTCACACACATTTCATCACAAGGAAGAGATGGAAATTTTTATACTTAAGAATCTAAATCACCAACAGATCGAAAGATATACCATGTTCTGAGACTGGAAGAATCAATATTGTGAAAATGACTATACTACCCAAAGCAATCTACAAATTCAATGCAATCCCTATCAAATTACCAATGGCATTTTTTACGGAATTAGAACAAATCATCTTAAAATTTGTATGGAGACACAAAAGACCCCGAATAGCCAAAGAAGTCTTGAGGGAAAAAAACGGAGCTGGAGGAATCAGACTCTCTGACTTCAGAATATACTACAAAGCTACAGTAATCAAGACAATATGGTTCTGGCACAAAAACAGAAACATAGATCAATGGAACAAGATAGAAAGCCCAGAGATAAACCCACACACCTATGGTCAACTAATCTATTACAAAGGAGGCAAAGATATACAATGGAGAAAAGACAGTCTCTTCAATAAGTGGTGCTGGGAAAACTGGACAGCTACATGTAAAAGAATGAAATTAGAATACTCCCTAACACCATACACAAAAATAAAGTCAAAATGGATTAGAGACCTAAATGTAAGACCGGACACTATAAAATTCTCAGAGGAAAACATAGGAAGAACACTCTTTGACATAAATCACAGCAAGATCTTTTTTGATCCACCTCCTAGAATAATGGAAATAAAAACAAAAATAAACAAATGGGACCTAATGAAACTTCAAAGCTTTTGCACAGCAAAGGAAACCATAAACAAGACGAAAAGACAACCCTCAGAATGGGAGAAAATATTTGCAAACGAATCAACGGACAAAGGATTAATCTCCAAAATATATAAACAGCTCATTCAGCTCAATATTAAAGAAACAAACAACCCAATCCAAAAATGGGCAGAAGACCTAAATAGACATTTCTCCAAAGAAGACATACAAATGGCCAAGAAGCACATGAAAAGATGCTCAACATCACTAATTATTAGAGAAATGCAAATCAAAACTATAGTGAGGTATCACCTCACACCAGTTAGAATGGGCATCACCAGAAAATCTACAAACAACAAATGCTGGAGAGGGTGTGGAGAAAAGGGAACCCTCTTGCACTGTTGGTGGGCATGTAAATTGATACAGCCGCTATGGAGAACAATATGGAGGTTCCTTAAAAAACTAAAAATAGAATTACCATATGATCCAGCAATCCCACTACTGAGCATATACCCAGAAAAAACCGTAATTCAAAAAGACACATGCACCCCAATGTTCATTGCAGCACTATTTACAATAGCCAGGTCATGGAAGCAACCTAAATGCCCATCGACAGACGAATGGATAAAGAAGATGTGGTACATATATACAACAGAATATTACTCAGCCATAAAAAGGAACGAAACTGAGTCATTTGTTGAGACGTGGGTGGATCTAGAGACTGTAATACAGAGTGAAGTAAGTCAGAAAGAGAAAAACAAATATCGTATATTAATGCATGTATGTGGAACCTAGAAAAATGGTACAGATGAACCGGTTTGCAGGGCAGAAGTTGAGACACAGATGTAGAGAACAAACGTATGGACACCAAGGGGGGGAAACTGCAGTGGGGTGGGGATGGTGGTGTGCTGAAATGGGCGATTGGGATTGACATGTATACACTGATGTGTATAAAATTGATGACTGATTAAAAATAAATAAATAAATAAACACAATCTGATACAAATCCATTACTAGACCAAAAAAAAAAAAAAAAGAACCTAAATCCACACAGCTTTTCTGAACAGAATAAATAGCACTATATTTCTTAGAACCTGTGAATATGTCTAGCTTCACTACCAAGACAGCTAGGAAAACTAAAGAATCACTGGGTTTTTTAAATTTTTTATTTATTTATTTATTTTTGGCCGCATTAAGTTTTTGTTGCTGCACACGGGCTTTCTTTAGTTGCCTCAAGCAGGGGCTACTCTTCATTGCGGTGTGCGGGCTTCTCATTGCAGTGGCTTCTCTTGGTGCGGAGCACGGGCTCTAGGCACATGGGCTTCACTAGCTGTGGCACGTGAGCTCAGTAGTTGTGGCACACGGGCTTAGTTGCTCTGTTGCATGTGGGATCTTCCTGGACCAGGGCTCGAACCCTTGTCCCTGCATTGGCAGGCGGATTCTTTTTTTTTTTTTTAACATCTTTATTGGAGTATAATTGCTTTACATACATATGTCCCCATATCTCTTCCCTCTTGTATCTCCCTCCCTCCCACCCTCCCTATCCCATCCCTCTAGGTGGTCACAAAGCACCGAGCTGATCTCCCTGTGCTATGCGGCTGCTTCCCACTAGCTATCTATTTTACTTTTGGTAATGTATATATGTCCATGCCACTGTCTCACTTTGTCCCAGCTTACCCTTCCCCCTCCCCGTATCCTCAAGTCCATTCTCTAGTAGGTCTGCATCTTTATTCCGGTCTTGCCCCTAGGTTCTTCTGATAAATTTTTTTTTTTTTTTTTTTTAGATTCCATATATATGTGTTAGCATGGGGTATTTGTTTTTCTCTTTCTGACTTACTTCACTCTGTATGACAGTCTCTAGGTCCATCCACCTCACTACAAATAACTCAGTTTCATTCCTTTTTATGGCTGAGTAATATTCCATTGTATATATGTACCACATCTTCTTTATCCATTCATCTGTTGATGGACACTTAGGTTGCTTCCATGTCTTGGCTATTGTAAATAGAGCTGTAATGAACATTTTGGTACATGACTCTTTTTGAATTATGGTTTTCTCATGGTATATGTCCAGTAGTGGGATTGCTGGGTCGTATGGTAGTTCTATTTTTAGGTTTTTAAGGAACCTCCATACTGTTCTCCATACTGGCTGTTTCAATTTACATGCCCACCAACAGTGCAAGAGGGTTCCCTTTTCTCCACACCCTCTCCAGCATTTATTGTTTGTAGATTTTTTGATGATGGCCATTCTGTCCGGTGTGAGAGGATATCTCATTCTAGTTTTGATTTGCATTTCTCTAACGATTAATGATGTTGAGCATTCTTTCATATGTTTGTTGGCAAGCTGTATATCTTCTTTGGAGAAATGTCTATTTAGGTCTTCTGCCCATTTTTGGAGTGGGTTGTTTGTTTTTTTGATACTGAGCTGCATGAGTTGCTTGTATGTTTTGGAGATTAATCCTTTGTCAGTTGCTTCATTTGCAAATATTTTCTCCCATTCTGAGGGTTGTCTTTTCGTCTTGTTTATGGTTTCCTTTGTTGTGCAAAAGCTTTGAAGTTTCATTAGGTCCCATTTGTTTATTTTTGTTTTTATCTCCATTTCTCTAGGAGGTGGCTCAAGAAGGATCTTGCTGTGATTTATGTCATAGAGTGTTCTGCCTATGTTTTCCTCTAACAGTTTGATGGTGTCTGGCCTTACATTTAGGTCTTTAATCCATTTGGAGTTTATTTTTGTGTATGGTGTTAGGGAGTATTCTAATTTCATTCTTTTACATGTAGCTGTCCAGTTTTCCCAGCACCACTTATTGAAGAGGCTGTCTTTTCTCCACTGTATATTCTTGCCTCCTTTATCAAAGATAAGGTGACCATATGTGCATGGGTTTATCTCCGGGCTTTCTATCCTGTTCCGTTGATCTATATTTCGGTTTTTGTGCCAGTACCATACTGTCTTGATTACTGTAGCTTTGTAGTATAGTCTGAAATCCGGGAGCCTGATTCCTTTAGCTCTGTTTTTCTTTCTCAAGATTGCTTTGGCTATTCGGGGTCTTTTGTGTTTCCATACAAATTGTGAAATTTTTGGTTCTAGTTCTGTGAAAAATGCCAGTGGTAGTTTGATAAGGATTGCATTGAATCTGTAGATTGCTTTGGGTAGTATAGTCATTTTCACAATGTTGATTCTTCCAATCCAAGAACATGGTATATCTCTCCATCTATTTGTATCATCTTTAATTTCTCTCATCAGTGTCTTATAATTTTCTGCATACAGGTCTTTTGTCTCCTTAGGTAGGTTTATTCCCAGATATTTTATTCTTTTGGTTGCAATGGTAAATGGGAGTGTTTTCTTAATTTCATTTTCAGATTTTTCATCATTAGTGCATAGGAATGCCAGAGATTTCTGTGCATTAATTTTGTATCCTCCTACTTTACCAAATTCATTGATTAGCTCTAGTAGTTTTCTGGTAGCATCTTTAGGATTCTCTATGTATAGTATCATGTCATCTGCAAACAGTGACAGCTTTACTTCTTCTTTTCTGATTTGGATTCCTTTTATTTCTTTTTCTTCTCTGATTGCTGTGGCTAAGACTTCCAAAACTATGTTGAATAATAGTGGTGAGAGTGGGCAACCTTGTCTTGTTCCTGATCTTAGTGGAAATGGTTTCAGTTTTTCACCATTGAGGACGATGTTGGCTGTGGGTTTGTCATATATGGCCTTTATTATGTTGAGGAAAGTTCCCTCTATGCCTACTTTCTGGAGGGTTTTTATCATAAATGGGTGTTGAATTTTGTTGAAAGCTTTTTCTGCATCTATTGAGAAGATCATATGGTTTTTATCCTTCAATTTGTTAATATGGTGTATCACGTTGATTGATTTGCATATATTGAAGAATCCTTGCATTCCTGGGATAAACCCCACTTGATCATAGTGTATGATACTTTTAATGTGCTGTTGGATTCTGTTTGCTAGTATTTTGCTGAGGATGTTTGCATCTATGTTCATCAGTGACATTGGCCTGTAGTTTTCTTTCTTTGTGACATCTTTGTCTGGTTTTGCTATCAGAGTGATGGTAGCCTCGTAGAAGGAGTTTGGGAGTGTTCCTCCTCCCTCTGCTATATTTTGAAAGAGTTTGAGAAGGATAGGTGTTAGCTCTTCTCTAAATGTTTGATAGAATTCACCTGTGAAGCCATCTGGTCCAGGGCTTTTGTTTGTTGGAAGATTTTTAATCACAGTTTCAATTTCAGTGCTTGTGATTGGTCTGTTCATATTTTCTATTTCTTCCTGGTTCAGTCTCAGAACGTTGTGCATTTCTAAGAATTTGTCCATTTCTTCCATGTTGTACATTTTATTGGCATAAAGTTGCTTGTAGTAATCTCTCATGATCCTTTGTATTTCTGTAGTGTCAGATGTAACTTCTCCTTTTTCATTTCTAATTCTATTGATTTGAGTCTTCTCCCTTTTTTTCTTGATGAGTCTGGCTAATGGTTTATCAATTTTGTTTATCTTCTCAAAGAACCAGCTTTTAGTTTTATTGATCTTTGTTATCATTTCCTTCGTTTCTTTTTCATTTATTTCTGATCTGATCTTTATGATTTCTTTCTTTCTGCTAACTTTGGGGTTTTTTGTTCTTCTTTCTCTAATAGCTTTAGGTGTAAGGTTAGGTTGTTTATTTGAGATGTTTCTTGTTTCTTAAGGTAGGCTTGTAAAGCTATAAACTTCCCTCAAAGAACTGCTTTTGCTGAATCCCATAGATTTTGGGTCGTTGTGTTTTCATTGTCATTTGTTTCTAGGTATTTTTGGATTTCCTCTTTGATTTCTTCAGTGATCTCTTGGTTATTAAGTAGTGTGTTGTTTAGCCTCCATGTGTTTGTATTTCTTACAGATTTTTGCCTATAATTGATATCTAGTCTCATAGCCTTGTGGTCGGGAAAGATACTTGATACGATTTCAATTTTCTTAAACTTACCAAGGCTTGATTTGTGACCCAAGATATGATCTATCCTGGAGAATGTTCCATGAGCACTTGAGAAGAATGTGTATTCTGTTGTTTTTGGATGGAATGTCATATAAATATCAATTAAATCCATCTTGTTTAATGTATCATTTAAAGCTTGTGTATTTTCATTTTGGATGATCTGTCCATTGGTGAAAGTGGGGTGTTAAAGTCCCCTACTATGATTGGGTTACTGTCGATTTCCCCTTTTATGGCTGTTAGTATTTGCCTTATGTATTGAGGTGCTCCTATGTTGGGTGCATAAATATTTACAATTGTTATATCTTCTTCTTGGATTGATCCCTTGATCATTATGTAGTGTCCTTCTTTGTCTCCTGTAATAGTCTTTGTTTTAAAGTCTATTTTGTCTGATATGAGAATTGCTACTCCAGGTTTGTTTTGATTTCCATTTGCGTGGAATATCTTTTTCCATCCCCTCACTTTCAGTCTGTATGTGTCCGTAGGTCTGAAGTGGGTCTCCTGTAGACAGCATATATACGGGTCTTGTTTTTGTATCCATTCAACCAGTCTATGTCTTTTGGTTGGAGCATTTAATCCATTTACATGTAAGGTAATTATCGATATGTATGTCCCTATTACCATTTTCTTAATTGTTTTGGGTTTATTATTGTAGGTCTTTCCCTTCTCTTGTGTTTCCTGCCTAGAGAAGTTCCTTTAGCATTTGTTGTAAAGCTGGTTTGGTGGTGTTGAATTCTCTTAGCTTTTGCTTGTCTGTAAAGCTTTTGATTTCTCCATCAAATCTGAATGAGATCCTTGCTGGGTAGGGTAATCTTGGCTGTAGGTTTTTCTCTTTCATCACTTTAAATATGTCCTGCCACTCCCTTCTGGGTCGCAGAGTTTCTACTGAAAGATCAACTGTTAACCTTATGGGGATTCCTTTATGCGTTACTTGTTGTTTTTCCCTTGCTGCTTTTAATATTTGTTCTTTGTATTTAATTTTTGATAGTTTGATTAATATGTGTCTTGGTGTGTTTCTCCTTGGATTTATCCTGTATGGGACTCTCTGTGCCTCCTGGACTTGATTAACTATTTCCTTTCCTATATTAGGGAAGCTTTCAACTACAATCTCTTCAAATATTTTCTCAGTCCCTTTCTTTTTCTCTTCTTCTTCTGTGACCCTTATAATTCGAATGTTGGTGCATTTAATGTTGTCCCAGAGGTCTCTCAGACTGTCCTCAATTCTTTTCATTCTTTTTTCTTTATTCTGCTCTGCAGTAGTTATTTCCAGTATTTTATCTTCCAGGTCACTTATCCGTTCTTCTGCCTCAGTTATTCTGCTATTGATCCCTTCTAGAGAATTTTTAATTTCATTTATTGTGTTGTTCATCTCTGTTTGTTTGCTCTTTAGTTCTTCTAGGTCCTTGTTAAACGCTTCTTGTATTTTCTTTATTCTATTTCCAAGATTTTGGATCATCTTTACTATCATTATTCTGAATTCTTTTTCAGGTACACTGGCTATTTCCTCTTCATTTGTTAGGTCTGGTGGGTTCTTGCCTTGTTCCTTCATCTGCTGTGTGTTTCTCTGTTTTCTCATTTTGCTTAACTTAATGTGTTTGGGTCTCCTTTTCGCAGGCTGCACGTTCATAGTTTCTGTTGTTTTGGGTGTCTGTTCCCAGTGGCTAAGGTTGGTTCAGTGGGTTGTGTAGGCTTCCTGGTGAGGGGACTAGTGCCTGTGTTCTGGTGGATGAGGCTGGATCTTGTCCTTCTGGTGGGCAGGTCCACGTCTGGTGGTGTGTTTTGGGGTGTCTGTGGCCTTATTATGATTTTAGGCAGCCTCTGTGCTAATGGATGGGGTTGTGTTCCTATCTTGCTAGTTGTTTGGAATAGGGTGTCCTGCACTGTAGCTTGCTGATCATTGAGTGAAGCTGGGTCTTGGCGTTGAGATGGAGATCTCTGGGAGATTTTCACCATTTGATATTACGTGGAGCTGGGAGGTCTCTTGTGGACCAGTGTCCTGAACTTGGCTCTCCCACCTCAGTGGCACAGCCCTGATGCCTGGCTGGAGCACTAAGAACCTGTCCTCCACACGGCTCAGAATAAAAGGGAGGAAAAAAAAGAAAGAAAGAAGAAGATAAAATAAAATAAAATAAAGTTATTAAAATAAAAAATAATTATTAAGAAAAAAAATTTTTTAAGTAATAAAAAAAAAATAAGTGGACAGACAGAACCCTAGGACAAATGGTAAAAGCAAAGCTATACAGACAAAATCACACACAGAAGCATACACATACACAGTCACAAGAAGAGAAAAAGGGAAAAAATATATATATATATCGTTGTTCCCAAAGTCCACCTCCTCAATTTCAGATGATTTGTTGTCTATTCAGGTATTCCACAGATGCAGGTACATCAAGTTGATTGTGGAGCTTTAATCTGCTGCTTCTGAGGCTGCTGGGAGAGATTTCCCTTTCTCTTCTTTGTTCGCACAGCTCCTGGGGTTCAGCTTTGGACTTGGACCCGCCTCTGCGTGTAGGTCGCCTGAGGGCATCTGTTCTTTGCTCAGACAGGATGTGGTTAAAGGAGCAGCTGATTCGGGGTCTCTGGCTCACTCAGGCTGGGGGGAGGGAGGGGTACGGATGCAGGGCGAGCCTGCGGCGGCAGAGGCCAGCGTGACATTGCACCAGCCTGAGGGGCGCCGTGCGTTCTCCCGGGGAAGTTGTCCCTGGGTCACGGGACCCTGGCAGTGGCGGGCTGCACAGTCTCCCGGGAGGGGAGGTGTGGATAGTGACCTCTGTTTGCTCACAGGCTTCTTGGTGGCGGCAGCAGAAGCCTTAGCGTCTCATGCCCATCTCTGGAACCGCTGATAGCCGCGGCTCGCGCCCGTCTCTGGAGCTTCTTTAAGCGGCGCTCTTAATCCCCTCTCCACGCGCACCAGGAAACAAAGAGGCAAGAAAAAGTCTCTTGCCTCTTCGGCAGCTCCAGACCTTTTCCTGGACTCCCTCCTGGTTAGCTGTGGTGCACTAGCCCCCTTCAGGTTGTGTTCACGCCACCAACCCCAGTCCTCTCCCTGGGATCCGACCAAAGTCCGAGCCTCAGCTCCCAGCCCCCGCCTGTCCCGGCGGGTGAGTAGACTCGCCTCTCGGGCTGGTGAGTGCTGGTTGGCACTGACCCTCTGTGCGGGAATCTCTCTGCTTTGCCCTCCGCACCCCTGTGGCTGCGCTCTCCTCTGTGGCTCCGAAGCTTCCCCACCGCCCACCCCCCATCTCCTCCAGTGAAGGGGCTTCCTAGTGTGTGGAAACCTTTCCTCCTTCACAGCTCCCTCCCACCGGTGCAGGTCCCGTCCCTATTCTTTGTCTCTGTTTTTTCTTTTTTCTTTTGCCCTACCCAAGTACGTGGGGAGTTTCTTGCCTTTTGGGAGGTCTGAGGTCTTTTGCCAGCGTTCAGTACGTGTTCTGTAGAAGTTGTTCCACGTGTAGATGTATTTCTGATGTATTTGTGGGGAGGAAGGTGATCTCCGCGTCTTACTCTTCCGCCATCTTGAAGCTCCTCCCCCAGGCGGATTCTTAACCACTGCGCCACCAGGGAAGCCCAGAATTACTGTTTTAAGTAAACAGGTTAATCACCTATATAGCAAGCAGAACGCCGTACCCATAGTTTGAAATCTATAGTTGGAAGAAATGGATTTAACAAACATATTTTCATTCAACAAACGCAGGTACTCTGTTAGGCAATTTGTGAAATATAGAAACATGAACAAAATGTGATTTTTGCTCGAGACTCTTGTCGTGTGCTGGGAGGAGTCAGACATGCAGATGAGAAGATTCTACCAGGAAAGGGAAAACAACAGGCTCTGCTATTGAGAAAGAGACCACCAAACAGGAGAGTTAGTCACTCTGTGTTGATTAAAATCTAATCATAATGAAATGTACTAACTAAGATTTAATCAATTCCCTGGAATTTAGCCATTACAAGAGTTTTAGTCTTTTTTGTTTTTTGCTTTCTCACTTTTTAATGCCTGCGTAGGAAGATTCAGCTGACTGAAGTATCAAACCAAGACTTGGTGTCAGCCTGAATGACAGAGAAGTATCTCTGGCCTAAAATTACGATTGGACACATACAATAAAAAAGGAAAGACAATCAGAACACATTATACCCCGATTCTATAAACATCCACCTGCAGTGAGCAGACTAGAAGCCACCTTGAACCTACTGAAGAAGCATCTCTTTGAGAGGAACCCTGGAATCTATGCTGTAAACCCACACAGTAAAACGTGAGAAATGCTGAGGTATGAACCATATAATGTGCAAATACTTAACTGCCTTAAACTCTAGCTTCCTGGTTATAAAATTAAGAAACTTAAAACCTTCTTAAGCTGTTTGTGAAGATCAAATGAGATATTCACTAAATGGATAATAAATGAATATAAAGTATAAGTGCATGTGCAAATTGCACGTACAGTGATAGAACAGGAATAAATAACACATAACCCAGCACCTGTCACACAGTCATTGTCCGGCAAAGGTCAATGTCCTTCCTGCTATCTCTCCAGAATCTTCCCAAATGGCTAGCACATTTCCTATATCAGAAGAGAAGGGAGACCTCCAGGTTCTGAGCTTCTCCACATCTCCAATTCTTCCCATCCTGTTACAACCCCCTGCTTTCTCCTCTTCTCTTTAGCATATCCTTTCAACACGCCATAAAACAGCACAAGAAATAGACAGTTTTAAAGAATGAACTCAATAAGGATAAATAGAAGTTTTAGTATTTTCTTCCTGCACCCCAGGGAATTGTTTGAAAACCACTGCTCCATGACAAGGTTCGGCTGGTGAGAGAGGTGCACTAAAAATATTCCTGCCCCACCCATGTCCTTTTCATTTCAGTGATTGAAACCTACTCACTTCCTATTCAGAAATGAGTTCACCAAACCTTGAAATCATACATACCCTCATTGTCTTTAATATCAAAAAAAAAAAAGAGAGAGAGAGAGAGAGTTTTCTAACCTCTTGTAGTTTCATTTACCGCCTGGTACTTTCTGTGGTGTGTTGAGCTGAAGTTCACCACAAGAACGTAACTCAACTTCTCCTCCCCCAAGCTCCCCACCAATACTTCCTGTTGGTTTGTTAACCTTTTGTGTAAGGAAGTAAGTTTCCTTACATTGGTCAACACCAACGACTGACCCATTGCTCATGGTGCCATTTCCTATGTGGAACTTTCCATCCTCGATGAAAAGACTCACAGTTGAGTTTTAGTTATTACTCAACTAACTCACAAAAAGAACAGAAAGGAAACCAGAGAATGCATGAAGGAAGACATTTCTTTATAAGTTAAGCCCTGATAGGGACCCAGATTTAGGAATAGAAGAGTTTCCTGCTCAACTATTAAAATTTCAGGAATTAAAAGTAAACTAAAAATAATATAAATCCACTACTATACTAAAATTAAGGTGGTATGATTTTTTAAATAAGATACCCAAATTCCTGGATGCTAAAAAGTTACCTTTGAGGACCAACTCCTCCCAGCAATTTGGATGTTCCCTCAAGGGCTCTCCTGAATATCCCTTTCAGTGCAGGCACTCAGACACAAATCAAAACAGTGGGGTTCAGAAAGTTTGTTGTTATCCAAGCCCACTCACCAAAACCAGGTGATTTGCATTTAACTTTCCCTTTCAAATGTATTCTGAACCATGTGTTCCAGAACTAGATGACCCAGCTCTAAACCAGACAGCCTAACCCAAGCAGACCATTGGCATCCCTAGTTGTAAAAGTCATTCTAACAGTTCGTTTCCAAATGACAAATGCTCCACAGCCAAAACTGAACCCTGGAATAGACTGCTGGCACCAGTGAGAGAAACACTCCCAAAAATGATGTATCTCTTGCTATCAGGGAAGCACAGTGTCTTCTTTGTGCATAATAACCAGAAGATATTTGGGGGCTCTGCTTTTTTATAGATTGACATCATAAGTCATTACAATAATAGGGGGCATTTACGAGAAAGGAGGAGTCAATCTGGATCAGTTTCAGGGTTCCAGTGGTGCTTGCCATCTCAGAACCTTCAAGATACAGGAGCAGCCAGACTCTTTTGACACTCACTCCAGCCCTACTTTCTCCTAGCAGGCTATCATCCAGCAAGAAACAAAGACCAGGGCCACACGGCTTTAAGGAAGCTCTTCCCTTCATCTCTTTACCCTTTTAGCCTACCCTGCACATCAATATGTGTGAACACTCCCTACCCCATGCATGTCATTTGGAAAGTGCAGGATCAAAGTTCAAGATCAAAGAAGTTTGGGCTCCTAATCAGAACTATCTCTAGGACATTTCACCCATTTGTCACCATTTTCTAAGCCCCAATTCTGAACCAACCCCTCTGCAAAGCATTAGGGATGCCAAGATAACCAAGACCTGGTCTCTGCCCTAGCAAGAACCTTTCTAGTGGAAGAAAAGTGAGTTGTCGATAAGTCATTGTGCTACAATAGAACAGAAGCTCTAAGAGACGTGTCCCCTTTCCAAATATGTTTTGGAACATAGGAGAAGGAGGACTTATTTCTGTGTGTGTGGAAGTGTCAGGGAAAAACCTCAGGATAACACGTGAAGCTGAATCCTAAGAGATGAGTAGAGAGGATCTGTTTAGTTCTATGAGCTAACAGTCCAAGAGGAAAATGTCACTGATAGTCTTTATCTCCTCTCCTCAGCTACTACCCCATCCCACCTCAGAGAAAAGCAGCCCTCTACTGTCACCTGGGTTTCCATTCCAAATGGCTGGAGTGAGTCACAGTCACACATCCTACAGCATTCATGAATGTGGAGGACAGAAGTGAGGTAGTAAGGTAAAGGTAAAGGTAATTAAGTAAAGGTAAATTTATCAGTAAATTCATCAGTGAAGGTAATTAAGAGGTCCTGGTGGATCAGAAACCAGGCAAGGGTTAGGCAGGAATTGAGTCCTAAAGGCCTCAAGTGCTGTCTTGGGCACCCACCTCTGAGGAAAGCAAGCTGAATGCATTCTGTCCTGCATAAGGTGCTGACACTGTGCTGTACTGTAGAGTGTAAGGAAATGCACCCTATTATGAAGCTGGAATATGGCACAGGGGGCATGGTGCAGGAGGTGAAAGCTCAAGATGGCAGGAGAGAGGCTGTCTGAAGTGGCTGCAGAATTATACCACCCTCTAAAGATAACCCCTAAGGGAGGTGGACAGACCCTATTATGAAAGGCTTTCTTTGGGGAAATATGAATTCCAGATGAACAATGACAAGGTGTGCATCCCTCCATTTCTGAACACATCCCCACAAATGCTGAGCCACCTTGAGGTAGAATGTGCTCCAGTCTCACTGTAGGCCTGTGACCTACAGTGGCTGAGTGGATGATGCAGCTACTTCTGGTGCATCCCCATGTTCCTATGCAACCTTAGGTAAGGAAGGTGGTGTTTTTCAGAAATTCCCTTATTGGTAAGCCAATGTTTCATCTTGTACCCAGTCTGTCAAGGGAAGCAGGCATGAATATGTTCCCAGAAAAGCAGGAGAATGAGACATGGGGTTATGTCACACCAGAGAACAATGAAGGCAGACACCAAAGTCCTGGTCTTTTCCTAGCTTGGGCGTAAGCTTCAAGAGAGACCTGAAAGATATAGAGGCACCTAGGAAATCTGGCTTAGTGGCCTGTTTCCTCCTGCTCAAAAGGGTGCTCTTGTCCACCATGGCATCAAATCCAGCAAGAATGGAGCAACAGGAGAGCACTGAAGGAGGAAAGGGGCTTCAGACACCTAAGGCTATATTCCTGCCCCCTCATGGCTGGTGAAGGGCAAGGCCTGGGTCAAGATGAAGAGACTTCCTCATGCAAAGAGAAGCCAGAGGACCTAGTGAGCCAGGAGGTAGATGGGCCCCAGGCTGAGCAGCTGGAGTTTGTTCCCTGTGGACAGATACTCCAAGAGGAAGAGGAAGAGGAGCTGAGCCCTGCTTAGCTAAGAGACCACGTATTTCTCATTCTCGAGGGCAAGGAGACCTTCCCAACTACACATGTGCAGAAGGGCTCCTCAGAGGTCAAAAGGGAGGGGGCATCACCTCATAGTAAGTGATGTCACTACCCATAGGCCTCTTTGCTAGAATCCATCTTGGCTAAGAGATGCGCACGCACACATGGGAGGACCCTGAGATAAACCAAATACGAATTCAGAATTTGGCAAAGCAAGATGATTGGCCAAAGGAAACCCACAAGAAATGCCCCATATAAGTGATTCAAACTACCACGAGGGCGCGACTCTTTCTCTGAGCCCACTCGTGTGTCAATCCACGTGTACTCTTTTCCACATAATAAACACTTCAGTTGTTTCACTACTTTCTACCTCTGTAGAAATTCATTTTCTGGAAAGTTGACAGACCAGGGCCTTGTCACTGGTCTCTGGTGGTCTAGTGTCTAGGATTCAGTTCTCTCATTGCCTCAGCCTGACTTCAATCTCTGGCCGGGGAACCGAAATCCTAGCCACTGCAGGCCAAGGCCACCGAAATCACTAGCATGGATCCAAGGCTCTCACCTCCTCACTGTAACAGAATCAAATGAGTCCTCCATTTACCTAGATGCCATCTTGGCGAGGAGCAGGGAGAATAGAAGGACCTAAGAAATCTGGAGTTTCTCTGAGCTCCTGTAAGATGCTGCACTTGCCCATCATGGCATTTGCCTTGCTGTAATCTCCACCTGCCCACTTGTCCAGGCCTGCAACACCTGAGGGTGGCAACTCAATGTCTCACACAGAGCACTGGGCCTAGCACAGAATATAAGAGCCCAGGACCCCTGTGATGAGATTTCCCAGAGCTTGATGCAAGTCACTCAACCTCCTTGGGTCCCAATTTCTTCATCTATAAAACAAGAGTCTCAGACTACAATGTCTAAGCAAACATCCTAAATCTAACATTCCATAATAATAGTGATAGGTAAGAACTCCTAATAGCTATGCAGTATTTACTATGTTCTAAGTGCTTCACACATAGCAACTCAGTTCCTTCTTACAACAATCCTGTGAAGTAAGCCTTTTTGCAGATAAAGAATTGGAAAAACAGAGATATTAAGGAACTTTGATAAGATTGCAGAGCTAGAAGGAGGCAGAACTGGAATTTGAACCTGGAAGTCTGGTTCTGGAATCTATGTGCCTAACCTAGCTCTGTTTCTGTGTAATGATGCCTCTTTTCATTCCTTATAGGAGCTGGTGTGAATTTATTCATCCCCAAAAGCTGAGATGTGTCTGATTCCCCACTGATGTGCTAGGAATACAAACTCTAGTTCATTACAATTAGTAAAGAAAGACAGCAGCACCCCGAAACTTTATAATTTAATCTTTAACACCAATATCTAAAAGCATTGGTATACTTCAGTAGTCTCATCTTCAAACTATTAGTAATATTATTAGGAATAATGCTAACAATACATATATGTATAATTAACAGCAATTATAATATAATTAGTAGTACTTCCAAAAAGATTATAAAATCATGTTGCTATTACTCTTGCATGTTCTCAGATACTTAATATCACAAATAAAAATGTTTTGTTCTGGAAATTTTAACTAATTATATTTATATTAGACCAAATTTTTATATGGTTTGTCAGATTTATTTTGTCCCTTCAGTTATTTTTTAAAGTTAATGCAAAGAGAAAAAATATATATATACATATACATTTATGTATATATCCAAATAACTTTGCTGTACACCTGAAACTAACACAGTATTGTTTATACTATACTTCAATTTTTAAAAATCACTGAAATAAAATTTATTATTAATCTAAAATTAAAAACTAATCCTCAAATCAGTTACTGTAAAACTTCTAAGTATATTTGGAACAAGCTGGGTGTGTGAATCTACTTTTCCAGTGGTAAATTTTATGAAATTTAAACACAGACCAAATACCTCCAGTGAAAATTAAGCACCTGGATTGAGGTGCACTATCCATGTAAAACACACACCTGATTTTAAAGACTCCGTATGAAAAAAAGAGAATGTAAAATATCTCATTGGTAATTGTTTATATTGATTACAAGTTGAAATGGTAATATTTCAGATATACTGTATTTAATTGAATACAATGTATTATTAAAATTAACTTTAATGATTAAAAAAAAGTTAATGTGAAAAACCACTGGTTCTATGCCTAATGATAACAGTCACGCTATAATAGTAATTTAGCAATTAGCCTATGGTTTGGCATCCAGGAAGCTGACATAAAAATAGACAATTTATTGACAATATTTAGACATTGGCTGTACTATTAAGTAATTAATATCCTATTTCCTGAATTGCATGATTTGCATGATGAAAAGTACATAACCAGGCATTCTAAGTTTGTGCTGGAGATATAAAGATTAATTAGACATAGAGTCTTACATTAAAATGTTGGAGTTTAGTAGAAGAAATAAAGCATAAAATAAATTATTAGGACAAATTATGCAGTGATAAGTGCGCTTGTAAAGAGAGAAAGAAAGTTACGATGGGAAAGGAAAAAGAGAGAGAGAAGAGACTCATAATCAGACCAGACTGTGGGGACAGAAAGCATTTGTGTTGGGCTTTGAAGGGTTGGTATGATTTATGTATACAATAATAAGGAGTGAAAATCATTTGGGTTGAGAGAACAGCAAGAGCAAAGTCAGAGGAGTCAAAAAACAGTATAGTCAAGGATTATCAAATACTGTGCTTCAGTCTGCCAAATTGAACATATAGAAGGCACTAATGGGAATTAAGGAAGATATGATAGGGTTACAATTATCTAGGCAAGTGGTAATAGTTGCCTAATTTAAGGCAATGTCAATGGAAATGGACAACGAAGTATAGATTCAAGAAGTATTCCAAAGAAAGAAACAACATTTGGCAACAGGAAGGAAAGAAGGAGGGGAAAAGTCAAAGATGATGCTCAACATAATAAAGGCCATGTATGACAAACACACAGCAAACATCATTCTCAATGGTGAAAAACTGAAAGCATGTCCTCTAAGATCTGGAACAAGACAAGGATGTCCACTCTTGCCACCATTATTCAACATAGTTTTGGAAGTCCTAGCCATGGCAATCGGAGAAGAAAAAGAAATAAAAGGAACACAAATTGGAAAAGAAGTAAAACTGTCACTGTTTGCATATGACATGATGATCCTAAAGACGCCACCAGAAAACTACTAGAGCTAATCAATGAATTTGGCAAAGTTGCAGGATACAAAATTAATGCACAGAAATCCCTTGCATTCCTATACACTAACAACGAAAGATCAGAAAGAGAAATTAAGAAAACAGTTCCATTCACCATTGCAATAAAAAGAATAAAATACCTAGGAATAAACCTACCTAAGTAGGTAAAAGACCTGTACTCAGAAAACTATAAGACACTAATGAAAGTAATCAAAGATGACACAAACATATGGAGAGATATACCATGTTCTTGGATTGGAAGAATCAATATTGTGAAAATGACTATACTACCCAAAGCAGTCTACAAACTCAATGCAATCACTATCAAACTACCAAAGGCATTTTTCACAGAACTAGAGCAAAAAAATCTTAAAATTTGTATGGAGACACAAAAGACCCCGAATAGTCAAAGCAATCTTGAGGGGGGGAAAAAAAAAAAAACAGAGCTGGCGGAATCAGACTCCCTGACTTCAGACTATACTACAAAGCTACAGTAATCAAGACAATATGGTACTGGCACAAAAACAGAAATATAGATCAATGGAACAGGATAGAAAGCCCAGAGATAAACCCACGCACATATGGTCAACTAATCTATGACAAAGTAGGCAAGGATATACAATGGAGAAAAGACAGCCTCTTCAATAACTGGTGCTGGGGAAACTGGACAGATACATGTAAAAGAATGAAATTAGAACACTCCCTAACACCATACACAAAAATAAACTCAAAATGGATTAAAGACCTAAATGTAAGACCAAACACTATATAACTCTTACAGAAAACCATAGGAAGAACACTCTATGACATAAATCACAGCAAGATCCTTTTTGACCCACCTCCTAGAGTAATGGAAATAAAAACAAAAATAAACAAATGGGACCTAATGAAACTTCAAAGCTTTTGCACAGCAAAGGAAACCATAAACCAGACGAAAAGACAACCCTCAGAATGGGAGAAAATATTTGCAAATGAAGCAACTGACAAAGGATTAATCTCCAAAATATACAAGCAGCTTATGCAGCTCAGTATCAAAAAAACAAACAACCCAATCAAAAAATGGGTGGAAGACCTAAATAGACATTTCTCCAAAGAAAAAATACAGATGGCCAAGAAACACATGAAAAGCTGCTCAACATCACTAATTATTAGAGAAATGCAAATCAAAACTACAGTGAGGTATCACCTCACACTGGTTAGAATGGGCATCATCAGAAAATCTACAAACAACAAATGCTGGAGAGGGTGTGGAGAAAAGGGAACCCTCTTGCACTGTTGGTGGGAATGTAAATTGATACAGCCACTATGGAGAACAGTATGGAGGTTCCTTAAAAAACTAAAAATAGAACTACCTTATGATCCAGCAATCCCACTACTGGGCATATACCCTGAGAAAACCATAATTCAAAAAGACACATGCACCCCAATATTCATTGCAGCACTATCTAAAATAGCCAGGTCATGGAAGAAACCTAAATGCCCATCAACAGATGAATGCATAAAGAAGGTGTGGTACATATATACAATGGAATATTACTCAGCCATAAAAAGGAACAAAACTGGGTCATTTGTAGAGACGTGGATGGATCTAGAGACTGTCATACAGAGTGAAGTAAGTCAGAAAGAGAAAAACAAATATCGTATATTAATGCATATATATGGAATCTAGAAAATGGTACAGATGAACTGGTTTGCAAGGCTGAAATAGAGACACAGATATAGAGAGCAAACTTATGGACACCAAGGGGGAAAAGGGAGGAGGGACAAATTGGCAGATTGGGATTGACATATATACACTAATATGTATAAAATAGATAACTAATGAGGACCTGCTGTGTAGCACAGGGAACTCCACTTCACTGTACAGTAGAAACTAACACAACATTGTAAAACAACTATACCCCAATAAAAATAAATAAATAAAAATAAAAACAAAGATGTTGCCAAGTTCTGAGCCCTAATGTCTAAGATAATGTTGGTGACATTGACAAAAATCAGGAGAAAGAAGGTGGAACGAGTTCTGTTCCATGTATTTGAGCTGTATGTACTAGTCACAGCTAACTCATCACCAAGCAGGAGGAGATACTATTTCAAGCACAACAGTCACTCTGTGATTCACCATATGTGAAGGTGAAGTTACTTTCACTCTCACAGAAGTAAAACAAAAGCTGCACATTATTAACCAGATCCTTCAGGATGCCTGAATGTTAAGGTGGGCTGTCAAGAATGACTCAGTCTTAACTCAGAGCCTCAACATCTAACGTTAGAGGAAAGTTTTAAAGGTTTTATGTTCCCACTCTAATCCTTAACTGGTTGAAATCTGAAAGCTATTTTTCTCTTGAGATGTAGTTATGACATATTCATTTTCAAACTTTCTCAGTTTCATCTACAGTAAAAACTTTGTGTGACATATTCTCAACTTGTAAGTTGATCGAGGAGGTGCTCTAGATTTCATCATTTGGTTTTATCCTCTGTCAGTATTCTGAATAGTCTTTCCATATTGTTCTCAGTCTTTAATCACACCACCATCACTTGATGGTATCACACTTCAGAAAATTTCCTTTTTAACCCTGTTTCCATGAATCATTTTCACTGTGGTTTGTGGGAATTGCTTGAGATATACCCAGAGCATTTGACATGTCACATCCGTCCATCAAGATTGTTCTGGATGACCTTTTCAGTGCACATTCATGTATGTGCCTAGATTATTTCAAGTTTAAAACAATCTGGGCACAAATTACATATTTTTCCAAAAGTGTGGGAAGCAAACGGATTGAAAATCCGCGTGTAAGATTTCCACATGGGACTTTATCTAGCAACACGATAAGCAGCTGCTTTATGCTGAGCAAGGAATAAGAGTCTACTTCCTGGACATATTTTTATAGATCATCATAATCGAAACCTGACATACATAAAACTGTAGGTAAATACTGATGCCATTGGAGCGGAGCACCATAAAGAGAAATTTCCTAGGCTTCTCTTGTATCCAACTAGGAAACTTTCAGTCCAGTTAAGGGAACGCAGATGTAACTTCAAAGGGCCTCAAAAAGAGTGCAAATTCTTGCTGATAAAACTTCATCTCCCCAAGATTAAACTGTACAGTCCTCAGACATTTAATAATCCTCTCGCATACATTTCAGTGAAAGGTGAAGCTGTTTTATTTACTCCAGCCTTGAGTGTGGAGACTTTCTTCTTCTGAACTATTGATCTAAGCATGACATTTAAGTACGCACAAGTAGCAGCAATTCCATTTGAATATCCTGATTGTGTCAATTACTGTGATGCTAAGCATGCCCATTCCACCCTGGAGCTTAAGTAAACAGGACCACCACTCTCTGCTCTTAGCAGAGGATTTATAGGAGCCATGTGTCTGGCATTCAGGAAGCTGTTGTCTTGCTCTCACCAGTGATTACATATACAATATTGTCATATAATTTTCAGATTTTTCAAAGACTTCAAAGCTCACAACCTTCTGTGAACTTGCTATCTGGACATGTTTATCATGGCAGGGAATAAAGGGAGGAGTGCTATGCAGAGACTTCAAATTATGAGCACTTCACAGATGCATTCTGTATGTCTATAAAATGTCAAAATGTCAAAATGTCCAGGAGAAAAGTGGAAAGGCTAGTCAGTCTACCACCCATACAGGGAGAGAGCCTGGCTGGAGCAAATGTGGCTTAAATATTAGTTTAAAAGGGCCATTTGATTTTTCCATGATCAAGATATTTTGTCCTAAATTGTTTCCTTTGCTAAATGAGTGGCATTTAATTGGTAAGTAGAAATGAGTTCACTTCCTCTCCTCTCTCTTTTCTGGAAGTGACCAGATGTCCCATTTGGGGGAATTATCTTTGTGACATGGTACTGAGAACACAGAACAGGCCTTGTGTGTTGCGTGACAGTGGAGGCTCTGGAGTCAGGCTTGCCTTGGGGTGAAGCCCAGCCCTCCCACTTTGCAGCCAAATACCATTGGGTAATTTACCCTCTGTGTCTCAGTTGCCTCATCGGTAAAATGGGGATGATTATAATGGATCCTACCTCATCAAGCTGTGAAGATTGAATAAAATAGTATGTATCTAGTATGTGGAAAGTATTCAGTGAGTATTATTATTATAATTGAAACATTGCACAGATGAAATAAAGGTACATACTTCTCACCTCAGGGATTAGGCCTTGAAGGACCAATAAAAATTTTTTGGGGGAGATTCTGAATTCTATATTCCCATAGCTTTTGTTCATGCTTTACCAGAGCACTTACATTGATGTCCTCCTCTGCATCATGCACTGCAAGAGGCTTCTCATACATATTATAGACACGGAATCAAGCAATGTGTTAATGTCAATCTTCCCATGAATACTTTCCTGTTTATTCTTTCATTATGTTTTGTTCACCCAGTAAGAACCTATTATGTGCCAGTCAATGGGCTATCCAAATGCAGCTGCCCAATATCCCTGGCTCTTACCAATCAATGAGTAAATTTTTCTAGAAAAGCAACATTTAGAGAGATGACTAGATTCCCTATGCCAGAATATTCTGGGATGACTCATTCCAAGGGATGGCAAGTTATGCAACTATCTTTCTGTGCAGTGGTGGCTGAGGAGAGCCACTGTGTCCTTTGAATGCTGAGCTTCATGGTGCATCATCATGACTCAGAAGTGATCAATAACCAAGTGGCATTTAAACATCTTGGCTAACTACCAGCAGCATTTTGCTCCAGTTATTGGAAGCTCCTCAGAGTGAATGTGGTCCTGGGGTAAGATCTGAATCACTGTCTCTGAGGGTAAAAATGCATATTGCCAGGAAATGCATAGCAAACAACAGAGGCACAAGAATAGCCTCATTTTTTGTCTGTCTGCACCATGAGCATCTGCTGTCTCTCCTCTGTTAAGAATGGTCACCAGGCTTCTCTCATGAAATATCACACATGCCCCTTATTGCCGTACACGGGGTTAGAGCTGGGAGGGGTGCCATCTTAGAGACAAGTGATAGAGAGGGGAGAGGGAACTGAAAGGAATCTAACATTTATTAAATCCCAAAGCCATGCCTCCTGAGTGCCACTTTAATGATCTTTCCACTGTACCACACCTGGTGACAAGTTTTAAAGATTTTCTGCTCAGCTATTCTTTTACCAAAGTTCCCAGTGATCAACTTAATTATCAACATTGTGGTAAAGGCTATGAGCACAGCCTGCCAACTGTAATGCTCATCTCAGTATCACTCCAGCCGCGGAGAGAGTCTATCACTTTTCCTCTTTCTGCAATCTGTAAACCGTGCTGGGACAGTCTCTTTCATACACCGGAGGTAAGAGCGTGGACTGGTGCAGCCTCTCTGGAGGGCAGCCTGGCAGTGTTCCAAACAACTTATACATGGGTTCCACCTTGGGACTTAATCCTCCCATTTCTGGAAATGTACACTAAGAAAGGATCAGAGATGTGGCAGATATGTATATGCGGTTAGCAAATCATGAGGCATCACTTGTCCATATGTACATATATAGAGATATACAGATATAGATAACCAAATGAAATATGTGTTCACTCACCAGTTAGCCACACTGTTACACCCTGAAGGGCACCACTGCCCACCTGTTGACAGGTACTGGAATTGAAGACACAATGCCAGGATGAACTATCACATAAGAAGTGTATCTTATAAAGTCAACTGAATTTCACTGACTACAAATATTCCAATGTCAAACCATAAATTAGAAAGAAAAAAATTTTTAGTAAAAAAATCACTTTCCAGTCACTTTTTATATATCTTTTTCTCCCTTTGCTGCTCTCTTATTCCCCCCTCCCTCATACCAACCACCAACAGCACTTCCACCTTCATCACCCAAGAAGTCTGTCTGCATTGTAAATCCTTTCTTTTTTTTTTTTTTTTTTTTTTTTCAAAATCAAAGTAGGCATGAACAGGACTCAATTGCTGGTATGGAGAAAACTGTGTGAATAAATAAGGTAATTAAATGTATCCATTCTATAGATTAGTCAACACTACTTTGAGTGACTATGATATATCAGAGTGCACATAACAGTGCAAACATTAGGTAGTCCTCACTGTCTACCATCCTTCTACAAAACCTCAAATTTGAACTTGAGAAAATTCAGATTACCCTAGACTACACATATTAGGGGAAGTAACTTCATTTAACCACTATGTTCTAAATAAAGCATTTTTGTTAGAAATCACATTTTATCTTGAGTCTTAGAGTTCACCTGCGCAGTGTGATATTTTCTACCTGATGGGCAGACAGAAGTTAAACTTGGACAAGCACAAATATGTAGCTTCTTGCATAGAAGATAACACAAACAGTAGAGAGACATTATCCCATGGGGGTTCTGAGAGGAAGTACCTAGGACCTTAAAGCCAAACTTCCACTGTCTAGGCCCAGCTTCCTCTACCCACAGATCCTTCAACTCAGCCCCTACCCACAAGATCCCAGGACCAATGTAGTCCTTTCTGATCCCGCACATCTTCATCTTACTGAAACTAAGGTTCAAGGCTCATATATTTCTGCAGTATCTACTTCCTTATACTCTAGTAATTTACCTAATTACTTGTAATTTTCTGTTTAATGATATCTATCTTCTCCTTAAGACTCTAAACTCCCTAAGAACAGAGACTGTGTCTGTCTCATTCACAGCTTTATCCCCAGTAACTAGTGCAATGCCTACCATATTGTTGGTGTTTAATAAATTTTGTTCCTGGGATACTGTGACTTATAATAACAAATACAAACGTGGTCTTCATCTCTGTTACTGGCACAGACCTCCTAAAACCCTTGGAATTTCCTAAGTGATGAAAGCAATTGAGGTGGCTTGTCTTTGTTATGTTAATGAGGTGACTTTTGGAGAGCATCTAAGGATGGGGGCTTGTTGCCAATAGAGCCTACCATCTAATTAGAGGGTTGGGACATTCAGTCCAACCCCTTAACCTCCAGGTACCCCAGAAGCTGGTTAACTTTCTCTCCCACACCTAACCTTTTGTGTAAGTCTCTGCCTGGAACACACCCCTTGAAGTCTGGGGTTCTAAGTCGCTCTTACCAGGCAATCCCCCACCTCCAGGGGCTGAAGTCCAGTCCCTGAGCATCCTTAGGCCTCTGAATCATGCTGGTTTCCACGCCCCTGCAAGCTCCACTCTCCCAACTTCCAACAGCTGCATCTTTCCCCAGGTGTGGGCCTCATCCCCTCATAGGCTGTATTTATCTACCAGGCCCTGGGTCCTCCTTATCGAGCCTCTTTTAATACCATTAGAGCTCCAGTTCTCAGTGTGGAGACTGAGAGAGACTCCAAGCAAATAGAACCTCAAAGTAACTCCAAATTCAAGACCTGAGACAGTGTGGAGAAAACTATTGTGATATGAGTTGTCAATGTAAAGAAAGTTACATTGAATCATCCACCATAATATACTAAACCGTCTGAAACTCCAATAAAAGTCTCAATAAGAGCATTTAAAACACAGCCTACTTGGGAACATATTTTATTCACAGATACGTACATAAAATATTTTTTAAATTGACAAGTGAAGCAAAATAATATACAGTTAAAATAGTGTAAATGTAAGAGGGAGTAGCCAAGATGGGAGGGTTATAGCCAAGAGGGCAGAGTAGGAAGACCCTGAACTTACCTCCTCCCATAAGTACACCAAAATGACAACTATTTACAGAGTGACTATGGATTAGCATGACCTGAAGACTACCAGAAAATATTTTAAATAAGTACATACAGTGAGATGGGTAGGAGGGGTGGAGACATGGTATAGTCAAGACTCATACCCTCAGGTGGGCAACCCACAAATGGGAAGACAGAGGGAAGAAGTTCTTCCCAAAGAGTGAAGGCTCTGAGACCCATATCAGGTTCCCAAGCTGGGGCAGGAGGGTCCTACACTGGGAAGATGAACCCCAAGTACTGGCTTTGCAGGCTAGCAAGAATTGTGTATGAGATAGCCAGAGGGTTGTAGGAAACAGACATTCTGCTTCTAAAAGGTGAATGCAAAATCTCACACACTCTAAGACCCAGTACAGAGGCAGTAGTTTGAAGGGAGATTGGGTCAGTCCCACTTGCTGATCTTGTAGAGCTTCTCAGAGAGGCAAGAGGCAACTAGGACTCCTGCTGTGAACACAGAGGCTGGCAGCAGCCATTTTTGGCAGCTCATTCTACCACAAGGACACTGGGGCTGACAAGCACCATTTTGGACTCCCCAATCTAGTCTATTAGCATCAGGGGCTTACCCACCCAACAACAGGTCAGCATCAGTCCCAGGACTCCTTAGACCAAGTAGCCAGCTGCACAGGGACCCAGCCTCACCCATTAGGCTGCCACCAGCCCAAAAATATCCCAGCCCCTACATCCAGTCACTCTATGATGTAGCTCTGCCTACCAGTAGCCAACGGCCTCAGCAAAAGGCAAGACCTGTCAGCCAACCATGAAGGGGGCCAGCTAGGTCTAAAAACACACCCACAGTAGTCAGTCCCACAACAACAGAAGTGTCCATGAAGCCCACATAAGAGACACTCCCCTAGAGCATATAGCTCTGGTGACAAGAGGAGAATGTGCTACTGAGTCCCATAAGATGTCTCCTACCTAAGGCCACTTCTCCAAGATCATGAAATGTAAACAACCTACCTAATACATACAAAGAAACACAGAGAGTTAGGCAAAATTAGGGGATAAAAGAACAAGATAAAACCTCAGAAAAAACTAACTGAAGTGGAGATAAGCAATCTACATAATAAAGAGTTCAAGGTAATGATTATAAAGATGCTCAGTGAACTCAGGAGAAGAATGGATGAATACAGTCAGAAGTTTAACAAAGAGTTAGAAAATATAAAGAAGAACCAAAAGACTGAAGAATACAATAAGTAAAATAAAAAATACACTAGAAGGAATCAACAGTAAATTAGATGATCCAGAGGAACGACTCAGTGAACTGGAAGACAGAGTAATGGAAATCACATGAGCTGAACAGAAAAAAAAAAAAAAGGAAAAAGAACTTTTTAAAATGAGGACAGTTCAAGAGACCTCTAAGATAACATCAAGCATACTAAAAATTGAAAGATAGGAGTCCCAAAAAGAGAAGAGAGAGAGGGGCAGAGAATTTACTAGAAGAAATAATAGCTGAAAATTCCTTAATCTGGAAAAGGAAACAGACATCAAGATTCAGGAAGACAGAGTCCCAAACAAGATCAACCCAATGAGAACCACAACAAGACAAACTGTAAGTAAATGCCAAAAATTAAAGATAGAAAAAGAATCTTAAAACAGCAAGGGAAAACCAACTAGTTGTGAACAAGTGACTCCCACAATTTAATCAGTGGAGATTTTACAGGCCAGGAGGGCGTGCCAGGATATATTTAGAATTCCCTGCAGGGCACACCATCAGGGCAGCTGCAGTGGGTGATGGCTTGATGGGGGCAGCTTTCATTGTTTACTGGAATGGCAGGCAACATTTTTTTGTCCACAGTACTCTCTACAGATTAAATAAGATACAACATATAAAGCTGACAACACAGTGCCTGGAATATAAGTCTTCAAAAATACTGTTATCGGGTCTGAACCAAGAGGGCGGAGTAGAAGGACGTGCTCTCACTCCCTCTTGTGAGAACACCAGAATCACAACTAGCTGCTGGACAATCATCGACAGGAAGAAACTGGAACTTACCAAAAAAGATACCCCACATCCAAAGACAAAGGAGAAGCCACAATGAAATGGTAGGAGGGGCGCAATCACAGTAAAATCAAATCCCATAACTGCTGGGTGGGTGACTCACAGACTGGAGAACACTTATATCACAGAAGTCCACCCACTGGAGTGAAGGTTCTGAGCCCTACATCAGGCTTCCCAACCTGGGGGTCCGGCAACGGGAGGAGGAATTCCTAGAGAATCAGACTTTGAAGGCTAGTGGGATTTGATTGCAGGACTTCAACAGGACTGGAGGAAACAGAGACTCCACTCTTGGAGGGCACACACAAAGTAGTGTGCACATTGGGACCCAGGGGAAAGAGGAGTGACCCCAGGGGAGAATGAACCAGACCTACCTGCTAGTGTTGGAGGGTCTCCTGCAGAGGCAGGTGGTGGCTGTGGCTCACCGTGGGGAAAAGGACACTGGCAGCAGAAGTTCTGGGAAGTACTCCTTGGCATGAGCCCTCCCATAGTCTGCCATTAGCCCCACCAAAGAGCCCAGGTAGACTCCAGTGTTGGGTTGCCACAGGCTAAACAACCAACAGGGAGGGAACACAGCCCAACCCAACAGCAGTAAAGCGGATTAAAGTTTTACTGAGCTCTGCCCACCAGAGCAACAGTCACCTCTATCCACCACCAGAACCTCCCATCAGGAAACCTGCACAAGCCACTTAGTTAGCCTCATCCACCAGAGGGCAGACAGCAGAAGCAAGAAGAACTACAATCCTGTAGCCTGTGAAACAAAAACAACATTCACAGACAGATACACAAGATGAAAAGGCAGAGGGCTATGTACCAGATGAAGGAACAAGATAAAACCCCAGAAAAACAACTAAATGAAGTGGAGATAGGCAACCTTCCAGAAAAAGAATTCAGAATAATGATAGTGAAGATGATCCAGGACCTCGGAAAAAGAATGGAGGCAAAGATCAAGAAGATGCAAGAAATGTTTGACAAAAACCTACAAGAATTAAAGAACAAACAAACAGAGATGAACAATACAATAACTGAAATGAAAACTACACTACAAGGAATCAATAGCAGAATAACTGAGGCAGAAGAACGGATAAGTGACCTGGAAGACAGAATGGTGGATTTCACTGCTGCGGAACAGAAGAAAGAAAAAAGAATGAAAAGAAATGAAGACAGCCTAAGAGACCTCTGGGACAACATTAAACACAACAACATTCGCATTATAGGGGTCCCAGAAGGAGAAGAGAGAGAGAAAGGACCCGAGAAAATATTTGCAGAGATTATAGTCAAAAACTTCCCTAACATGGGAAAGGAAATAGCCACCCACGTCCAGGAAGCGCAGTGAGTCCCATACAGGATAAACCCAAGGAGAAACATGCCAAGACACATAGTAATCTAATTGGCAAAGATTATAAAGACAAAGAAAAATTATTGAAAACACCAAGGGAAAAATGACAAATAACATACAAGGGAACTCCCATAAGGTTCACAGCTGATGTCTCAGCAGAAACTCTACAAGCCAAAAGGGAGTGGCATGATATACTAAAGTGATGAAAGGGAAGAACCTACAACCAAGATTACTCTATCCGGCAAGGATCTCATTCAGATTCGATGGAGAAATCAAAAGCTTTACAGACAAGCAAAAGCTAAGAGAATTCAGCACCACCAAACCAGCTCTACAACAAATGCTAAAGGAACTTCTCTAAGTGGGAAACACAAGAGAAGAAAAGGACCTACAAAAACAAACCCAAAACAATTAAGAAAACGGTCATAGGAACATACATATCGATAATTACCTTAAACATGAATGGATTAAATGCTCCCACCAAAAGACACAGGCTTGCTGAATGGATACAAAAACAAGACCCATAAACATGCTGTCTACAAGAGACCCACTTCAGACCTAGGGACACATACAGACTGAAAGTGAGGGGATGGAAAAAGATATTATATGCAAATGGAAATCAAAAGAAAACTGGAGAAGCAATACTCATATCAGAAAAAAATACACTTGAAAATAAAGAATGTTACAAGAGACAAGGAAGGACACTACATAATGACCAAGGGATCAATCCAAGAAGAAGATATAACAATTGTAAATATATATGCACCCAACATAGGAGCACCTCAATACATAAGGCAAATACTAACAGCCATAAAAGGGGAAATCGACAGTAACCCAATCATAGTAGGGGACTTTAACAGCCCACTTGCACCAATGGACAGATCATCCAAAATGAAAATAAATAAGGAAACACAAGCTATAAATGATACATTAAACAAGATGGGCTTAATTGATATTTATATGACATTCCATCCAAAACCAACAGAATACACTTTCTTCTCACGTGCTCATGGAACATTCTCGAGGATTCATATCTTGGGTCACAAATCAAGCCTTGGTAAATTTAAGAAAATTGAAATCGTATCAAGTATCTTTTCCAACCACAACGCTATGACTAGATATCAATTACAGGAAAAAATCTGTAAAAAATACGAACACATGGAGGCTAAAGAATACACTACTTAATAACCAAGAGATCACTGAAGAAATCAAAGAGGAAATCAAAAAATACCTAGAAACAAATGACAATGAAAACACGACGACCCAAAACCTATGGAATACAACAAAAGCAGTTCCAAGAGGGAAGTTTATAGCAATACAATCCTACCTTAAGAAACAAGAAACATCTCAAATAAACAACCTAACCTTACACCTAAATCAATTAGAGAAAGGAGAACAAAAGAACCCCAAATTTAGCAGAAGGAAAGAAATCATAAAGATCAGATCAGAAATAAATGAAAAAGAAATGAAGGAAATCATAGCAAAGATCAATAAAACGAAAAGCTGGTTTTTGAGAAGATAAACAAAATTGATAAACTATTAGCCAGACTCATCAAGAAAAAAAGGGAGAAGACTCAAATCAATAGAATTAGAAATGAAAAAAGGAGAAGTAACAACTGACACTGCAGAAATACAAAGGATCATAAGAGATTACTATAAGCAACTATATGCCAATAAAGTGGACAACCTGGAAAAATGGACGAATTCTTAGAAAAGCACAACCTTCCGAGACTGAACCAGGAAGAAATAGAAAATATGAACAGGCCAATCACAAGCACTGAAATTGAAACTGTGATTAAAAATCTTCCGATAAACAAAAGCCCTGGACCAGATGGCTTCACAGGCGAATTCTATCAAACATTTAGAGAAGAGCTAACACCTATCCTTCTCAAACTCTTCCACAGTATAGCAGAGGGAGGAACACTCCCAAACTCATTCTACGAGGCCACCATCACCCTGACACCAAAACCAGACAAAGATGTCACAAAGAAAGAAAACTACAGGCCAATGTCACTGATGAACATAGACACAAAAATCCTCAACAAAATACTGGCAAACAGAATCCAACAGCAGATGAAAAGGATCATACACCATGATCAACTGGGGTTTATCCCAGGAATGCAAGGATTCTTCAATATACGCAAATCAATCAACGTGATACACCATATTAACAAATTGAAGGAGAAAAACCATATGATCATCTCAATAGATGCAGAGAAATCTTTCGACAAAATTCAACACCCATTTATGATAAAAGCCCTGCAGAAAGTAGGCACAGAGGGAACTTTCCTCAACATAATAAAGGCCATATATGACAAACCCACAGCCAACATCATCCTCAACGGTGAAAAACTGAAACCATTTCCACTAAGATCAGGAACAAGACAAGGTTGCCCACTCTCACCACTATTATTCAACATAGTTTTGGAAGTTTCAGCTACAGCAATCAGAGAAGAAAAAGAAATAAAAGGAATCCAAATCAGAAAAGAAGAAGTAAAGCTGTCACTGTTTGCAGATGACATGATACTATACATAGAGAATCCTAAAGATGCTACCAGAAAACTACTAGAGCTAATAAATGAATTTGGTTAAGTAGCAAGATACAAAATTAATGCACAGAAATCTCTTGCATTAATTAAATCTCTTGCATCATTAGTGTATCTCTTCCTATACACTAATGATGAAAAATCTGAAAGTGAAATTAGGAAAACACTCCCATTTACCATTGCAACCAAAAGAATAAAATATCTAGGAATAAACCTACCTAAAGAGACAAAAGACCTGTATGCAGAAACTTATAAGACACTGATGGAAGAAATTAAAGATGATACAAATAGATGGAGAGATGTACCATGTTCTTGGATTGGAACAATCAACATTGTGAAAATGACTATACTACCCAAAGCAATATACAGATTCAATGCAATCCTTATCAAACTACCACTGGCATTTTTCACAGAACTAGAACAAAAAATCTCACAATTTGTATGGAAACACAAAAGACCCCGAATAGCCAAAGCAATCTTGAGAACGAAAAATGGAGCTGGAGGAATCAGGCTCCCTGACTTCAGACTATACTACAAAGCTACAGTAATCAAGACAGTATGGTACTGGCACAAAAACAGAAACATAGATCAATGGAACAAGATAGAAAGCCCAGAGGTAAACCCACGCACCTATGGTCAACTAATTTATGACAAAGGAGGCAAGGATATACAATAGAGAAAAGACAGTCTCTTCAATACGTGGTACTGGGAAAACTGGACAGCTACATGTAAAAGAATGAAATTAGAACACTCCCTAACACCATACACAAAAATAAACTCAAAATGGATTGGAGACCTAAATGTAAGGCCAGACACTATTAAAGTCTTAGAGGAAAACATAGGCAGAACACTCCATGACATAAACCACAGCAAGGTCCTTTTTGACCCACCTCCTAGAGAAACGGAAATAAAAACAAAAATAAACAAATGGGACCTAATGAAACTTCAAAGCTTTTGCACAGCAAAGGAAACCATAAACAAGATGAAAAGACAACCCTCAGAATGGGAGAAAATATTTGCAAATGAAGCAACTGACAAAGGATTGATCTCCAAAATTTACAAGCAGCTCATGCAGCTCAATATCAAAAAAACAAACAACCCAATCCAAAAATGGGCAGAAGACCTAAATAGACATTTCTCCAAAGAAGATATACAGATTGCCATCAAACACATGAAAGAATGCTCAACATCATTAATCATTAGAGAAATGCAAATCAAAACTACAATGAGATATCATCTCACACTGGTCAGAATGGCCATCATCAAAAAATCTACAAACAATAAATGCTGGAGAGGGTGTGGAGAAAAGGGAGCCCTCTTTCACTGTTGGTGGGCATGTAAATTGATACAGCCACTATGGAGAACAGTATGGAGGTTCCTTAAAAAACTAAATATAGAACTACCATATGATCCAGCAATCCCACTACCGGGCATACACCCAGAGAAAACCGTTATTCAAAAAGACACATGCACCCCAATGTTCATTGCAGCACTATTTACAATAGCCAGGTCATGGAAGCAACCTAAATGCCCATTGAGAGACGAATGGATAAAGAAGATGTGGCACATGTATACAATGGAATATTACTCAGCCTTAAAAAGAAATGAAATTGAGTTATTTGTAGTGAGGTGGATGGACCTAGAGTCTGTCATACAGAGTGAAGAAAGTCAGAAAGAGAAAAACAAATACTGTATGCTAACACATATATATGGAACCTAAGGAAAAATAAAAAAAGGTCATGAAGAACGTAGGGGCAAGACGGGAATAAAGATGCAGGCCTACTAGAGAATGGACTTGAGGATATGGGGAGGGGGAAGGGTAAGCTGGGACAAAGTAAGACAGTGGCATGGACATATGTACACTACCAAATGTAAAATAGATAGCTAGTGGGAAGCAGCTGCATAGCACAGCGACATCAGCTCGGTGCTTTGTGACCACCTAGAGGGGTGGGATAGGGAGGGTGGGAGGGAGGGAGATGCAAGAGGGAAGAGATATGGGCATATATATATATGTATAACTGATTAACTTTGTTATAATGCAGAAACTAACACACCATTGTAAAGCAATTATACTCCAATAAAGATGTTAAAAAAAATAAAAAACTACTAGCGTTCATTGATGAATTTGGTAAAGTTGCAGGATACAAATTTCATATATAGAAATCTGTTGCATTTCTATACACTAACAACAAACTACCAGAAAGAGAAATTAAGAAAACAATTTCAGTTACCATCACATTAAAAAGAATAAAATACCTAGGAATAAACATACCTAAGGAGGTAAAAGACCTATGCTCAGAAAACTATAAGACACTTATGAAAGAAATGGAAGATAACACAAATGGAAGGATATACTGTGTTCATGGATTGGAAGAACAAATATTGTTAAAATGACCATACTATGCAAGGCAATCTGCAGATTCAGTGCAATCCCTATCAAGTTACCAATGGCATTTTTCACAGAACTAGAATAAATAATTCTAAAATTTGTATGGAACCATAAAAGACCCCAAGTAGACAAAACAATTTTGAGAACAAAGAACAGAGCTGAAGGAATTATGCTCCCTGACTTCCGACTACACTACAAAGCTACAGTAATCAAAACAGTATGGTACAGGCACAAAAACAGACACATAGATCAAGGCAACAGGATAGAAAGCCCAGAAATAAAGCCACACGCTTATGGTCAATTAATCTATGACAAAAGAGGCAAGAATATACAATGAAGAAAAGACAGTTTCTTCAATAAGTGGTGCTGGGGAACCTGGACAGCTACATGTAAAGGAATGAAATTAGAACATTCTCTTGTTAGAGAATACAGAAGTTTATATACAAAAATAAACTCAAAATGGATTAAAGACCTAAATGTAAGACCTGAAACCATAAAATTCCTAGAGGAAAACATAGGCAGAACACTCTGACATAAACCATAGCAATATTTTTTAGATCTGGTCTCCTAAAGCAAAGGAAACAAAAGAAAAATAAACATATGGGACCTCATTAAATTTAAAAGCTTTTGCACAGCAAAGGAAAACATGACAAAACTGAAGACAACCTACTGAATGGGAGAAGATATTTGCAAATGATATGAGTGATAAGGAGTTAATATCCAAAATACATAAACGGCTCATACAACTCAATATTAAAAAAAAAAAAAATGGGCAGAAGACCTGAATAGACATCTCTCCAAAGAAGACATACAGATGGCTAACAGGCACCTGAAAAGATGCTCAACTCGTTAATCATCAGAGAAATGCAAATTAAAACCACAATAAGATATCACCTTACACCTCTCAGAATGGCTATCATCAACAAGAACACAATTAACAAGTGTTGGTAAGGATGTGGAGAAAAGGAACCCTCATACACTGTTGATAGGAATGTAAATTGGTGCAGCCACCGTGGAAAATAGTATGGATATTCCTCAAAACACTAAAAATAGAGCTATCTTATGACCCAGCAATTCCACTCCTGGGTATATATCTGAAAAAATGAAAACACTAATTCAAAAAGATACATGCACCCCTATGTTCATAGTAGCACTATTCACATTAGCCAAGATATGGAAGCAACCTACATGTCCATCAAGAGATGAATGGATAAAGAAGATGTGAGATTTTATATATCTATACACACACCCACACATACATACAGTGGAATACTACTCAACCACAAAAAAGAATGAAATTTTGCCATTTGCAACAACATGGATGGACTTAGAGGGTATTGTGCTTAGTGAAATAAGTCAGAGAAAAACAAATACTGTATGATATCACATATAAGTGGAATCTAAAAAATACAACAAACTAATGAATCTTACAAAGAGTAACAGACTCACAGATATAGAGAAAAAATTGGTGGTTACCAGTGGGGAGAAGGTTGGGGGGAGGGGCAAGATAGGGGAAGGGAATTAAGAGGAACAAACTACTATGTATAAAAGAAATAATATCCAAGTATATACTGTACAACACAGGGAACATAGCCAATATTTTATAATAACTTTAAATGGAGTATAACCTATAAAAATTTTGAATTGCTGTGTTGTACACCTGAAACTAATATTGTAAATCAACTATATCTCAGTAAAAAAAAAAGAAGTCTACGTCCAGCCAAACGGCCCACCACGTTTAAGAGAGATCAAAGACTGACATGCAAGTTCTAAGATAAATTAACTCCCATGCTCTCTTTCTGGGAAAAGTAAAATAAAATAAAAATAAAGTTCTTAAGCCAAGTCTAATGTGCAGACAGCTTTGGGAATTATTAACTGAGAATGTTTTCCAAAAGGACTGATCTCTTGCAGACAATTAGACTGTCCTCAAAAGAGCAAAAAGCCACCAGCTTCTTCTAGAATTCCACCATGGAAGGAACTGTGGGTCAGAAATCTCCACCCCAGTATCTGTGAGCCCCTGCACGCTTTTGGCTCACACCTGCTCCCTGGGCCCTCCTCCTCTCATTTTCTTTTCCCTTTTTCCAAAAGCTGCCTCCCTCTGCCCCAGCCCTTGGGGTTCTGCCCTTCTCTGAAAACCAACTGCAGCAAGAGCAGCCATCTCCTCTTCCTCTTCCTGCTTTGCTGTCCCTGTGGATAATAAGCACACAGGCTGCTTCCCTTTTAAGGGATGTTAACTGATGACTGCTACAAAGGAGGGGGGTGGGGAAAGGCAACAAACGTCGGGGGAGAGATAAAGTTTCCAGACTCTCCCAGGTCTTCCCTTCACGATCCTGGTCCATGGTTCTGGATTCCCATCAGAGAGACGAGCCAGGCGGGAATTTCAATAGTAAAGAGCTGATGGTGACAAGATGGCAATGTAGGAGGATGCTGGGCTCACCCCCTCCCAGGAGACACACTGATTCTGTAGCTATACCTGAAACAACTATCTCTCAAACACAAACAAAAACAAAAAATAAAATAAAAACTAAAAACCACCTAACAACTCCTACACATCAGGCAAAGTAGGGAAGGCCCACACGGAAGTGGGTAGGAAGGCCTGGGACGCAATCCTGCCACAAATCCCACCCCTGGTGCAGCAGCCCACGATCAGGAGGGAACTCAGACCCCGGGCTTCCCCTGAGGAGTGAGGGTTTGAGACCCCTATCAGGCACCCCAGCTTTTAAGATTTGCGCCTGAGAGCCGAGCCCAAAAATATCTAGCTTTGAAAACCAAGCGAGGTCACAGAATCCCACAAGGCTGCAGGGGAAACGACGAGAAGCAGCTCTTAAAGGCCCCGTGGGCTCGGACCCCCCTGGAGGCCCCAGTCAGGAGGCACCCAGACCTCGTGTGAATGAGGCTCACTTGCTAATACTAAAGCATCGGCCTGAGGGGCAGGCATCTAATTTAGCACAGCTGAGAGCCTGCTGGCTTGTGGGCATCATCCTGATGCTCTACCTCTGCCTCACTCTAGCCAGTGAGCACCATCTTTTTGTTGTGTCGTTCTCTTTCCTTTCCCAACAGGCACCATCTGTACGCTCTCTCTCTGCCTCATTGCAGCAGGTGGGCGCCGTCTTCACACTCCCTGCTCTGCGCTCCAGAGCACCAGTATCTCTTGCAGGGGAGCTTTTACACGCGTCTGATGGCCCAGTTTTTGTGGCTGCCGCCAGGGGATTCCGCTTGATCACCTGGCTCTGGAGGGTAGGGGGCTTTCGATCCTGGGTCTCATGGGACTGGAACCATGGGAGAGACTGTTCTTGGCAGCCTACCACCCCCAGGGCACTGCACAGACAGCAGACTGAAACCCACCCCAGTCCTCCTGTGACGGAGGCCTATTTGCTTGTACAGGAGCTTTGGCCTAGGGGCACAACTAGAGGCCAGTGGACACCATCTTTGCACTCTCCCTCTGCCTTCCCCCAATTCCCTGGTTTCTCCTAGAAAGGAGCTCATACTCTTGTCTGGCACCCCAGTTTTTGTGGCTGCTACCAGGGGACACCAGAGGGTGGCCAACTGGCTTACACCTATGGGTCCCACAGGTCTGTAACCAAGAAAAGAAGAGTTCTTAAACAGCTACCACCCCCAGGGCACAACAAGAGGAAACAGACCCAGAGCTCAGTCTTTCTGTGAAAGTGGCCTATTACCTTATCATGATAAATGCAGCCTGAGAGGCCAGCTTCTAATTAAACATACACCTGAGGGCTGACGGCCATCCCTTCCAGAGACTTTGGAGGCAGGCACTGTCTTCGTGCTCTCCCCCAGCCGTGCTCCAGAGAATCAGTACCTCTGGGACAGGAGCTTTTATATGCATCTGGTGCCCTAGTTTGTACATCTGGTGCTCAGGTTTTTGCAACAAGGGGCCCAGGACACGCCCCTTGATTGCTGGTAGACATAAACATATAGTAAATGTAATGGATTAATTGCATATAAAGCTAGTAGGAAAGCCTACAGTATAATGTTGGTGGTAGAAACGCAACGGAGGGGAAAAGTGAAAGACCTTATCAAATAATTCTAGTGAGCATGATAGATTTTTGTATTTGCATTTAAGTCATGTTTTTCTTCATTTTGGCATGAAAGAATGCTGTGATATAGATGGCATGATTTGCAATTATCTATACTTTTTACACCTTTCCTCCTATCCACAGTGCCTACCTTTCCCCAACCCACAATTCATATCTACTATTTCTTTCAGCACCTTTTTCAAAGCTCACCTACTCCTGGAAGCCCCTCTGACTGGTCCCAGGGGATGCGATCACTCCTCTCCTCTATACTTATGGGAACAGTTGGTTCCACATCATATTACACCATATGCATGTAATATTGTGCTTGGCCTTGCTGGGTCACTTCTGGGGATTGTATTGCCACTTCCTCGAATTAGGGTCCCTCATGCATCAGCCCAGTCAGGGCTATCATGAATCCACGTATGAACCTCAGTAGCCAGCTAGCAAGTAGAACGCAGTGAAAGAACAGGATGAAGAGTAGGGGGTCCAGCAGCTTGGCACCTGGCATGGAGTTTCCAGGCCTGCTCCCAAGCTTTCAAATAAGTGGCTTTTGACAGTAAGACTAACTCTACATTTGTCTGACTGCTGGGATGAGCCTGAAAATGGAAGATACTTAGTTCCTCTAGCCCAACAGAGTCACAAAAGACCATAACTGATACTAAATAGTACTCTTTGCAAGATTTTGCTGAATTACTCAGGGGTACGGTATTACCTCTATAATTCCTGAAAATATTTGCCAGTTCCTAATCTGAGTTAGAATGAATCTTGCAATTTAGTTTACTTTTCAATTTTGTCTATTTTTTTTACTTGTTTTTAAAATCAAGATCAAACAAAAATTGAACTAAGAATAAAGGGGTTAAGACACTTTTAGTAAAGAAATTTTAATTAACTTTAGGTATAAAATACATTCTACTGAATCTTAACTTTTTTTAATATTTGCCCTCCATAGCATCTTGTCTGATTTGAGATAACCTATAGATTGATTCAGGGGCATAGTCTCTCTCTCTCTCTCTCTTTTTGGGGGGGGGGGGGGCGGGGAGTATAATATTAGATTACTGAAAGATGAACAGGATTGAGAATGAGCTTTTTTTTTTTTAAGTTAAATTGGTATGATCTGAAAAGTATATCCATTTAAAAGATTTCTGCACTGGGCAGGAGACAGTACTAGGCATGCTCCACAGTTCCTTCCTAGTAGGTTTATCCCTTTCTGGGAACTTAGAAACCTTATTCCTGGAGTGTTACTGCCATCTAGTGGAAATTTTATTAAATGCTTTCTCAAGGTGAATTTTCCTCCCTACTTTTCCTCACCAGCCATTCTTTTCTTTTTGCCTTCTCTGCCTGATAGGTGCCCTCAGGTGCACTCAGAATACAAATGTTTGGTCAGTCATTTGGAACATCCTTGAAATCTGGGGCCTTGTGCCAACAAGACAATATTTCTATTCAGCCAAAAGTGATTTGGCAGAACCACATAAAGGGAAATTTTAAACATTTTGTGTAAGTAAATAAAAAATAATTCTAAAAAGTGAAAAATCAAAAGTATATATGGTACATATATACACTGCCAAACGTAAAATAGATAGCTAGTGGGAAGCAGCTGCATAGCACAGGGAGATCAGCTCGGTGCTTTGTGACCACCTAGAGGGGTGGGATAGGGAGGGTGGGAGGGAGGGAGACGCAAGAGGGAAGAAATATGGGAACATATGTATATGTATAACTGATTCACTTTGTTATAAAGCAGAAACTAACACACCATTGTAAAGCAATTATACTCCAATAAAGATGTTAAAAAAAAAAAGTATATATGGTAACCATAAGTTTGTTCTCTAAGTCTGTGAGTCTGTTTCCATTTTGTAAGTAAGTTCATTTGTATCATTTCTTTTTAGTTTCCACATATATGATTTCCTGGGGGAAAGGGGTAGTTAGGGAGTTTGGGATTGACATGTACACACTGCTATATTTAAAATGGATAACCAACAAGGACCTACTGGATAGCACAGGGAACTCTGCTCAATATTATGTAACAACCTAAATGGGAAAAGAATTTGAAAAAGAATAGATACATGTATATGTATAACTGAATCACTTTACTGTACACCTGAAACAAACACAACGTTGTTAATCAACTATACTCAAATATAAAATTAAAAGTTTTTTTAAAAAGCATGCTAATAGATATGATAATATAGGCTTGATGCAATGTCATCAGAATGTGTTCAGGAACACTAAGTTCCAGGACTTTAGATAGAAGTCCCAAGAGGTGATCAGATCCAGGCTATTGTCAAGCTATACAAGAAAGTGAAAAGAGAGAACAGGAGTCAAGAAGTGTTCTTAAAAATTGTGAGGAGATGGGTAAGTACACTAGAGCATCAATAAGAATGCTATCGTCCAAGAAAGATTGCATGAGAGGGAAGAGAAAGAAGAAGGAAGAATGCTGGTTTAAATTGCCTAAGGAAATGGAAATGAAACGTAGTATGTAGTTGGAGGAGAGTACTGGTTAACATTTAGTTTTATCAACGTGTCAGTAAAATAGAAATACATATTGAAAAGCATACTTTGTAGAAATCTAAAAAAATTTAAAAAGGTTTACAAGAGCTGAAAACATTCATTTGAATATGACATGAAGTATTACAGAGACTGCTATTCTACAAGAGTGACATCTCAGCCACATACGATTTTATAGTAGGTGTTGCAAATAAGACTAACTGAAAAATTCTGGAATATAATTTAACTTGCGCCCTTTTTAAAGCAACATAATTAAAACTCAAGGAAAAATCTGTACATCGATTTCTGTCTTAGGAAACTTATATTCACATAACGATTTGTTTCAGTATAAATTCTTTGAACAGAATTTCAGGCCCCACTCAATATCCAGTGCAGGCTCTGGTCACCACAACACCAGTCAAACCCCCTTTCACAGGTCTGGCTTTAGTAGCTGTGGGCTCTGTGGGCACGTACACATGAGGGTAGGGCCAGAACAGAGTTCAAGCTGCCTACATAGCTCCCACAGTGAGTTCAGGTGCACAACGACTGCAGTCCTGGGACCTAACTTCAGTGGATCTGTGCCACTGGCCGGGTGAAAACAATGCCTGAGAGTCACCAGGGCCATTTGCCAGTGTACCCACAGTTAAGGCAGGACTGAGAGCAGTTCCAGCAACAGTATATTTTGTGAACCCACACAATGGGCGAAAGGGGGCACAGCGCAGCACAATCATGGGTGAACAGCTCCAGTGGAGAAATGCTCAGTGGCTGCTCTCCCAGTGTGAGTGCTCCAATCCCACCTACCTCACACCACAGATCAGAAACACAGCTAAGAAACAGATCTGGGGACCTCTACTCCAACAACTAGGGAGCAGACCCTGCAGCTGACAGGGCAGTGACTACCACAGAGAAAAGGGGAGGCCCCACTCAATATCCAGGGCAGGCTCTTATCAACACAACACCAGTCAAACCCCCTATCAAGGGGATAATGGCACAAGCCTCTGGACCAACCTCATCCACCAGGGGGCAGACACCAGAAGCAAGAGGAACTACGATCCTGCAGCCTGCAGAAAGGAAATCACAAACACAGTAAGTTTGACAAAATCAGATGACAAAGTAATATGTTGCAGACGAAGGAGCAAGATAAAAACCTACAAGAACAACTAAATGAAGGGGAGATAGGCAATCTTTCTGAAAAAGAATTCAGAGTAATGATAGTAAAGATGATCTAAGATCTTAGAAACAGAATGGAGGCACAGATTGAGAAGATACAAGAAAAGTTTAGTAAAGACTTAAAAGAACTAAAGAACAAACAAACAGAGATGAACAAGACAATAAATGAAATGAAAAATACACTAGAAGGAATCAATAGCAGAATAACTGAGGCAGAAGAACGGATAAGTGACCTGGAAGACAGAATGGTGGAATTCACTGCATGGAACAGAATAAAGAAAAAAGAATGAAAAGAAATGAAGACAGCCTAAGAGACCTCTGGGACAACATTAAACACAACAACATTCACATTATAGGGGTTCGAGAAGGAGAAGAGAGAGAGAAGGGACACGAGAAAATATTTGAACAGATTAGAGTTGAAAACTTCCCTAACATGGGAAAGGAAATAGCCACCCAAGTCCAGGAAGCAGAGAGAGTCCCAGGCAGGATAAACCCAAGGAGAAACACACCAAGACACATGGTAATCAAATTGACAAAAACTAAACACAAAGAAAAATTATTGAAAGCAACAGGGAAAAATGACAAATAACATACAAGGGAACTCCCATAAGGTTAACAGCTGATTTCTCAACAGAAACTCTACAAGCCAGAAGGGAGTGGCATGATATATTTAAAGTGATGAAAGGGAAGAAGCTACACCCAAGATTACTCTACCGAGCAAGGATCTCATTCAGATTCGATGGAGAAATCAAAAGCTTTACAGACAAGAAAAGCTAAGAGAATTCAGCACCACCAAACCAGCTCTACAACAAATGCTAAAGGAACTTCTCTAAGTCGGAAACACAAGAAAAGAAAAGGACTTACAAAAACAAACACATAACAATTAAGAAAATGGTCATAGGAACATACATATCAATAATTACCTTAAAGGTGAATGGATTAAATGCTCCAACCAAAAGACACAGGCTTGCTGAATGGATACAAAAACAAGACCCATAAACATACTGTCTACAAGAGACCCACTACAGACCTAGGGACACATACAGACTGAAAGTGATGGGATAGAAAAAGATATCCCATGCAAATGAAAATCAAAAGAAAGCTGCAGTAGCAATACTCATATCAGGTAAAAAAAACTTTAAAATAAAGAATGTTACAAGAGACAAGGAAGGACACTACATAATGATCAAGGGATCAATCCAACAAGAAGATATAACAATTATAAATATATATGCACCCAACATAGGAGCACCTTAATACGTAAGGCACCTGCTAACAGCTATAAAACAGGAAATAGACAGTAACACAATAGTGGGGGACTTTAACACCTCACTTACACCAATGGACAGATCATCCAAACCGAAAATTAGTAAGGAAACACAAGCTTTAAATGACACAATAGACCAGATAGATTTAATTGATATTTATAGGACATTAAACCCCCAAACAGCAGATTACACTTTCTTCTCAAGTGCACATGGAACATTCTCCAGGATAGATCACATCTTGGGTCACAAATCAAGCCTCAGTAAATTTAAGAAAATTGAAATCATATCAAGCATCTTTTCTGACCACAACGCTATGAGATTAGAAATCAAATACAGGGAAAAAATCATAAAAAAACACAAACAAATGGAGGCTAAACAATACACTACTAAGTAACGAAGAGATCACTGAAGAAATCAAAAAGGAAATTAAAAAATACCTAGAGACAAATGACAATGAAAACATGACAATCCAAAACCTATGGGATGCAGCAAAAGCAGTTCTAAGAGGGAAGTTTATACCAATACAAGCCTACCTCAAGAAACAAGAAAAATCTCAAATAAACAATCTAACCTTACACCTAAAGGAATGAGACAAAGAAGAACAAACAAAACCAAAGCTAGCAGAAGGAAAGAAATCATAAATATCAGAGCATAAATAAATGAAATAGAAACAAAGAAAACAATAGCAAAGATCAATAAAACTAAAAGCTGGTTCTTTGAGAATATAAACAAAATTGATAAACCATTAGCCAGACTCATCAAGAGGGAGAGGACTCAAATCAATAAAATTAGAAATGAAAAAGGAGAAGTTACAACAGACACCACAGAAATACAAAGCATCCTAAGAGACTACTACAAGCAACTCGATGCCAATAAAATGGACAACCTGGAAGAAATGTACAAATTCTTAGAAAGGTATAACCTTCCAAGACTGAACCAGGAAGAAATAGAAAATATGAACAGACCAATCACAAGTAAGGAAATTGAAACTGTGATTAAAAATCTTCCAACAAACTCAAGTCCAGGACCAGATGGCTTCACAGGTGACTCCTATCATTTAGAGAAGAGCTAACACCCATCCTTCTCAAACTCTTCCAAAAAATTGCAGAGGAAGTAACACTCCCAAATTCATTCTATGAGGCCACCATCACCCTGATACCAAAACCAGACAAAGATAATACAAAAAAAGAAAATTACAGACCAATATCACTCATGAACATAGATGCAAAAACACTCAACAAAATACTAGCAAACAGAATCCAACAACACATTAAAAGGATCATACACCATGCTCAAGTGGGATTTATCCCAAGGATGCAAGGATTCTTCAATATACTCAAATCAATCAATGTGATACACCATATAAACAAACTGAAGGATAAAAACCATATGATCACCTCAATAGATGCAGAAAAAGCTTCTGACAAAATTCAACACCCATTTATGATAAAAACTCTCCAGAAAGTGGGCATAGAGGGAACCTACTTCAACATAATAAAGGCCATATATGACAAACCCACAGCAAACATCATTCTCAATGGTGAAAAACTGAAAGCATTTCCTCTATGAGCAGGAACAAGAAAAGAATGTCCACTCTCGCCACTATTATTCAACATAGTTTTGGAAGTCCTAGCCATGGCAATCGGAGAAGAAAAAGAAATAAAAGGAATACAAATTGGAAAAGAAGTAAAAGGGTCACTGTTTGCAAATGACATGATACTATACATAGAGAATCCTAAAGATGCCACTAGAAAACTACTAGAGCTAATCAATGAATTTGGTAAAGTTGCAGGATACAAAATTAATGCACAGAAATCTCTTGCATTCCTATAGACTAATGATGAAAAATCTGAAAGGGAAATTATGGAAACACTCCCATTTACCATTGCAACAAAAAGAATAAAATACCTAGGAATAAACCTACCTAGGGAGACAAAAGACCTGTATGCAGAAAACTATAAGACACTGAAGAAAGAAATTAAAGGTGACACAAACAGATGGAGATATATATCATGTTCTTGGATTGGAAGGATCAATATTGTGAAAATGACTATACTACCCAAAGCAATCTACAGACTCAATGCAATCCCTATCAAATTACCAATGGCATTTTTTACAGAACTGGAGCAAAAAATCTTAAAATTTGTATAGAGACAAAAAAGACGCCGAATAGCCAAAGCAGTCTTGAGGGGAAAAAATGGAGCTGGAGGAATCAGACTCCCTGATTTCAGACTATACTACAAAGCTACCGTAATCAAGACAATATGGTACTGGCACAAAAACAGAAATATAGATCAATGGAACAGGATAGAAAGCCCAGAGATAAATCAATGCACCTATGGTCAACTAATCTATGACAAAAGAGGCAAGGATATACAATGGAGAAAAGACGGCCTCTTCCATAAGTGGTGCTGGGAAAACTGGACAGCTACATGTAAAAGAATGAAATTAGAACACTCCCTAACACCATGCACAAAAATAAACTCAAAATGGATTAGAGACCTAAATGTAAGACCAAACACTATATAAGTCTTAGAGGAAAACATAGGAAGAATATTCTTTGACATAAATCACTGCAAGATCTTTTTTGATCCACCTCCTAGAGTAATGGAAATAAAAACAAAAATAAACAAATGGGACCTAATGAAACTTCAAAGCTTTTGCAAAGCAAAGGAAACTACAAACAAGACAAAAAGACAACCCTCAGAATGGGAGAAAATATTTGCAAATGAAATAACGGACAAAGGATTAATCTCCAAAATATATAAACAGCTCATGCAGCTCAATATTAAAAAAACAAACAACCCAATCCAAAAATGGGCTGAAGACCTAAATAGACATTTCTCTAAAGAAGACATACAGATGGCCAAGAAGCACATGAAAAGCTGCTCAACATCACTAATTATTAGAGAAATGCAAATCAAAACTACAATGAGGTATCACCTCACACCAGTTAGAATGGGCATCATCAGAAAATGCACAAACAACAAATGCTGGAGAGGGTGTGGAGAAAGGGAACCCCCTTGCACTGCGGGTGGAAATGTAAATTGATACAGCCACTATGGAGAACAGTATGGAGGTTCCTTAAAAAACTAAAAATAGAATTACTATATGGCCCAGCAATCCCACTACTGGGCATATACCCTGAGAAAACCATAATTCAGAAAGACACATGCACCCCAATGTTCATTGCAGCACTATTTACAATAGCCAGGTCATGGAAGCAACCTAAATGCCCATCGACAGATGAATGGATAAAGAAGATGTGGTACATATATACAGTGGAATATTACTCAGCCATAAAAAGGAAGGAAATTGGGTCATTTGCAGAGACGTGGATGGATCTAGAGACTGTCATACAGAGTGAAGTAAGTCAGAAAGAGAAAAACAAATATCATATATTAACGCATATATGTGGAACCTAGAAAAATGGTACAGCTGAACAGGTTTCAGAACAGAAATAGAGACACAGATGTAGAGAACAAACGTATGGACACCAAGGGGGGAAAGTGGCGGGGTGGGGAGGAGGGGTGGCATGATGAATTGGGCGATTGGGATTGACATGTATACACTGATGTGTACAATATTGATGACTAATAAGAACCTGCTGTATAAAAAAAAAATACAATTCAAAAATTCAAAAAAGGAAAGAGTGAATAAAAACTGTGCATCCAAAAACTGTTCAAAAATGTCAAATGGCCCAATATATGAATATTTGGAGCCATAGAGGGGAAAGAGAGAGACTAATTGGCAGAAGAAATATTTAAGAGATAATGACCAAAAATTTTCCAAAATTATGAGACATCAAACTATAGATTAGAATTTCATAGACCCCTGAACAAGACAAATTAAACACCACACACACACACACACACACACACACACCTAGTCTAACTGCTGAAAACCAAAGATAAAGTGAAAATCTTGAAGATAGCCAGAACAAAATAAATGATATACAAAGAAACAAAGATAAGAAATAAAGCAGTCATGGTCCTTCCTACTTGATACCCATTGTATGGATTGTAGATTTTGACAGCTATCTCTGAGGAGCAAGAAGTGTAGGCACAGATCACTGGACAGTAATAAAAAGGGAGGATGGAAGCATGCCTTGCAACTAGGAAGGCATATTCATGCAGGAGTTCACTTGCATAGTCTTTGAAGGAAGACAAACCTTAATTCCATCCTGAATATGTCACTGACCAGTTGTTTTCAGTTTTCCTATCTATCAACCAGAGATAACAATGTATACTCTGGAGGGGCATTGGGAAGACTACATTAAAAGATACATAAGCACTCAACACAGGGTCTGGCATAAAGTTAGTGTTCATAATTGGAAGCTTAATTATTAACATAAGTTTTGTGCCTATGTCTTAAAAGAAAATTCCAAGCAAGTGCAGAGGCTTCAATAAACTGCCTTGGACTCATCTCAACAGTCTACTTCTATCTCTCCCTGCAATATTTCCAACACATTTCTGTGATCAGGTCTAACAGCGTTCTGTTCAAAAACCTTTCAAAGAAAATCCATACTCTTCTACTTGCCATTCATGGTAATTTCTACTCTTTCAGTCATTCCTACTAATTGATGTAACTTAAATTCATTATGGACTACTCTCTTGAATAGAAGGTACATTCTTTCATCTTTGAAGACTCTGAACAAAATTTACATATGTCACCAAGTCACTGCTAACAGCGATTGCCTCCAGAAGAACCTGAGGGACTGGGGTTGGGAAGGGAGGAGCATTTACTTTGCATGGTTTTCCACTCTGACTTTTATTGTTCTTAGTTTTTAACCATGCTCATGTGCTATTTTTAAATAAAAATAATTTTTAAAAATTATCAGGAAAAAAAAGAAACACAGCAGTTAGAAGCTATGCAAACCAGAGGACGGCAGAGTGACATCTTGAAAGTACCAAAAGAATAAAACTATTCATACCAGAGTTCTTTACCCAGTGAAAATACCATTCAAAAATGAAGGTTAAATAAAGACTTTTTCAGAAAAACAAAAGCTGAAAGAATCTATTGCCAGGAGATCTACAGTTCAAGAAATGTTAGGAGAAGTTCTTTAGACAGAAGGACTATGATATCAGACTTGGAGCTACACAAATAATCTTGCCACATAAGTATGGCAATTATAAATTATAATTTATTAGTGAATAGAAACTAGTCATCCATGACTGCTGTGTATAGTAGCCAGAGAGAACTCAGTGGAGACATTATAATCTGAAATAAACAGAAGAGAAAGATAAGACAAGCCAATTCATGTGTTTTACCACGCCCATAGTCCCTTTAGCGGAAAACTGCCAAGTCTCCACAACTGAGTACATTGTACAGTGACCATGTTTTGAACTGGGAGACTCCACCCGCTCCCTCTTCCCACCTCCATGCATCTCCACGAATACACATAGCTGATTGGACCAAGACTGTGCACCTTATTCAGTTGCAGTAATCTATAGGCTGGACAGCAGCCTATGGATATTTGCTTTAAGAATTCTACACAATCATGTATATGGGTGATTTGTTTGGGCTACCAGATTTGTTATCTCAAGAATATGAGCTAGATAATAACCTATAATGGAAAAGAATCTAAAAAAGAATATGTATATATATATATATATATATATATATATACACACATACACACACACACATATGTAACTGAATCACTTTGCTATACACCTGAAAACACTGTAAATCAACTATGCTTCAATAAAAAATATGAATATAAAAAAAAGAATATGATAGAAAATTGGGAATGTAATTGAGCAAGGAGAAAGCCAAAGTTGAAAGATTTGCAGGGAGAAGGAAATAATCACATGCCATAAGGTAATAGAAGACACCATTTTAAGCAGTATCCATGCAGTGGGCAGGGGGAAATGATTACAGAACTGAGGGTTTGTGGCAGGAACACCATTCAACCCACAACACTTTACAGACCAGTGCCTATAGGAATCAGAAAACTTGAGTTATCGTCCCTGCTCCATAACTGACTTGCTGTGTCTGACCTTCAGCACATTGGTTAACCTCTCTGGATCTCAACTCACTGACCTGAAAATGAGAATAATAATATCTGCCCTATCTGCTTTACTGTGAAGTAGTGTTCACCTAGTGCACTTTAAATAAATGCTAAATGAATAAATTAATAAGTGAATGACTAAATAAATGAATTCATATGGAGGTATTCAGTACACCATAACAAATCAGATGTGGAACTCAGGAGAAGGTGAGGGCTGAATATTTAGACTTGGGATTCCTCAGCATCAATAGGAATAGATGAGGCTATCTAGAGAGAAGGAGACAGAGAGAAGAAAGGTAAAGACACACCCTAAGAAATTTTTACATTTAAGAAGTAGGCAAGAAGATGATATTACAAGACAAGAGAAGGGCAAAGGGGAAAAGAAGTAACCCACACATTCAGGAATGGAAAAGAGTGCATTGTGACTGGGACAGGGAGCTGGAGGTTGCCGTGGGATACTGAAAGAGGACAGAGAGGGTTGAAACCAAATTTTATGAAGCACGCATGTTAGCACTAGAAGCAATAATGATTCACTAGGATTTTCCCTCAGTTAGAATTCAACACCAAATCAAAGGCATTCTGATTAGAACTAATGAGAGCAAACGCCTTTTTCTCAAATTGTATTTTGTCTTGATTGTGTAGTTAGTAAGCATCGCTGGGATGCAAAAAAAAAAGGGGAGCCCTACTCCCTCATCTCTAAAACCAACAACCAATTGTTTTTCAGTCTCTCCTTTCCTTCATTCTCCAAAAGAAAGGCTAATCTCAGTATATTCCATCTTCACCAGACTCTTACCTTTTCCCTACACATCCTGTACATCTGTACCTGAATGCTACTACATTAGGCATTCAACAGGATAGCAGGCACCCACATTTCAAGAAATACAATTTGACTCATGGCAGATAACACAGTCAGAGATGAACCTTCCTATAAACCACTGAATGGATTGGTCACACAAACTTCCTATCTGTACTAAGTAACATTACATAAGCAACAGGCTTCATAACCTACACATTTTTTGTTGACAATAGTCCCTGTGCATTAGGTGCCTCAAGGCCTACAAAATTAATACAAGGTGCTATGAGAGTTCAGGTAACTTACCTAAGCGTCCTCAGCCAATACATGACAGATGAGGAATTGAACCCAGGCCCTCTGACTTCAAGGCTCATGTTCCATTACTTCATTCCAGGAAACTGAATCCTAATTGGGAAGGCAAAACTAACAGTCATGAAATAATCAAGAGCCAAGCTGTGTGGTAGGTTTATAAGTCCAGTACAAGGGATAGATCCACATAGGCTGGAGTATTTAGAAGAAAAGGTTATAGGAACACTCTTTTCATGTGAAGTCTACATAATAGACCAATATGTAAAACAGATATACATAGAGCTCCTCTGATTGGAGCTGGGTTGGGTCCCAGAGTCCCCTTCCCATGCTCCGCAATGAATTTTCCTCAGTGGCTCCTCAGAAGTCCTCAGGCTCTGCTGAGCAGCTGGGAAACCACTGGGTTAAATCAATCGTTCCCAAAGTATAGTCCCTGGACCAACAGCTACAGCATTTTCTGGTAACTTCTTAGAAATGTGAATTCTCTGGCCCCACCCAAGACTTACAGAATCAGAAATTCTCCAGGTGGGGCTTAGCAAGCTGTGTTTTAGCATGTTCTCCAGGTAATTTTGATGCCCATAAAGTTTGAGAACCATAAAGTAGGAGGACAGACCATCTGCTTTTATAGAGCATTTGAGGTTGGGATTGGGGACATAGAAGGGAGTTGGGAACTGCCGCTGGGAGGCTTTCCCTCAGACACCAGCAGAGATGAATGAATGGGGGTGAAGCACTAGGGAAGTCCTGACCCAGGCTAGCAGGTGTCAACATGCGCTCCAGTTATCACATCTGTCTCCTGAACTCCTCCTGCAGTGCCTCAGAATGGGTCAGAAGAGAGCGGGCATTTGCGGTAACCTAGTGCTCTGGGTAGAACGTTTAAGGAAACAAGGAGCCTAGGAGGCTGAAGTGACTGGTCAGGAAGGCACTAGAATCTTGATGAAGGTAACAGGTAGGCTCAGTGGCTGTGGGGGGATAGGAGCGGAGGGGACTAGGCAGCTTCGCTAAGGGTGTGGGGTAAGGAAGCTCCATGTTTGAGACCTCAGTGATAAAACAATCTTGAGTTATATCAAAGTCCAAGAGGTTTGGTTCAATTCATGCTTCACTATTGAATGTGTATTTCTAAACATTCAAACTTACATAGAAATAATATCTATGGATAATAAACCAATAAAAGTTGTATTTTTTCTGCATTCAAAAATATCTTAATTTCTATCTTTTTTATATGTTGGTATAATGTTGTCTTCATCCTTCCTCGAAAAGGACTATACTTTCCTTTTTGTGTGTATTTTTCCTTTTTTTGTGTATATTTTTGTGGTGAAATATACATAAAATTAACCATTTTAACCATTTTTAAGTGTATGGTTCAGTTATACTTTCCTTTTTTATAATTTTTATTGGAATATAGTTGATTTACAATGTTGTGTTAGTTTCAGGTGTACAAAGTGAATCAGTTATACATATACATACATCCACTCTTTTTTCAGATTCTTTTCCCATATAGGTCGTTACACAGTATTAAGAAGATTTCCCTGTGTTATACAGTAGGTCCTTATTGGTTATCTATTTTATATATGTACATGTGTATATGTCAGTCCCAGTCTCCCGATTTATCCTCCGCCCCTCCTCCCCAGTAACCATAAGTTTGTTTTCTACATCTGTGACTCTATTTCTGTTTTATAAATAAGTTCATTTGTACCATTCTTTTAGATTCCACATATAAGAGATATTATACTTTCCTTTTTAATGCTAAAACTGTCATTCTTTTATGAAATAGTAATAAAAACAGACTGCAGGGCTTCGCTGGTGGCACAGTGGTTGAGAGTCTGCCTGCCAATGCAGGGGACACGGGTTCGAGCCCTGGTCTGGGAAGATCCCACATGCCGCGGAGCAACTGGGCCCATGAGCCATAATTACTGAGCCTGCGCGTCTGGAGCCTGTGCTCCGCAACAAGAGAGGCCACGATAGTGAGAGGCCCGCGCACCGCGATGAAGAGTGGCCCCCGCTTGCCACAACTAGAGAAAGCCCTCGCACAGAAACGAAGACCCAACACAGCCATAAATAAATAAATTAAAAAAAAAAAAAAAACAGACTGCAGTTGGCTAGGGGCAGCTGATTTTACTTGACAATTTTTTAAGTTGGTACTTTATTTTGAAATGCTACTGGACTGAGAAAACCAGAAATCTGTGAACCACTGCCTTAAAGAGTTGGGATTTAGAGGGGTGGAGAGTTCAGGGGTGGAAATAGGCAAGCACAAAGTCATACAAAGAGGAATATGCAGGGCATTTTTAGGAGGGTGTAGACCAGATTCTTCAAAACAAAGTGTTCTTGAAAAGGAGTAGTTGCAATTAAGTTTTGATCCATTTTCAAATACTTAGTGCCTCATGATGTTCGGTTCATAGTAGAAACTCAATAAATATTTGTTAACTGAGTGCAGTGAAAGTTCAAGTCAGCGTCAGAAGAGCCAGAAATTAAAGTTTGAACTTCATTTTATAAACCAGAGCTTCCCAGCAGATGTTTCTCAAATGGGTAACCAATGTGCTAAGCTACCAATCTTCTCCCTCCTCAAGGGAGCCAGGCAGGACCCAGGGCATCTGATCAGCTCCAGCCCAGATGTGTTCTAGTATGCTGTACAAATATGACAATTGTCTATAGACGCCATGAGTGGAAGAGGATGGGAAGCAATGAGGGGGTCACTGAAGATAACTGAGCATTGGAGAGATGATGATAGCAAAATTTCCACGAAGACCATTAGGCTGGTGGTAGAGCACAAAGTGGAACCCAGGCTGGAAGCTAGAATCATTGGGAAAAAGAGTTCCAAGATAAATATAACAAACATTAGCTAATTGTTTCCCCAAATTCATTTCTTCTCCCCACTTCCTCTTTAATAAGACCCTGATTTTTCCATAGTATGGTGTAGGTGGGATTGACTGTACCCCCAGCTCCATGGGTGAGCCCTGATTGGCTTAAACCAATCAGCATTTCTCTCCCCCCAGCCCACAAAGACAGGCACATAACCCAGTAAGAGCTTTCTTTCTTCTTTTTTTTCTTTCCTTCCTTTTTTTTTTTCTCCTACAGAAAAGAATCTTACATTTCTGTCTGAAGTCGACACTGGAAGCAGGTACCCCTAAGGGCTTGGCAGCCATCTTTGGACCATGAGGGGAGAACCAGCCTGAGAACAGAGGAGGCGGAGCAGAGAAATGGAGAAAGGGAAACCAGCTTACCTGAAGCCTATTCTACCCCTGGACTCTGAGTCTCAAATTCCTGTGTCTGCTTAAGCCAGTTTGGGTGTTGTTCTCTTTCAGTAGCAGCTGAAAAACTGTGGATGCACAAGGCTAAAGCGATCCTCAGAGTAAGAGAGGAGAAAGTGGGCATTTGTGGCAATCAAGGACTCTGGGGAAAGAGTAGCTGTTTAAGAACAACACAAGAGAGGTCTAGGAGGCTACACTGAAGTGATTAGTCATGAAGGGACCAGGTGGCTTTGGGATGGAAAAGGAGGGCTGGCTCTAGCTTCAACATGAAAAAAGAGGTGCACTACAGAATCGCTTCTGTCCTGACCTCTACTTTTACACTACAGCCTTCTCCTCAGGGATAACCAAGGCCCCCGGCTCTTCCCCAGGGCAATGACTCAACCAGTCATTAGATAGTAGTGGGATTAGCCATGAAAGAGTCAGGAAAAGGGAAAGGGTTGCTAGAGCAGGTCCCAGGGATAAAAAGAGGGGGATAAAAAAATGGGAGAAGGGGAGATTGTGAAAGGGGGAAAAAAAATAAAATTGCTAAAGGAAAAAGAAAACATGGATAGAAACCCACAGAATAGGAGAACAGCATAACATGTTGCTACAGTAAAGAGTGGGCCTGGGAACAAAAAGATACCAATTCCAAAATCCCATGCATCACTTACTAGCTGTCTTAATTCACCTCTCTCAGCGTCCCTTTCCTGTCTATAAATGAGCATGAAAGTGCCATCTTTAGATGACTGTGAGGCTCCAAAAATATCATACAGGAAACCCCTAGCAGAGTTTCTGGCAGGGGTAAGCATTCATTACTTGTGGTTGTCTCATAAGAATAAAAAGGATGAATGCAGGAAGACAGAGGAGGAAGAGAGTAAAACGCTGCTTTACTTAAATCCTGACCCTCCTCTGTAGCAAGCAGCCAGTATTCACTCTGTATAGAAGCAGCACTAAGGGAAATTAAAAGAAAGGATCACCCTAAAAGAAATGGCTTCTGAACCAACTTGAGGACACAGGGGCGGAAGGGAAGGCTGGGACATAGTGAGAGAGTAGCACTGACATACATACACAACCAAATGTAAAATAGATAGTTAGTGGGAAGCTGCTGCATAGCACAGGGAGATCAGCTCAGTGCTTTGTGACCACCTAGAGGGGTGGGATAGGGAGGGTGGGAGGGAGATGCAAGAGGGAGGAGATATGGGGATATATGTATACATATAGCTGATTCACTTTGTTGCACAGCAGAAACTAACACAACATTGTAAAGCAATTATACTCCAATAAAGATGTATTTTTTTAAAAAAAGAAAAAAATGGCTTCTGAGAAATGCCAATAACTTTTACTTAATTTCCTCTGTGTTGTGCTAGTTTCTCACGGAGCCTAGTAAATTGAATTGAACTGGAATGACAATACTTGAGAATTTTCAACATACAAGGAGGGGGGAAGGGGAGATCACTTAAAGAACAACGTATTATAACTAATCAAAACCTCACCGGAACTTGGTTTCATGTGGCAGTGTGGCTCTACCTCAAGCTTAATCTGGGCTAGCTGGGCCGAAGGGACGTCTCGGATTGGCGCGTCCCATCCTCACTCACTACCCAGGGGCTGGGACGAGCGGGAGGCGGCAATCGCAGGCGCTTTTGTTCACCCCTGAACTCTTTGTCACAAGAGCCCGCCTGGCAATTAGCCTGGGGGTTGGGCGGGGTCCGGCGGGGTGCTGGGTGTAGGACAGCAAATGTGAGAAACAGAGAGTAGGCGGAATGCCCCCAGGACCAGAAAGGAGAGATGGAGTTCTGATCTGGCAGTGGCACCTGGTGCCCGCTACTAATAAACCATAGGACTGTCTCCCACTTAGAAGGTTCTCTATTGATAATAACAATCTGTCGTCTCTATAAGGCACTCTATTCGGGCAGCAATAAATAACACTAGCCCTGCGCCTGCATTATCTACTCTAATCTTCTCAACGTCTTCTAAGGTGTCTTACGGTCACCATTTTGATAAGGTCACACCACGGGGGAGTCCAGCCTTGGCCCCAGACCTCCAGACTCGGGCGGAGAGGCGGCCGAGGCCCCAGTGAGCCGCGGAGCCGCCTTCCCCGCCTTGGGAGGACCGCAGGGGCGGGCCTGGCGCGCAGGTGGCTGCACCCCGACAAGGGGGCGGGCTCAGCCGGCCGGTCTCGAAACCCGGGCAGCCCAGACACCGCTCCACCTGCCCGAGAGCCCGCAACGGTGCCGGCAGCCCAGGCGCTCCGCCGTCGCCCCCGCCTCGCCGAGCGCCCCTGCGCCGCCCGCCAGTCGTCCGCCCGGAGTCCGCCCCGCCGCCGCGCTGCACGCCCGAAGCGCGCCCTCTGCCCTCGAGGGGCCAGGGGGCCCGGCCGCCGTCATGCTGCCCGTCATCTACGCGGTCCTGGCGGGGGTGCTGCTCCTGCCGCTGCTGGTGAACCTCTGCTCCCCCTACTTCTTCCAGGACGTGAGCTACTTCCTGCGGTTGGCCAGGATGGCCCGGCAGGTGCGCAGCTATGGGCAGCGCCGGCCGGTGCGCACCATCCTCCACGCCTTTCTGGAGAGAGCACACCAGAGCCCGCACAAGCCGTTCCTGCTCTTCCGCGACCAGACGCTCACCTACGTGCAGGTGGACCGACGCAGCAACCAAGTGGCGAGAGCACTGCGCGACCGCCTCGGCCTCCGGCAGGGAGAGTGCGTGGCGATATTCCTGGGCAACGAACCGGCCTACGTATGGCTGTGGCTGGGGCTGGCCAAGCTGGGCTGTGCCATGGCGTGCCTCAACTGTAACATCCGCGGCAAGTCCCTGCTGCACTGCTTCCAGTGCTGCGGGGCGAAGGTGCTCCTGGCCTCGCCAGGTGAGCCTGGGGACCGCCGCGCCCTGGCGCCGGGCTCCTCCGCGCCTTGACGAGCCCGCTGCAGCGTGGCGGCGTAGGGGTTGGGGGGGGGGGGGGTTCGGCTCGGAACTGGAGGTGTAGAGGGAGGGGATGGCAGCCCTTCCTCAAAACGCCAATTAATGATCATTAGAACCTTCTGTCGTGGAAGCTGACCGTGCCAGACCCTTCGTTAAGCACTACACATACAGCCTTGCTGTGAATGCTCACACGGGTAGGGTTGACTTTATAGTTGAGACCGCTCAGGCCAGAGAGGTGGAGCCTTATGCCCCAGATCACAGAATTTAGAGGAGGAGGTTAACCAGATCTATCTACCTCCAGAATCCAAGCTCTTAACCAGTGCTGACAACATCTGCATTGAAATGCAGAGGGTCATGAGTGTGAATTCCGGAGGATCCAGAGAGACTGTTCTCACCTCTGCTGCTTGATTGGCTGTGTGATCATGGGAAAGTCACTTTCCCTCCCTGTATCTTGGTTTCCTCCTCTCTAATGGTCTTCAAGGCTGCTTCCAACTCTCAAATGCTGTTAGCCTCCCTGGATTCTCACGGCAGAGAGAAGGTGACCCCACCTACTCCCCAGGGAGGAGACTTTGGTTACCTGCTGCGGGCTCTGGTGAGCCCCCATTACGTCTATAGCAACAGTGACCTTTGGTTCTGTAGTTACCTCCTGCCACATTTCAACCAGACCCGAAATGGTAACTTCATGCTCCAGTGGTCACCAGGTCAGGAAGAAACCAAGAACCTGTTACCCACAGGACTGCTGGGTTTCCCTTCTCAGAAATCTTGTCCCTGCACTTGAATAAGGACCAGGGGGTTGCTTCTCACTCTATCAGTAAGAGGAGGCCTAACCAGGTGCAGGCTAAAAGCCATGGAGGAATGGGGAGCCAGGAAGCCTCACCTTTCTGGAATGTCTTTCTGTGCCAAGCCCTAGCCACATGCTTTTATTACCCTGAGAACTAACATATCATTACCCCCTGCCATACAACTGAGGAAACTTAAAATTCCGCCCTAAGTCTGTCCAGTTTCAAAGCCCATGACTTTCCCTATGTTATGCTACCTTCCTCTACATGAGTGGAAAGTGTTAGAGCTGGAAGAGACTAAGCATCCATGTGCTCTCCCCCTTCATTTCATAGCTGAGGAAACTGAAGCAAGCTAAGGAGTTCGCCTAGTATCACACAAAGATGAGATGTCTATTCACTTGTGGGAAACCAGGACGCTTACACGCCTGTTTCATAGGGCATAAAATAAATAATCCAAAAAAAAAATGAAGGCTTTGTATAAAAGTTTAAAAGCAGGGGGATAATTTTAAAGGCAGCCACATTATTTAAAAGGGATGGCTTTTCCTAGAAAATTCCCAACAATTTCTAGTTGCCTGGGAAAAGAGACAACTTCACTATTTAGTAACTGGAAGACTCTCTTAAACCAATTACTTTACCAGTTGATTCAGAGGAAAGTTATTAGCACAGTGATCTGTGTACCACTTCAGGAGGGATTTAAATACTTTTTACCTGCATATTATCCCAGGCCCTCTGTGAGGGAGGTCAAAGACTGGGAGTTTTATTGACAAAGAAGCTTGGATTTAAATGACTGTAATAGAGTTTGGTTCTGTAATCAAATCAGAAACACAACCAGATATCTCCTTTCCCTCCCAGGCAACAGTCTTCTGTCATTGAGTATTATGCTTTGGTCAGTGTACATGGAAAGTATAACGAAATTCTGACATTCAGATCAAATTTGAACAGACTTTCCAGTGGACCTACGGCACTCTCTACGGTAAACTGACCTTTGAGAGAGGCCACACATTTGAAAAACATTCTGTTTTTCCAAATCACTGAGAGACCATTACACAGCATGCAGAATTACACTCTGATCTGAAAAGGTTCCTGCAAAGGGGGTAACAGAGTCCAAAGTTGCATGCTTGTTAATAAATGTGCCCATGCGTAAATGTGTTGAATGGACTGATTCTTAGAATTCTTTAAAGTTGGAAAGAATCTTAGAGATATTCTAATGTTATAATCCTCCAACTCTTAACGAGTGTGTTATACTGCAATAAAAAGTTTAGAAGTCACTTTAATGAGCGTAAGAATCACCAGGGAAGCTTATTAAAAAAAAAAAAAACAGATTCCTGAGCCTCATTCCCCAAAAACACTGATTCAGCAGGACTGTAGTGGGGCCCAGGAAAGTGTATTTTTATAGCAAGCCCCATGCCACCCCTAGATGATTTTCAAGCAAATCATCTAAGGACTAGGCTTTGAGAAACAATCAGTCTAGTTCCCACTTGTTTAATAGTTGAACGAACAAAGACCCAGAGGGGTGATATCAATTCCTTAGTGTCAGAGAGAGCTAGGGACAGAACCCAATTTTCTTCTCACTTCTAGGACACTTTTTATATTCTATTACACCATCTGAACATGGTACAGAAAGATGAAAAGATTTAGAAATGTTGGAGGGGTGACAGTTCAACAGGGTTTGATTCTTTACTTCGAATTTCAGCCTCAGGGCTCATGGGCTAGTAAGAGCTCTTGAGTTTCAGCTATCTGTCAAATTCTGGAGTGTAGGTAAAGGACTGCCACAGTGGTATTTATCATGAAGACTGATCCACTTGTCATGAATTTGGGGGACTCTTCACAAAGTTTAACAGGGCTCAACCTTATCAGGCATTTCAGTACCCAATTTTTCATCAGAACTTACTATACTTAGAGAAAGCCAAAGACTCACAAACACTTCCCTGAATCAAACAGAACCACCCATCTCCCAGAGAATATAATTTTTTCTCTGTGATACATTTCAGGATCCTTCTCCATAGAAGGGTATGATGTATGTAATCACATGGAAAAATTGCCTTCAGTTATTGAAACCCGCATAATGTTGTAGTTGATAGAAACCAATTTGTTGGGCCACTAGTTTTTCAAGCAACTTCCCAAACATAGAATATGGGTAAGACAGCAAGCCATATTTAATTTCATACAACATAGGATGTTTTGTAAAATAAAATTTTTTAAAACACCCAAAAGGGCCCCCAAAATAGTAAGTTTGCTTTGTTTCCATTTATGCTAGCATTAAGATTGTCGCTAAGCTAGCTCTTCTACTGGAAGAATAACTCATTCATCAGCTCACTGGCCAGGTCTGCATTGCACGGCTCAACATAATCATGCACAGCTCCCCCAGTGTTGGCACTACTCTTGTACAAGGCTTTAGTAACAAAGATACTATGTCTTTCAAGACTAAGATCCAGAGAGGTTATAAAATATTCCAGATTATCTTTGACCTGGTTTTGCAGGGTTGTGAAAAATAAAATTGGACCTCCTTTAAACAATGTGATAAGATAAAATGTTTCCAATAGCTTTCAAAAGTGTTGCATCATTGAAAGTTCCAAAACAGGAGAACATTCTAAAACTAGTGTCAGGACCAAGGAGAACTCTCATCAAACAAACTTTTGAGGTTAGATGGAGAAAAGCAGATGGCACAACAATCTGATATCACATCAAGAAATATTTAGAGAGTCCCCGCAAGGTACAAGCTAGTTGCCATGGTGGGGTGGGGAGAGAAGCTGAATTAGTTCAAGGATCTTACAGTCCAGTAGAAGAACTAAGCCACATATACACAAATGATTGTGATGCCCAGGAGAAAGTGATAAGTATGCTGGGAGAGCTACAGAGTGCTGTGGAGGAAAAAGAGCAAAGGGTGAAGGCTTCTTGGGGACACTGACAACAGAGCTGGGCAAGTGCAGTTGTAGAGGGGGAATTCTAGGCAAGAGGAGCCCAGAGGCAGTTTTCATCAGGTCCCCAACACCAGTGAGATGCTTCATTAAAGAGTTTTACTATGTAAGGACAACAGCAGGCTGGACTTAAATAATAGTCATTTTTAAGCTGTTTACTGAAGAGACTCTACTGTAGAAAAAATAGGGACTCAGAGAACCCAAGGAATGGCCAACAGCAGTGGCCTCACTTCCATGCAATGAGATAATTTTCTAGTGCAAACTTATTCAAGGATCAGGGCATAGAGATATCCTGTCTCCATTCCTCTTTCTGGGCTGCCCAAGGAGCAACTTAGATGTGTTGCTTCAATGCACTTTGTCTCAACGGCTTACAGTTTTCTCATATATCTTTGAATAATGCCCCAGTAAGTAAATGTTTGTGGCATTAATGAGTTTCATCATTTTGGTCGGCTGTAACAGGCTTTCTTCTCCAAAGTCTAAGAACTGTTGGGATGGGCATGACAGCATGAAAAATGATGTTAAAAAAATAAAATATATCCTAATCTGAGAAAATCCATTTAGACCCAGTCTCCCCCCAGGCCCAGCCTCTCCTTACCACAGACTTGTTTTACCTCCCAGTTTACTTCTGGCAGAGGGCTACAAGAGAGAGGGGCTCTCTCCGGGACTCACTGCCAGAGAGGGAGCTGGTGATGAGCACAGAATGGGCTGGGGAGAGTCTGTGTCTAGGATGGTAGAGGCCAGAAACCCAGACATCAGATGAGGAGTATATTCAAGAGCTAGGATCCCAGCCAAGTAACCCAAGCTCTGAAGAGAGAGCTAGCTCAAAGATGTTCTCTAAAATTTTTCTTCTTGCCCTGCTCATAACTAAAGGTGGCAAGGGGGATGGTTGTACATCTCCATTCAAAAACAAAGGAGCACATTGCTGGCATATCTGGGAATGCTTATCAGTTTATTTTCTTGTTTAGAAACAAGAAAGGAGTGAAGAGGTAAAAACGAAATTAACTCTAAATCAGCTGTTAATGTTATTGAATCCGAAGAATGATAGCGTTTGAATTACTCTGCATAAGGAGTGTAATCGGCCAGTGTTTGAAAAGGACCCTCCCACAGCCTCTGAGAAATAGGGAAGTACACAACTAGTAGACAGGTGACTTGGTTGCTTATGGATGTCAAATGATTATAATTATGTAAGGGCTGGAATGACCTGGTAACCTCATGACGAGCCGTTACCCTTGATTCCAGGGCTATTTAGAACGCAAGACACTTTAACTGAGAGAAATGAAAAATAATATTAAGAAATTATATAATTATATAAATATGAGACGAGTATGTATCCTGTTAAAAATCTGCTTTCTCCTAGCAGGACTTAACCTTGATTAAACAGCTTTCTGACCTTAGGGTGATTTGTGTTGTGGGGAAGGGGAAGGTATGCACGCCTCTATTTGAGGGGTGTTCTAGCACATCTTGTTGAGGTACAGACTAGACGCTAGGTTATTAATTACTATAATTCCAAACTGCCAGGGATAGAAATGCAAAATCACAGTTACAAATGGTATTTTTAAATCTATTTTCAGTCTCCAAGAGCTGTGTTAGAACCAGTTTGTTTCAGTTGCCTTTCTGAGTGAAGAAAAGATAAGTCTTCAATTCTGATTTGTTCATCCACCAACCATTTCACATCATCTTGAAATTCTGATCAAAACCCATTTCCTTTCATTGCCTTCTTTTCAGATCTTACTTTATTAGTGAACATTCCTGGGGTGTTTTATTTAACTAACTTGGTCAGTTACCCATTCAGTGAGGCAATCTAATAACAGAACAAGCTGCTAGATTGAATGCTTTTCCTATTAAAAAGCAGCAGGTTTAGCCAGTAGCATCTTGCCACTCTGATGATGAAGACTGATTCAGCTCACCACCTGCCCTCTCCCCCTGCTTTCTAGGAATGGGCCTGTGTACTCAGAAATTTCTCTTCTTCCCCTTCTTAAAAAAAAAGGTTATGGGTGAGGGAGGAAAATTCCTATGCTACGCTGATGTTTTTTCTTTTCTTTTTAACAAAATGAATTTTAAGGGGGAGCAGTGATTTCATAATCAGTTGATTCTCCATCATCCAAAGGTGTACTGCTTTCTCTGAGGTTCTATTTCCATCCATAATTTCAGCCTAGACTAATGAAGAAGTGACAGATCCACTCTGCACCCTTTAGGCAACTTTCCCTGAATCCTACTTTTCATAAAGCTTAAGGTTATGCTCTTCATCAAAAAAATGAATGAGAGATTATCCATATTACTATGTAAAGGCAGATCCACATGCTTGAACCAGCACTGAGCATGTCAAGTAGACAGTGTCTTACGAAAAATCAAGGCACTTTACCAAAACTTGAACTTGAATGTCTAGTACAAGGAGGTGGGACTCCTAGAAGCCCAGTATAATTCTTTTCATTTTGTATATAACCTTCCATACATAGACTCACTGAGCTTCTGTCCTCATTTGTAAAAACAGGGTTACCATCATCTATAACACAGGGTCATTGTGAAAATTATGCAAGGTGATGTATGTAAAGCTACTATACAAATTGTTCTCCACAAATGAAATTTGTAAATCTTTTATCACTAAGAATGAAAGTTGTGGTGGATGCTGTGATGTGCTGCCCAAATCCCCACTCCAGGACTGAGGTACTCATTCCTCAGCTGCTGAAAGCATTGGTAGCTGACAGCTGTCAGCTAAGAGCCTTTCCAGGGCTTGCCCTTGGTTGAAGAAAGCTGCTTTGCCCAAGCTCAAGCACTACCACCCCTAATCTGCATCCAATGACTGGTTGGCGGGCAGGCATGGAGGTAGAATCCACTTCACTTCATTTGGGACAACCTGAAGGGCCATCCCGGGCCCAGAGTCCCTGTAGGATCAATTGAGGGAGGCCACTATGTGACTGCATCACAGTGCAATCTCTCCCTCTATCCAGTCTACTTCCCGTGCAACCCCACAGGTGTCATTCCCAAGAGCACTCCTACACACAAATCTCAGAGTCCCAGGGAGCTCAACCTGTGACAAGTAGATTTATTTGATCTTACATGTCCCTGTTGATTGCCACTTTTATCTTAAGTAAGCAGACTTTACAGTAAGAATTACAATAAAAATACACGTGTGAAGCAGAAAATATGGGGCCCAATCATGTTTAGAAAAGACACTAAATATCAAATACATAGTTAATGAGTTGCATTCACATCCAGAATTTCCCTTCAAATTTCAGTTTATATGTGTGTATATAGATATGTTTATATAAATATTAGCATCTTTAGTTTAAGGGAAGAAAGGCTGCTACCACAGGACATATGAAGTATGCCCTGACATGGCTGGCGAGCCACTGGAACCTCAACTCAATGTCCAAATGCAAATTCTGCACCAACAGCCCAGAGGCCATGTAGGGAAATTGTGTTGGGCAGGGGCAATGGCCTTTCCTTCACATAAGCTGACCTCTATGAAAGGTCAGGGCTCACAAACCAAAAGCCTGCAGAAGGCCAGGTAGGAACATGAGGGAAGTAGAGGATACAATTTGCCAAATTGCTTGAACTGTGATCAAGCATGATACCTGCTTAATTACATCTCCTTTTACTTTTATTATTACTATTATTAATTTTTGATATATCACTAATGCCTGAGTAAATTTTCTTTTAAAAAATTACAGAAAAAATTAAAGTCCCTTTTGACCTATAATTATTCTCTCATCAAGAGTGTTACCAAATCCAGTCTATTCTACCTCCCAAACAACTTTAAAATGCATCTACTCTTTCTACCCTCTGCTGCTACCTTAATGCAAACAAGCTTGCTCTACCAAATGGTCTCCCTACCTCTGGTCTTGCCCCCTCCAACCCATTTACCTGACCTAAGCCAGGAACCTGGTCCCAACCTACATCCCAGTTTCTTCTCCCAACCTTCTTTCCCTCCCATTCTACACTCCAGTCAGCTTTATCCTCTTTTAGCTACTTTGGCACCATGCTGTTTGCGTCTGGGTCTTTGCATAAGCTGTCCCTTCAGCTACAAACAGGCTCAGTCGATCTCAGTGGATCTTCATCTTGCCAACTTCTGCTCACCCTTCAGGTCTCAGTTTAGATAACACTTCCTCTGGATTGTCTTTGTGCCCCTCCCCTATGCTTCCAAAACACCACCTCCCCCTCCCCTCCTGTGACACCTATGACACATTATTTTAATGAATTATTTCTTTGTCTGTTTCTTCCCCCACTAGACCTGGGCTCTAAGAAAACAGGGACAGTATCTGGTTTACTCACTGCTGTATCCAGTGCTTAGAACCATGCACATAGGGAACAGTCTTTAAATAGATGTTGAATAAATGTTGGGAAAGAGAGAGGAAAGGAGTGAGAAATAATCCAGGTATCTTATGAACACACTATTTAACTAAGTAGCCTCAGTCTCAGGTGAAGGGAGAGAGGGAGAAAGATTTCTTAATTCTTTAAGTAGCAATAGAAGTTTTGTTTTGTTTTTAATTTACTTTTGTAGTCCCTTACTTGTATGCAAGGCATACCTCTATCACAAAAATGATTTAATTTTGCATTTTATTTTTTAGAGGTTTATCAACTCACAATATTGCAATATCTAAATCCTTTAAAATCAACAGCTTCAGCTTATTCCTCTGTCTCTTCCACATTGACTAATACAATACTTTGTGCAGATTCTTTCAACTGTAAACATTTGTTGGGCACTTATCTAGTGGGGGAGGGGTTGCCAAGATGATTATGTTATAATCCCTTAACCTCAAATTTTTCACTGTCAAATAGAGGAGAAAAAGAACTGAAGCGTGTCACACTACGTACTAAACACATGTGATAGAAGTATATGCAAGCTCCTGAGGGAGGGCCATAGAGCTAAGTGCAATGAGGCTGAGTCTTGAAGGATGAGCAGGAGTTTTCCTGGTGACTGGGGACTGGAGGGCATTCCAGGCAGATGAAATCACCTGGGCAAAGATAGTAAGATGTGAGAATTATGGGTACACTCACTTCACATAGATCAGTGTGGTTAGAGGAAAGGGGACAAGAGGTAGATAGAAGGAGATGATGTCAGAAAAGTCGGGGAGGGGGGCATAGACTGTGAAGGACCTCAGGACCTCACACACTGTATAGAGAGTGGCTTCTGTCACAAAGGAAGCCATTGAAGGATTTTAAACAGAGCAGGAACAAGAAGTTGGGCAGTGGTGTCGCTGATATTGGAAGCAGGAAGAGGTTACAGGCAAGGAGATTGGTCAGGAGGCTACTGCAATTATCTAGCCAGGAAATAATGAGGGTCTGAACCAAGGCATTGGCAAGGGATATTAGCACTCCAGTTACTGTTTTTACAACCGTAATATTTTTGATGATCTTCTTAAAATACTGAAGAACTATAGAGCAGTCAAAATACAAGAGGAGAGAAGAGTTAAAAGAGGAGAGAAGAGCAACAAAAGGGAGAAGCTGATCTGATGGAGGTTGAAAATAAATTGATACAGGGACTTCCCTGGTGGTACAGTGGTTAAGAATCCACCGGCCACTCTCTCCACCATGTGAGGACACAGCAAGAAGATGGTTGTCTGCACACCAGGAAGAGAGCTCTCACCAGAACCTGACCCTTGTGGTACCCTGATCTTGGACTTCCAGCTTGCAGAACTTTTGAACTCTAAAAGAAGGAAGGTGGACAATCCTGCAGCCTGTGGAACAAAAACCACATTCACAGAAAGACAGACAAGATGAAAAGGCAGAGGGCTATGTACCAGATGAAGGAACAAGATAAAACCCCAGAAAAACAACTAAATGAAGTGGAGATAGGCAACCTTCCAGAAAAAGAATTCAGAATAATGGTAGTGAAGATGATCCAGGACCTCGGAAAAAGAATGGAGTCAAAGATCGAGAAGATGCAAGAAATGTTTGACAAAAACCTACAAGAATTAAAGAACAAACAAACAGAGATGAACAATACAATAACTGAAAGGAAAACTACACTACAAGGAATCAATAGCAGAATAACTGAGGCAGAAGAAGCGATAAGTGACCTGGAAGACAGAATGGTGGAATTCACTGCTGCGGAACAGAATAAAGAAAAAAGAATGAAAAGAAATGAAACAGCCTAAGAGACCTCTGGGACAACATTAAACGCAACAACATTCACATTATAAGGGTCCCAGAAGGAGAAAGAACCAGAGAAAATATTTGCAGAGATTATAGTCGAAAACTTCCCTAACATGGGAAAGGAAATAGCCACCCAAGTCCAGGAAGCGCGGCGAGTCCCATACAGGACAAACCCAAGGAGAAACACACCGAGACACATAGTAACCAAATTGGCAAAAATTAAAGACAAAGAAAAATTATTGAAAGCAGCAAGGGAAAAATGACAAATAACATACAAGGGAACTCCCATAAGGTTAAGAGCTGATTTCTCAGCAGAAACTCTACAAGCCAGAAGGGAGTGGCATGATAAAGTGATGAAAGGGAAGAACCTACAACCAAGATTACTCTACCCGGCAAGGATCTCATTCAGATTCGATGGAGAAATCAAAACCTTTACAGACAAGCAAAAGCTAAGAGAATTCAGCACCACCAAACCAGCTCTACAACAAATGCTAAAGGAACTTCTCTAAGTGGGAAACACAAGAGAATAAAAGGACCTACAAAAACGAACCCAAAACAATTAAGAAAATGGTCATAGAAACATACATATCGATAATTACCTTAAACATGATGGATTAAATGCTCCAACCAAAAGACACAGGCCTGCTGAATGGATACAAAAACAAGACCCATATATATGCTGTTTACAAGAGACCCACTTCAGACTTAGGGACACATACAGACTGAAAGTGAGGGGATGGAAAAAGATATTCCATGCAAATGGAAATCAAAAGAAAGCTGGAGCAGCAATACTCATATCAGATAAAATAGACTTTAAAATAAAGAATGTTACAAGAGACAAGGAAGGACACTACATTATGATCAAGGGATCAATCCAAGAAGAAGATATAACAATTATAAATGTATACGCACCCAACATAGGAGCACGTCAATACATAAGGCTAACAGTTGTAAAAGAGGAAATCGACAGTAACACAATAATAGTGGGGGACTTTAACACCTCACTTACACCAATGGACAGATCATCAAAAATGAAAATAAATAAGGAAACAGAAGCTTTAAATGACACAGTAGACCAGATAGATTTAACTGATATTTATAGGACATTCCATCCAAAAACAGCAGATTACACTTTCTTCTTAAGTGCGCATGGAACATTCTCCAGGATAGATCACATCTTGGGTCACAAATCAAGCCTCAGTAAATTTAAGAAAATTGACATCATACCAAGCATCTTTTCTGACCACAACGCTATGAGATTAGAAATGAATTACAGGGGAAAAATCATAAAAAACACAAACAAATGGAGGCTAAACAATACATTACTAAATAACCAAGAGATCACTGAAGAAATGAAAGAGGAAATCAAAAAATACCTAGAGACAAATGACAATCAAAACACGACAATCCAAAACCTATGGGATGCAGCAAAAGCAGTTCTAAGAGGGATGTTTATAGCTATACAAACAAGCCTACCTCAAGAAACAAGAAAAATCTCAAATAAACAATCTAACCTTACACCTAAAGGAATGAGAGAAAGAAGAACAAACAAAACCCAAAGTTAGCAGACGGAAACAAATCATAAAGATCAGAGCAGAAATAAATAAAATAGAAACAAAGGAAACAATAGCAAAGATCAATAAAACTAAAAGCTGGTTCTTTGAGAATATAAACAAAATTGATAAACCATTAGCCAGACTCATCAAGAAAAAGAGGGAGAGGACTCAAATCAATAAAATTAGAAATGAAAAAGGAGAAGTTACAACAGACACCACAGAAATACAAAGCATCCTAAGAGACTACTACAAGCAACTCGATGCCAATAAAATGGACAACATGGAAGAAATGGACAAATTCTTATAAAGGTATAACCTTCCAAGACTGAACAAGGAAGAAATAGAAACTATGAACAGACCAATCACAAGTAAGGAAATTGAAACTGTGATTAAAAATCTTCCAACAAACAAAAGTCCAGGACCAGATGGTTTCACAGGTGGATTCTATCAAACATTTAGAGAAGAGCTAACACCCATCTTTCTCAAACTCTTCCAAAAAATTGCAGAGGAAGGAACACTCCCAAACTCATTCTATGAGGCCACCATCACCCTGATACCAAAACCAGACAAAGATACTACAAAAAAAGAAAATTACAGACCTATATCACTGATGAATATAGAGGCAAAATCCTCAACAAAATACTAGCAAACAGAATCCAACAACACATTAAAAGGATCATACACCATGATCAAGTGGGATTTATCCCAAGGATGCAAGGATTCTTCAATATATGCAAATCAGTCAATGTGATACACCATATTAACAAATTGAAGAATAAAAACCATATGATCATCTCAATAGATGCAGAAAAAGCTTTTGACAAAATTCAACACCCATTTATGATAAAAACTCTCCAGAAAGTGGGCATAGAGGGAACCTACCTCAACATAATAAAGGCCATATATGACAAACCCACAGCAAACATCATTCTCAATGGTGAAAAACTGAAAGCACTTCCTCTAAGATCAGGAACGAGACAAGGATGTCCACTCTCACCACTATTATTCAACATAGTTTTGGAAATCCTAGCCACGGCAATCAGAGAAGAAAAAGAAATAAAAGGAATACAAATTGGAAAAGAAGAAGTAAAACTGTCACTGTTTGCAGATGACATGATACTATACGTAGAGAATCCTAAAGATGCCAACAAAAAACTACTAGAGCTAATCAATGAATTTGGTAAAGTTGCAGGATACAAAATTAATGCACAGAAATCTCTTGCATTCCTATACACTAATGATGAAAAATCTGAAAGAGAAATTAAGGAAACACTCCCATTTACCATTGCAACAAAAAGAATAAAATACATAGGAATAAACCTACCTAGGGAGACAAAAGACCTGTATGCAGAAAACAATAAGACACTGAAGAAAGAAATTAAAGATGATACCAATGGATGGAGAGATATACCATATTCTTGGATTGGAAGAATCAATATTGTGAAAATGACTATACTACCCAAAGCAATCTACAGATTCAATGTAATCCCTATCAAATTACCAATGGCATTTTTTACAGAACTAGAACAAAAAATCTTAAAATTTGTATGGAGACACAAAAGACCCCGAATAGCCAAAGCAGTCTTGAGGGGAAAAAAACAGAGCTAGAGGAATCAGACTCCCTGACTTCAGACTATACTACAAAGCTACAGTAATCAAGACAGTATGGTACTGGCACAAAAACAGAAACATAGATCAACGGAACAAAATAGAAAGCCCAGAGGTAAACCCACGTACCTATTGTCAACTAATTTATGACAAAGGAGGCAAGGATATACAATAGAGAAAAGACAGTCTCTTCAATAAGTGGTGCTGGGAAAACTGGACAGCTACATGTAAAAGAATGAAATTAGAACACTCCCTAACACCATACACAAAAATAAACTGAAAATGGATTAGAGACCTAAATGTAAGACCGGACACTATAAAACTCTTAGAGGAAAACATAAGAAGAACACTCTTTGACATAAATCACAGCAAGATCTTTTTTGATCCGCCTCCTAGAGTAATGGAAATAAAAACAAAAATAAACAAATGGGACCTAATGAAACTTCAAAGCTTTTGCACAGCAAAGGAAACCATAAACAGGACGAAAAGATAACCCTCAGAATGGGAGAAAATATTTGCAAACGAATCAATGGACAAAGGATTAATCTCCAAAATATGTAAACAGCTCATGCAGCTCAATATTAAAAAAACAAACAACCCAATCCAAAAATGGGCAGAAGACCTAAATAGACATTTCTCCAAAGAAGACATACAGATGGCCAAGAAGCACATGAAAAGATGCTCAACATCACTAATTATTAGAGAAATGCAAATCAAAACTACAATGAGGTATCACCTCACACCAGTTAGAATGGGCATCATCAGAAAATGTACAAACAACAAATGCTGGAGAGGGTGTGGAGAAAAGGGAACCCTCTTGCACTGTTGGTGGGAATGTAAACTGATACAGCCACTATGGAGAACAGTATGGAGGTTCCTTAAAAAACTAAGAATAGAATTACCATATGATCCAGCAATCCCACTACTGGGCATACACCCAGAGAAAACCACAATTCAAAAAGACACATGCACCCCAATGTTCATTGCAGCACTATTTACAATAGCCAGGTCATGGAAGCAATCTAAATGCCCATCAACAGACAAATGGATAAAGAAGTCGTGGTACATATATACAATGGAATATTGCTCGGCCATAAAAAGGAACGAAATTGGGTCATTTGTTGAGACATGGATGGATCTAGAGACTGTAATACAAAGTGAAGTAAGTCAGAAAGAGAAAAACAAATATCGTATATTAATGCATATGTGTGGAACCTAGAAAAATGGTACAGATGAACCGGTTTGCAGGGCAGAAATTGAGACACAGATGTACAGAACAAACGTAGGGACACCAAGGGGGGAAAGTCGTGGGGGGATGGGCGTGGTGGTGTGATAAATTGGGCGATTGGGATTGACATGTATACACAGATGTGTATAAAATTGATGACTAATAAGAACCTGCTGTATAAATAAATAAAATAAAATTCAAAAAAAAAAAAAAAAGAATCTGCCTGCCAATGAAGGGGACACTGGTTCGAGCCCTGGTCCGGGATGATCCCACATGCCGTGGAGCAGCTAAGCCCGCGAGCCACAACTACTGAGTCCACGTGCCCCAACTACTGAAGCCCGTGCGCCTAGTGCCCGAGCTCCGCAACAAGAGAAGCCACCACAATGAGAAGCCCGTGCACCGCAATGAAGAGTAACCCCTGCTCTCCGCAACTAGAGAAAGCCCACACGCAGCAACAAAGACCCAATGCAGCCAAAAATAATAAATAAATAGATTTATTAAAAAAAAAAAAAAAAGAACTGAGGCAAATAGTACATTGAGGAATGATGGCCAATAGAAACTCCAGGAGAAAATTGTTCAAGAAGGGAAAGATGATTATTGTGTGTTACTTGGCTCTGCAGTCATATTTACAAATAATTATTTTGTCATAATCTTGTCGATCCTGATTATTGGTTCTAGAGCTTCTAGAGCCAACACACAGACAAAGCTAGGAAGACAGAATTATAGTCTCAGAATAGATGTAAATACCATTAACCCAGACAATAAAGTGAAGATAATAACTGTTGGGGGTGGACAAGGGTAAAATGGGATGGGGATCAAAAATGATAAGTCAAGAGGGATCAGGAAAAGCACGTAATTTGGTGATGGAGAAGTGATTGCTAGAAGAAACAGCTAAAAAAAACTGAAAGTCATTGCCTCTAGGCAGCAGGTTTATTTGTGAGATAAGGGCCTGTTGATTTTCATTATAAACTCTTCTGTACTATTTGATTTATATTTGTCAGGTGTATGATTGTTTTGGTTTAAAAGTTTTAAAACTTTTTAAATGCATCTATCCAGATGATATCTCATGTCTTGACGGAGACATCATACATAAACATGTGAAAAACAAAGCATATAAGATGAATCAGGTTTAGCCTCCCTAAGGTAATTCCCTGGGATATTGAGTCACCTTCCTATTAAGAATAAGCCTATTCACTTCAGTTATCACCATTCAAGACAAATAAGCTTAAAGACCATCTCATCTTATGGTTTAGCGGCACAAAAATCCAAGTAGCAAACCTGAAATGTGGTTTGCATATTACATGAATGCCTTTTAAATTTTTTGACCTTGACCCACTGTAAAACTACATTTGTGTGTGACTCAGCACACACACACCCACATAGCTGAAACAAAACTTAAAATTAAAAAAAAATATTTACCTCTTCCTGTGTGTGATATGCTCTCAAAATTTTTGTTTCATTCTATTTTATTTTTTAGAATAATGGTCACTTTAAATGATTTTAACAATCCACTGCTGTATTATGACCCACAGTTTGAAAAACATGCTAATTGGCCCATTTTTTCTTAGGCCAGAGAATGTGCTTGTGAGATTTGGAGCTTATGTCTCAGATCAGCTGAACCTTCCTAGTAGAACTACTTGTTGCTGATATGTAAAAAAATGTGTTATAGAAAGTTAGCTTCTATCATCTTTGTTAGTAGCATGGCTCCCTTCTTTTCATTTCTCTTTTTCCTTAAAATTTTCTTTTTTTTTTATCACTGGTCCTGTTGGGCACATATTAGGAATAACTAAATTCATTTCTGGAGTATTTATATATATATATATATCTCAGATATGCATAAAAGTCATACACTTATATAATCTTGGGTTTTACCCATATGTCCATTTGTTTGCATTTGCCATGTAAAGTACAGACTTCAGCCAAACATCTGCTGCTTATGAAACCGTTAAAACCCAACCTCCCCTCAAATATTGGGATCTTGTGATATTTTCAAATTTGGTAGATTCCATGTTAAAAAGACACAACTCTAAGCATCACTATATCTACACGTTTTAGCAAAGTTTAGGGAAAACAAAATCAGTGCAAAATTGATTGCACTAATAGACTTGAATAAACTAATTTAGTTTGTTTGGATTTTTTGTCTCATTAAATTAAGAACTACAAGCAGCTGTTGAAGAGGTGCTGCCAAGCCTGAAAAAAGATGGTGTGGCCATCTATTACGTGAGCAGAAGTTCTAACACCGATGGGGTCGACTCTTTCTTAGACAAAGTGGATGAAGTGTCAACTGAATCTATCCCAGAGTCCTGGAGGTCAGAAGTCACCTTTTTCACTCCTGCCTTATACATTTATACTTCTGGAACCACAGGTAAAAATAAAGAGAGGATCTCCAAGAAATGGACCTATCCTGAAAGTGTTAAATGTTGGGTTAGATTTTCAAATGCTCTCTTTCTTCGGGAAAACTTATCAGATAACTAATACTTCAGGGGATTTAGCTCTTTGCCTGTGGGAACTGATCTTGTTTCATAGCATATGAAACCATTTGGGTTTCTCTAAGCTATGCATATCTCCCCCAGTTGGTGTATAGAACGGATAAAGAGGTTAACCAAGAACTACAAAAATAGTTATGATGATGGATAAGATTTGGCACTGAATAGGTTATTGGAATTTTTTTAATGATTGCTGCATTTTGATTATATTATATCCAGAGTCCATATATAATGTATAACCAATTATAAATGGACCACCAAAGAAGACTGCAGAACAATAATGGGGTTATATTTACACAAATATTTTGACCACTATCTTTCCATGCAACACTGACTTGGAGCTGTTTGGTGCTGTGGGTGTAGGATGGCTCTTAGCTGAGGGCCTAAAATAGTGTATTTCATCAAATCTAGGATGCTTTACACCTTCAGTGTAAGCTGCACCATTATTTTATAAGCTACTAAGAGAAATCACTGCCAATTATCAGTGTTACTGGAACCCTGCTACATGGAACAGGCAATATTAAAGGTAGGATGTACTAGGTGCTCTTCTAGGAGCTTTACAGCATTTGTTCATACAATTCTCCCACCACTCTTAAGGTGGGTACTACTCTTATTCCTATTTCACAGATTCAGAAACCAATGCTCAGAGAGGTTAAGAACTTTCCAAGATCAGAAGTAGAAGTGTCAGGATTCACCTTGGTAGGCTGACTCCACAGCTCATGCAACTGACCACTCTGCCAGAACACCTCCTAGTTCATCCATTTAACAGCTATTTGGTGTCTGCCTATTCTAGTCCAGGGGAAATGTTACCAAAACGTAATCATATGACGCCTGAGTGATATATTTAAGAGGAGGGCAGGAAGCTAGCCCCAGCATGCTAATTATTAATATTGGGAAGTTGACTATGTGAATCATTTATCTCTTTTGGTTAAAATTTTAACTTAAGCAGGTAATACAAACATGCATTATCCTTGTAAAATTCCATAAGACGGTACAGAAAACCTGAACGAACTTTTTGGCCAACCAATAGATAAGGGTTCCTTTGAGCCTCATGAGGAGAGGTGGCTGGGGATGACCTATTAAAGCTGATTCCCAGAGCATAATGTCTGTCACTGTTTTGTCAAAAGTTATATATCGCCATGCCAACAGAATGGTAGGATGACACAGTTAACCAAGTGCTTCCACTACATCCAGACACTACCTTAATATATGGAAATTTTACCCTCATTTTTAATAGAATGGTAAAACTAAACTGAAAACTTTGGTTTGGGAAATAATTGAGATAAAACAAGCCCTTTTAGTTAGTGATTGGGTGTTCTAGTCTTAATACTATATAGGTAAGTATACAGTATTAAGACACTTCTTCACAATTGCAGGTTTTGACATCAAATATAAAACCCATTTTAGGGGAAAAAGAGAATAAGCAGTCTTTAATTTAATCCTATAATTCAGAATTTAGATTTAATTGGAATATAATTGGGTTGATGTTTATGTTACTTTTCTTCTCTCTGAATAAAATATTTGCTAAGTTACTCTTCCAAACATTAATTTAAAAAATTCATTTAAGCAATCAGAGAACAAAATGTTTTCCTTGTTCCTCAAAGGCAGTCAGTAGCACAAAATTATATAATAGTTATTATATTCTTATTTCTTCATTAAAACAAAAATTTTAATTAGGAAAGTTTCTGAAAGTACTTCAAACCAGCAAAGGATGTGCATTTCTTTTTTTTCTTTTTTTTTAAATATAATTCAGAGCTTTTACTATCTGGACAATTTTCTTCCAAGGTGAATACAATTGATTTATTGATGCTTTCTTCTGTTTCAACAAAGACCATGAATTGTGAATTGTGTTTATGATGATGGTAGTTTGCCAGCCATACTGCTTTGCCTTATAACAAATTACTTTTATTCAGGCAATACCCAGCTAAGGTACCATCAAATACTGAAGCATCTGAATCTACAGAGAATTGCCTTCCTCTTCCCAAAGCCAGTTTACCCACTCAGGTCTTAAACTCTAGCCCCAGCCCCTTGGTAATGACTTCATGCCCTTCCCAACTGAACTGATTCCTATGGGAAACAATATAAGCATACACTTTCAATTGAGTCTTACCAAAAACTTACATAAATTATAGTTAAGAAAATGCAAATGTACTTAGTGTAATAGAACTACACTGAGATACCATTTTTCACCTTTCAGATTGGCAAAAATCCCAACATTTGAAAGGATACCTTGGAAAGGCTATGAGGAAACAGGTGCACTCATGTATTACTGATGGGGGAGTAAATGGGGACAGCCCTTATAACAGGCAATGTGGCAGTGTCTATCAAAATTACAAAGACTTATATCTTTTCACCTAGCAGTCTCACACCAGCAAATTTATCCTACAGATGGAGCATCATTCATAGTGCACAGTGCCATGTGGACCAGGTTATTCACTGCAGCATCATTTGAAATCGCAAAATAACATGAATAAATTATAACATACACAGAGGACTTGATGCAGCTGAGAGAGGGAATAAATGAATGAAAAATAGGGGAAAGTTCTACATACAAATATGGACAGAACTCCAAAATACATTAAGTGGAGCAGGGGCAAGTGCAGAAAAGTGTGCTTTTTTTAACATGGGGGAAAAGGCAAGAACATAGGAGCAAATGAGCTTATATCTGTATGAAGAAACTCTAGAACAGTACATAAGAAATTCATAAAAGTGGTTATGAAGGAAGGAGATAGGAGGGATAGGCTATTTACTCTCTCTGAATCTCAGCCTTCTCATCTGCAAATTAGAGAATATAATTCTACTTATTAATTATGAGAATTAAATGAAATTTTGAAAATACAGTTGACACTTGAACAATGTGCAGGTTAGGGGTACAGACCCTCCACACAGTTGAAGGTACACGTATAACTTATAGAAGGCCCTCCACATAGGTTCCTAGGTATCTGTGATTTTTCATTCATGGATTCAATCAACCATGGATGTATTTACTATTGAAAAAATTCCTCATATAAGTGGCCCCGAGCCATTCAAACCCCTGTTGTTCAAGGATCAACTATACCTTGCAAGGTGGTAGACCCAGAACAGAAATTCAATAGACATTCTTTCCTTTTTCCTCAACTTACTACTGTAATAACCATCTAACTCAGAGGTCAGCAAACTATGGCCTGTGGGCCAAAAACAGCCCTGCCACCTGTTTTGTAAATAAAGTTTTATGGCAACAGAGCCAAGTTTGTTCCTTTTTGTGTGTGGCTGCTTTCAGCTATAATAGCAGAGTTGAGTAGTTGCAATAGAGACTATGACCCTGCAAAGCCTAAACCATTTACCATCTGGTTCTTTACAGAAAAAAATTGCCAACTTCTGGTGTAACTGAATGCAATCCTCTAATCACCAGCTGATGAATCTTCCTAAGCCACATCTCTCTCCCAGACCACATGTCTGTGAATGACCACTCTTGGTTCACTCATGGCTTTTCTTGTGTGTTTACAAAGGTCTCCCGAAAGCTGCAATGATCAATCATCTTCGCGTTTGGTATGGAGCCAACCTTGCTGCTGCCAGCGGGATAACGGAGAATGATGTAGTCTATACCACACTACCCTTGTACCACAGTGCTGCGCTTTTGGTTGGCTTACATGGATGTATCCTGACTGGTAAGCTTTTTCTCTCAACAAGGTGTTGGAGCCCAGTACACATTCAATGTGCTCATAAGGAAAAGTAATACAAAATTTGCTACTTTCCTGTGTGCCCGGAACGGTGTTTAATTCCCTGTTGATAACTAGCTTGTTTGGCTCACAATAGCAAGCATCCAAAAGAATTTATAGGGAATTCCCTGGTGGTCCACTGGTTAGGACTCCATGCTTTCAATGCCAAGGGCCCGGGTTCAATCCCTGGTCAGGGAACTAAGATCTCACGTGGCCAAATAAATAAATAAAAGAATTTATATTTTCTCATGCCTGCTTGTCTAGTAATATAATGCTATAATTGTTCAGCATATCAAAGAGGAAACTTCTTTAAAATATTTTAGGTCTTTATCCAGGTTAAGGTACTTGATCCTTCGATTCCATAAATAATTCTCTTATGTCATTTCTGTCTTCAGAAATCTGCATGTTGATCTCCATTAGCATCTGATTTAAACTTCTTATTCAGTTGTCCCATTCTACTTTATTCTTCCCTCCTCCCACAGGTCCTCAGCTCTGGTCAGAATACTTAGCTTTCCATCTCTTCTCTCTCCTTCTGAAACTTTACCATTTAAATCAGAATTGTCATCCTTTCTCCTGTCAGTAGGATTTCTGCCCTTTGTGTATATAAAGTCTCAGTCCAATATCCACCTCTTCCAGGAAACCACCTCTAACTTTCTAACTAAGCTAAAAACCTTAATTTTTTCTCCCATGTGACATTTTATTTTAAATATTTATTATATATAGTAACATATATGCATATGCATACACAAATACACATATGATTCTCCAAGCCTCTGTTCCTTTCCCTCATCAACTTATTGATCAGCTATAAAACACTTAGTCCAGCATCAGTACCAGTCTCCAAATCAGCAAGGAATGCCTGGGTCTGATCATGTTGTTGGGCCCTTCAAGAACAGGGTGACTCTGAAGCTCTCGTAGGGACAAATCAATCACTCACACATTTGCTTAAGCACAATTGATATATGCTAAAAAAGAAAATATAGTATTTTTTAAAATTTCTCCTAAAATATTGGACTTTTGTATATTTAGGAGTAGAAATAAACTAATAACGTGAAAAATATTTGTGACTTTTTTTTATTTCACTTTACTACATTTCATACCTATCGTTAGATTGGATATGATAGATATATTGTTTTTACCCATTGTATTAGTTTCCTATTGCTACTGTAACAAATTACCACAAACCTAGTGGTTTAAAACAACACAAGTTTATTCTCTTACTGTTTTGAAAGTCAGAAGTCCTAAAATCAAGATGTCAACAAAGCTGCATTTCTTCTGGAAGCTCTAGGGAAGAATCCATTTTCTTGCCTTTCCCAGTGTCTGGAGGCTGCCTGCATTCTTTGGCTTGTAGCCCCTTCTTTCATCTTCAAGCATTTCACTCCAATCTTTTGTTTCTGTCATCCTTTCTCCTTCTTCCCTTGATCTTCTTGACTTCCCCTTATAAGCACCCTTGTGATTACATTGGGCTCTCCCAGACAATCCAAAATAATCTTCCCATTTCAAGATCCTTAATTTAATCACATCTACATAGTCCCTTTTGTCATGTAAGGTAGCATAGTCACAGGTTCTAGGGGTTAGGTGTGGATGTCTTTGGGAACCATTATTCTGTATACATCACCCATCAAAGAAGAATATCGCCTGCTTGCTCAAGACCCTGGCTCTCCATCGCTTATAAAACTGTCAGGCTCCTCCACCTGGCATTTACAAACTCTCCAGGATTGCACCCCTAGCTGCTTCTCCAGGTTCATCTCCCTTGACCCACCCAGCCTTCACCACTCTAGTCACAGGTCAGCAGAGTCTTGGCCATCGCCCAACCTTCTGGACTGCCCTGTCTTTATGTTCATGCTTTTTCCTCCACCAGGAATGCTCTCATCTTTCTCGATATTCACTTCTCAAGACCTAATTCAAATACTATGCCTTTCTCAGCCCTTGCCCTCAAGCAGAATTAATCTACACACAGACACACACACACACACGCGCGTGCACCCTTAGGGCCTCACTGAACCTCGTTTATTGCACACTGACTCTTATTAGAAAAATTTGTGTCTTCTCCCCCACTAGATTGGAAGCTCCTATAGGACAAAACTGTGTCTTATTCATTTTTTTTGCATTGAATATAATTGGTACCTAATACTTGTTTGTGAATATAATTCATATATAAATTTTTTAAATTTATAAATTTCAAAAGTGACAAATATAATTAGGGACTTTTTTGGTAGCATTTCTTTATTAGTACTTTCTATGACTTCTCTATAGGTGCTACTGTTGTTTTGCGGGCCAAATTTTCAGCCAGCCAGTTTTGGGATGACTGCAGAAAATATAACGTCACTATCATTCAGTATATCGGTGAACTGCTTCGGTATTTATGCAACTCTCCCCAGGTAACACTCCCCATGTTTCATTATCTTTTCAAAATGCATAGGATGGGAATTCAAGTCACTTTGGGTCATGCTAAGTTTCAGCTGCTTCTTGTATATCGGTTTTCAGTTTACACTACAGTTACTTTTCATGATAAAGAGCCTGGCACCACACCTACCACAGGGGATTTACCAGATGGCAGCTGCTGTAATAACATTATTATTCCCTACCTTTGTACCTGTTTTCACATCTGACCCTCTACCTAGCATATCCTCTGCTTCTTTCTCTACCTGTTTAAACCCTACTCACGGTCAAAGCCCAGTTCAAATGATACCTCATATGTTAAACTTACTTGGGTCACCCCAACAAAAGTCATTGCTCCCTTCCCCTACCTCATTTGTTTTCTCCTCCTTTGTGGCCCTTGTCAGATTGCAGGTGTTTGTCTTCATGCCTCCCATCCTCCCTAGGCTGTAAAATCTTTGATGGCAGGGACCACATCTTATCTCCTTGCCCTCTCTTATACCACAGGCATGCAGGAAACTTTTACTTAATGTTGCTTAATGAATAAACCCCCATATGGCTTTGAAACCATCTGACAAAATCTGTTACCAAGCTTAGAACAGACGCCCCAAAGGTAAGTAACTCCAAGGGCTTTGGATCTGTCCTATTTGCAGATATCCAGATATCTTGAAGGGGTTGTTTGAAAGAGTTCCTTCTGCCCAGTCCCTCAGCTCTCATCAGAGAGGGCAGCCTGCCTCTCTTGACCAGATCAAGGTTTCTCAACAGTGGCACTGCTAATATTTGTGGCCAATTTATTTTTTGCTGTATGGACTTATCCCATGCACTATAGGATGTATAGTAGCATCTTTGGCCTTTACCCAGGACATGCCAGTGGTACCCTCCCCATCCCCCCAGGTCGTGATAATCAAAATGTCTTCAGACATTGCCAGATGTCCCCTGGCAGGCAAAATCAACCCCAGATGAGAACCACTAGACTATATAATGCAGTAAAGTCACAAGATTCTACTTTCTTTAATCCTTTCACTCATCATAAGAAAACAAACTCAAAGGATCACTAAGTTGATCAATTGCTATTTATAAGCAACTGTTATGTTCAATTTATATACACTGGGAATTTTTTGGTTTTCCAGTGCACATAAAAGTTATGTTTATACTATACCATAGTTTAAGTGTGCAATAGCATTATATCTTTAAAATGCAGTGTACATACCTTAATTTTAAAATACTTTATTACTAAAAATGTTAACGATCATCTGACAATGCCAGTTTGCCAAAAACCTTCAATTTGTAAAAAAAAAAAAAAAAAAAAAAAAAATGCAGTATCTGCAAAGCACAATAAAGCGAGGTATGCCTGTAACAGAAGCAGTGTGACATAAAGAATTATAAGATGCTCTTGCCTTAGTTCTTTCTCTCCTCACTTCATTCAGTCTCTGCCCACATGTCACCTCATAAAAGAGACCCCTCCTACAAATTCTAAAACATACCACGCTACCCCTTACCATGCATCTCGTGGGTTACTGCTTTTCGTGGCACTGTCACTTCTGAAATAGTGCATGTTTATATGACTGTTATCTTTCTCCTCCAGTTAAATGAAAGCTCCATGCACCAGGAGCTTTGTTGATTGCCAGATCCCCAGCACCGAGATCTGTATCTGGCACATCCTATGCATCAACAAATTTTGCTGAATGATCCTCTAAATTCTTGCCCCTGAAAGATGTATAACTGACTTGAGGGAAGTAATGTGTTCCCCCCAAATGTTTGGGCTTAGTGCATATTATTCTGATTCAGGGGGTACATTCAACAGATTTATGAGGGTCATAATTAGCTGTAAGCTGGGTGAGGACCTTTCCCATAGCACTGGGTGAATCTTGAGGACATTATGTTAAGTGAAATAGCCAATCACAAAAAGATGAACAGTGTATGATTCCACTTATATGAGGTACTTAGAGTATTCAAAATCATAGAGACAGAAAGTAGAATAGTGGCTGCTTGGGGCTGCAGGGAAGGGGGAATAGGGAGGTTAATGGGTATGGAGTTTCAATTTTACAAGATGAAAGGAGTTATGGATATGGATGATTGTGATGGTTGCATAACATTATGAATGTATTTAATACCACTGAACTGTACAGATAAAATAGTTGAGAGTAAATTTTATGTTGTATGTATTTTACCACAATTAAAAAAAAAATCACAACAGGAGACCCAGGTTCTATGAATTTAAAGGGAGCTTAAAGAAAGATTGTATCAAAAGGACTTCTCAGAAGTGGATACAGACAACCCTGCAGTCTGCGGAATGGAAACCACAATCACAGAAAGTTAGACAAAATGAAAAGGCAGAGGATTATGCCCCAGATGAATGAACAAGATAAAACCCCAGAAAAACAACTAAGTGAAGTGGAGATAGGCAACCTTCCAGAAAAAGAATTCAGAATAATGATAGTGAAGATGATCCAGGATCTCAGAAGAAGAATGGAGGCAAGGATGGAGAAGATGCAAGAAACATTTAACAAAGAACTAGAAGAACTAAAGAACAACCAAACAGAGATGAACAATACAATAACTGAAATGAAAAATACACTAGAAGGAATCAATAGCAAGAATAACTGAGGCAGAAGAACAGATAAGTGACCTGGAAGACAGAATGGTGGAAATCACTGCTGTGGAACAGAATAAAGAAAAAAAAAGAAAAGAAATGAAGACAGTCTAAGAGACCTCTGGGACATTAAATGCACCAACATTTGCATTATAGGGGTCCCAGAAGGAGAAGAGATAGAGGAAGGACCTGAGAAAATATTTGAAGAGGTAACTGCTGAAAACTTCCCTAACGTGGCATAGGAAACAGTCACCCAAGTCCAGGAGGCACAGAGAGTCCCAGGCAGGATAAACCCAAGGAGGAACACGCCGAGACACATAGTAATCAAATTGACAAAAATTAAAGACAAAGAAAAAATATTAAAAGCAACAAGGAAAAAATGACAACATACAAGGGAACTCCCATAAGGTTAACAGCTGATTTCTCAGCAGAAACACTGCAGACCAGAAGGGAGTGGCATGATATATTTAAAGATATATTTAAAGTGATGAAAGGAAAGAACCTACAACCAAGAATAGTCTACCCAGCCAGGCTCTCATTCACACTTGATGGAGAAATCAAAAGCTTTACAAACAAACCAAAGCTAAAGAATTCAGCACAACCAGACGAGCTTTGCAACAAATGCTAAAGGAACTCCTCTAGGCGGGAAAGAGACCAGCAACTTAAAACAACCTTGTACATATATAGACTGCTATATCAAAACCTCATGGGAACAGCAAACCCAAAAACTACAATAAATACAAACACAACACTAAAGATGGTCATCAAACCATAAGAGAAGAGAACTAAAGAAGAAGAGAAGAAAAAAGACCTACAAAAACAAACCCAAAACAATTAAGAAAATGGTAATAGGAACATACATATCAATAATTACCTTAAATGTAAATGGATTAAATGCTCCAACCAAAAGACACAGACTGGCTGAATGGATACAAAAACAAGACCTGTATATTTGCTGTCTACAAAAGACCCACTTCAGACCTAGAGACATATACAGACTGAAAGTGAAGCGTTGGAAGAAGGTATTCCATGCAAATGGAAATCACAAGAAAGAGGGAGTAGCAATACTCATATCAGACAAAATAGACTTTAAAATAAAGACTGTTATAAGAGACAAAGAAGGTCACTACATAATGATCAAGAGATCAATCCAAGAAGAAGTTATAACAAGTCTAAATATATATGGACCCAACATAGGAGCACCTCAATATATAAGGCAAATACTAACAGCCATAAAGGGAGAAATTGACAGTAACACAGTAGTAGTGGGGAACTTTAACACCCCACTTTCATCAATGGACAGATCACCCAGACAGAAAATCAATAACAAAACACAGGCCTTAAATGACACATTGGACCAGATGGACTTAATTGAAATTTATAGAGTATTCCATTCCAAAGCAGCAGAATACACATTCTTCTCAAGTGCACATGGATCGTTCTCCAGGACTGACCACGTGCTGGGCCACCAAGTGAGCCTTGGTAAATTTAAGAAAATTGAAATCATATCAAGCAACTTTTCCAGCCACAATGCTATAGATTAGAAAGAAACTACAAGAAAAAAAAACCTGTAAAAAACACAAACACTTAATTGTGTTTGGAGGCTAAACAATATGCTACTAAACAATCAATGGATCACTGAGGAAATCAACGAAGAAATCAAAAAATACCTAGAGACAAATGAAAATTAAAGCACAACGATTCAAAACCTACAGGATGCAGCAAAAGCAATTCTAAGAGGGACATTTATAGCAATACAATCTTACCTCAGGAAACAAGAAACATCTCAAATAAACAACCTAACTTTACACCTAAAGAAACTAGAGAAAGAAGAACAAACAAAACTTAAAGTTAGTAGAAGGAAAGAAGTCATAAAGATCAGAGCAGAAATAACAGAAATAGAGATAAAGAAAGAAAATGATAGCAAAGATCAATGAAACTAAAGGCTGGTTCTTTGAAAAGATAAACAAAATTGATAAACCTTTAGCCAGACTCATCAAGAAAAAAAGGGAGAGGATTCAAATCAATAAAATTGGAAATGAAAAAGGAGAAGTTACAACTGACACCACAGAAATACAAAGGATCATAAGAGATTACTACAAGCAACTGTATGCCAATAAAATGGACAACCTGGAAGAAATGGACAAATTCTTAGAAAGGTACAATCTCCCAAGACTGAACCAGGAAGAAACAGAAAATATGCAACAGACCAATCACAAGTACTGAAATTGAAACTGATTTAAAAACTCCCAACAAACAAAAGTCCAGGACCTGATGGCTTCACAGCCAAATTCTATCAAACATTTAGAGAAGAGCTAACACTTATCCTTCTGAAACTGTTCCAAAAAATTGCAGAGGAAGGAAAACTCCCAAACTCATTCTATGAGGCCACCATCACCCTGATATGAAAACCAGACAAAGATGTCACAAAAAAAGAAAATTACAGGCCAAAGTCACTGATGAACATAGGCACAAAAATCCTCAACAAAATACTAGCAATCCAAATCCAACAATACATTAAAAGGATCATACACCATGATCAAGTGGAATTTATCCCAGGGATGCAAGGATTTTTCATTATCCACAAATGAATCAGTGTGATACATCACATCAACAAATTGAAGAATAAAAACCATATGATCATCTCAATAGATGCAGAAAAATCTTTTGACAAAATTGAGCACCCATTTATGATAAAGACTCTCCAGAAAGTGGGCATACAGGAAACCTACCTCAACATAATAAAAGCCATATACAACAAACCTACAGCTAACATCATACTCAACGGTGAAAAGCTGAAAGCATTGCCTCTAAGATCAGGTACAAAACAAGGATGTCCACTCTCACCACTTTTATTCAACATAATGTTGGAAGTCCTAGCTCCAGCAATCAGAGAAGAAAAAGAAATAAAAGGAACCCAAATTGGAAAAGAAGTTAAACTGTCACTGTTTGCAGATGACATGATTCTATACATAGAAAATCCTAAAGATGCTACCAGAAAACTACTAGAGTTCATCAATGAATTTGGTAAAGTTGCTGGTTACAAAATTAATGCACAGAAATCTGTTGCATTTCTATACACTAACAACAAAAGATCAGAAAGAGAAATTCAAGAAACAATCCTATTTACCATCACATCAAAAAGAATAATATACCTAGGAATAAACCTACCTAAGGAGACAAAAGACCTGTACTCTGAAAACTATAGTAAGACACTGATGAAAGAAATTGAAGACGACACAAACAGATGGAAGGATATACCATGTTCTTGGATTGGAAGAATCGATATCGTCAAAATGACTTTACTATCCAAGGCAATCTACAGATTCTATGTAATCCCTATCAAATTACCAATGGCATTTTTCACAGAACTGGAACAAAAAATCTTAAAATTTGGTGTTTGGAAGGGGAAATAAGATAGACCAGAACCCTGAAACAGCTGAATAGACTCAGCTCACCTCCCTTGTGTTGTCTGCCTTCCCTCCAAAATTAGGTAACCTCTGTGGTCCTTTCCCAGCCTAAAATGTCTGTCTCTGCACCACCTCCATTCAGATAGAAAACAGAATGGAGGGGGACTTCCCTGGTGGTCCAGTGGTTAAGACTTCATCTTCCAATGCAGGGGATGCGGGTTCGATCCCTGGTTGGGGAACTAAGATCCCACATGCCTCGTGGCCAAAAAACCAAAACATAAAACAGAAGCAATGTTTTAACAAATTCAATAAAGACTTTAAAAATGGTCCACATCAAAAAAATCTTAAAAAAAAAAAAAAAGAGGGCTTCCCTGGTGGCGCAGTGGTTGAGAATCTGCCTGCCAATGCAGGGGACACGGGTTCGAGCCCTGGTCTGGGAAGATCCCACATGCCGTGGAGCAACTGGGCCCGTGAGCCACAACTACTGAGCCTGCGCGTCTGGAGCCTGTGCTCTGCAACAAGAGAGGCCGCGATAGTGAGAGACCCGCGCACCGCGATGAAGAGTGGCCCCCGCTCGCTGCAACTAGAGAAAGCCCTAGCACAGAAACAAAGACCCAACACAGCCAAAAATAAAAAATAAATAAATAAATAAATAAATTTAAAAAAAGAAAGAAAACAGAATGGAGGGGTGTGTAGCAGCACAGAGTGGAGAGTGGCCAGTTTGTCCAGGACAGGGGTAGACCAGGGGAAAGAGGGACAGAGAGCAGAATCAGGGTAGGTTTGCCCGAGAGGTGAGTTTTGAAGGGTGCAGAAAAGTTTTCCAGCCGTGCAGGGAAAGAAGGGCTAATGATTAGCTGGAACAGCATGGCAGAGCAGTGGAATAAAGCACCTGCCGTATTGGGAACTGCAGGCAGCATGGCAGGAGGCGAGACTGATTGGCTGGGCCAGGTAACAAGAGTTTTACTGTTCTGAGACTCAAGTGTGAATGTGATAAAGCACCACGAAAGGGCCTGAGAGTGATGTGGGAGGTGGTTTTTAAAGACAATCCCTTTGCGTGCAGTGAGAAGATACACTAGACACAGAAACCTCTCTTCTGTAAAACGAAGAGGTTGAGTTTCACCCTTTCACTCCTGTCAATGGGTGCTTTCTTTTCTCCTCAGGGAGTCAAGCAGAAGTATAGCATATTAGTTGTTAAGGACATGGACTCAGGAATTTTTCTAAGGTGGTGAATAGCTTCTGCCCTTTCACCTCTTGGAAGTCTTCCCCAAAACGAGGAGGACAAGAAAAAGACACACAAGCTCTATCATCCTAGAAACTAAGAGACATTGCAACCAGGAACTACGTAGTACAGAGAGCTGAAAGATGAAGGTCATTGCCATAGCAGGGCTGAGGGGGTGAAACTTGAGAGGCAATTACCAACAAGAAGGAAGCTGATTGACTTCCTAAAGCCTGAGAAATTGGAGGCACCAAATACAACTGAAGTTTTGATGAGGTACCAGGCTTGAAAACAGGAGAATTTTTGAAAGTCTGTGTATGAAACAGCTATACCTACTGCTCCCATATCCCACTTCTGTAGGAGACAGGAGGCTTATTCTCTGGAGAAGAGCTAGAGAAGCTTTGAACTCAAGGATCCCAAGAGCAGAGGAGGGCAGGGGTGAGGCACTGAGAAAAGAGATTGAGTAACTATCTACTTACTGACCAGGGAGACCCCAGCTCCCTTCCCCTGCCCAGCTTCCAGAACTCCAATAGTCAGTTTATGCTTGCAGGCAAGAGAGCAGAGGAGGGTTATGCTTAGGAAGAACTAAACTTTCTCAGAAAAGAAACTGGACATTGGCTCACTGCCCCATCACCAGACAGTGCAGCCAACCTGGCAACAGCCCCTCCCCACCACACAAAGTGGCTCAAACATCTTTTTGTTACCTTACTTCTAAATATGAACAGATACCAAAGGAAAGCCTCTGACAGAAAAGATCATTTTCTAAAAAGAAGAAAAAGCAGCATCAATTCAAAGAGCAGGAGAAGACTTCCAGAAATCAATAATTAATATTCTCAGAAATATTAGAGAAGATTTTATATCCATTAAACAAAAATAGTATGCTACCAAAAAAAAAAAAAAAAGAGTAAGACCTCCTGAAAAATAAAAATACGATTTAAAAATTACTTAATCCATTGAAAGTTTGGAGGATAAAGTTGAGAAATCTTACAGAAAATTGGAGGAAAGACAAAGTGATGGACATGAGGAGAGACAAAATAAGAAAATTAGAGGATCAATCCAAAAGATCCAATATCTGATTAATAGGAAATAGGGAAAAGGATAGTGAAAATGGAGAGGAGGAAATTATTAAAGAAATAATACAAGAAAACTTCCCAAAACTGAAGGACAGATTGAAAGGGCTAATTGAGTACCTAATAAAATGAGTGGAATTTTTTTTTTAATTCTTAAAATATACTATGATGATATTTAAGACTATCAAAAAAAGAGAGAGAGGGACTTCCCTGGTGGCACATTGGTTAAGAATCCACCTGCCAGTGCAGGGGACATGGGTTCGATCCCAGGTCCCGGAAGATCCCACATGCCACGGAGCAACCAAGCCCGTGCACAACAACTACTGAACCTGCACTCTAGAGCCCGCGAGCCACAACTACTGAAGCCCATTTGCCTAGAGCCCGTGCTCCACAACAGGAGAAGCCACCACACTGAGAAGCCCATGCACCGCAACAAAGAGTAGCCCCCACTTGCCACAACTAGAGAAAGCCCGCATGCAGCAATGAAGGCCCAACGCAGCCAAAAATAAAATTATTTAATTGATTAATTATTTTTAAATGATTGCCTATTTTAAAAAAAGAGAAAGAGAGAAGATTCTATAAGAATAACAGTTGACTTGCCAACAGCAACACTCAAGCTGGAAGCTACAGGGAGCAGTGCCTTCAAAATTCTAATTAAACATTATTACCTATCTAGAATTTCATATCCAACCAAATTATCAATCAAGTATAAAATAAGAATATTTTCAGACATTCAAAGTCTCAAAAAAATCTTACCTCCTGTATACCCTCCTTTAGGAAGTTCCTAGAGAAAGTGTTCCACCCAAACAGGAGAGTAAAAAAAGAAAAAGGAGGACACAAGATCCAGGAAAGAGAGGCAAAGGGTATCCCCAGGCCTGGAAAACAACTCGTCCAGATTGGAGCAAAAGGATAAAAGGAAGAAAAATGTGAAAAAGGAAATTATATCATCTGATAGAAGGAGGAACATTGTATTTAGATGCTTTTGGAGGGTAAGGAAAGAACTACAAACAGAAACTAAGAAAATGAAGCGAAGGGGCAGGGAGGAAATTAATCCCAGGAAAAACAAACATTTGTTCAAGAATTTGTTCATAGTATATTATACTTAGCTCATCAGCGGTGGATTAGGGGCAAAGTAATGTGAGCACTGAATATTGATTTAACCAAAAATTGTGATATTGAAAAATTGGGAGAGAGCTTAATCCCCATCCAGCACAATAGGAAATCAGTAAGTAATGTCTAAAGTGACTAATCAAAAGATAGTGGTATCAGCATTTAATTTAGAAATATGCAGGTGAGAAGAAACAGCTACAGGGGTTAAAAGTGTCTGCCTCTAGGTGGTAGGCTGAAGGCAAAGGATGAGGACAGATAAGTGGAATAACATTTCTTCATGTAAAAGCCTTTCAGTACTGTTTGGTTCTTAAACTCTGTGTGTGTGTAGCTTTTTTTTGTAACTAAGGAAAAGAGTGCTCTCCGAAGTCATGTAGATTTGGATTTGAATCTGGGGACAACTGTGTTTCTACCTGTGTGATCTTGGGCAAATTATTTTAAACTTCTCAAAGCTCCGTTTCCTCAATTGTAATATGAGGCACATACTTGATTACCTCTCACATTTCAGTAGGGCTCCTTAGAACCTTAAGATAATGCAGGGCAATTGCCTGGCACATAGCAAAGCCCTCAATAAAAGTCTTCTGCTTGCTCTGATTACCTGGTGCCCTGCACCCTCTCTGGACACCCTGACCTCTCACCCTTCATCAGTCATTCAATCCATGGTGGATTAAAATCCCCCAGGTGTGTTTGCATGCTGCACCTCACCTCTAATGTGGAATAGAATGTTCGATCTTTGTTAAAGAAAAATGAGAAGGTGACCCTTGACCTTTGGGGAGTGGCTTTGGTGGTGAGGAAATACTGTTTCTTCTTTTGGAGAAACACCAGTACTCTCAGGCCCTGGTGAGCAAAAGCTTAGATGAGAACCAGACATCTCTGAAGCCTCCAGGGCCTCTCGGTTTGTGTCCACAAACATTTCCAGCCTACAGCCTTAATCCCTTCTGCTGGTGTAATAAGATCCCTCAGTTTACGATGAAAACTAAGCTGATGGCACTGTGACCGTGAGCCCAGCTACCTGGCACCCGTAGGTGACAGCTGCACCTCCGAGGCTGGCCCGCTTCCCACATCTCCAGAGCACTGCCGCCTCCTGCACCCTAAACCCTGCCCTGGTGCTGATGTCCCGGCCATTAACTGTTGAACAAAGAAGTTGAGGGTTTCCTGGTGGAGGTTATTTCTTCTTTTACTGCAGGAATTGCACTATATGCAAAGCACAGGCCCAGGCACGGTGGATGATATATAGAGAGATTTGGCCTCAAAGGAGCTTACAGTCTAATGGGAGAGATAGATATTCACCACCCATTAGACAAGGAAATGAACTAAGAGGGTGATTGCGGGCTGCATATAGAAGAAGTAAGGTCTCCGGTCTACACACTGGAATGCTACTTTGGAGCTTCTCACGCAGGCCTGGGACCAAGTCAACCCCAGGTCAGGTGGTTATTTTCAAGCAAAAGTAAGTATTCCACAAATATTTGTGATGGTTTATTCTCAGAGTGGCAGTGAGAGACAGCAGTGTGGGGGGCAAGGGTAGCCTCTGGAAAGCTGACAATCCTTGCTGAGCAGAGTAGTGCCTTACAGACAGGATGACCCTATAAACCACTATCCAAACAGGGACATTTGAGAATGAAAGGAGTGTCGTTAATAAGCACATCAGGACAACAGGTGTAAACCAGGATCGGCCCTGGCAAACCAGATATATAGTCTCCTGACTTATAAGTACTTGATAATTATAAAAGGGAATCGATTCAGTGACTTAGGGACCAATAGAGCTGATGAAGAGAATAGGTTCCCACTCAGTCAGAACAAATAAGTTCGTGCAGGTTCAGAAGGCTTCTCAGGTAAGTCTCCTCAACACCCTGGTTAAGAAACACTGGGACAACACGCCTAGTCTCTCTCTCTCTACACATTTCCTCCTCAATAAACGGCAAAAGGGGCCCAGTTTTAACTAGTGAAAGGTATCGTCCTCCTCTCTGGTTAGGACTCCTGAAAGAACTTCACCCCCTGAGTTTTGACCAAGGAGCTACTTAAAAATTAAATGCATACATGCTGCGCCACGGGCTCCTTGGCTCCTTTCACATGGAAACCAATTCAAGGTTTGTTTGGTTTGGTTTCTAACTGCCGTATCAAAGGTCCTCCCCATGTCGGAGAACTGCCAGCCTCTCTCTGCAAACGTTTTTTTTTCAAAAAGGATCTCTTATTCCAAAATCGCTTCACAGTGATTTCGCAGAGGAGGAAATAAGGTACAAAATACTCCCTAGAACATTTGCTCTTTTAAGCAAGTTGCTGTTCAGTCAAAGAAATTCACATTTGATAGGAGAGGAGAATCCTAGTTACCTAGCACTTCTACCCGACTCCGCCCTGTTTTCGGTTAGAGTAGAGGTCATCAAGTTACAGATTTTGCAAGTTAAAATTATACTTATTTACCTGTCCCTCCCTCCAGGCTGTGATCTCCTGACATCACATCAAGTGACTTATTAATATAAAATATCATTAAAATTACCCAAGGTTTGGACATATTTGTAGGGCCTCATTAATGGAAAGCAGACCAGTCCTCATCCCCCTCTCTTGCTCATACAAGCTCTGCTTTCAGTTCTTATACCCAAAACAGCCTTTCCTTTGTGATTTTTTTTTAACATCTTTATTGGAGTATAATTGCTTTACAATGGTGTGTTAGTTTCTGCTTTATAACAAAGTGAATCAGTTATACATATTCATATGTTCCCATATCTCTTCCCTCTTGCATCTCCCTCCCTCCCACCCTCCCTATCCCACCCCTCTAGGTGGTCACAAAGCACCGAGCTGATCTCCCTGTCATGAAGAACCTTGTGATTTTTATTTATAGCAAAGCATATTCCTCCCAGGCCACCTCAGGCAACTGGGAGCCAGCTTCCTCTCTCTCTTCCCCTTCCCATCCCATCAGAACAGTTTCACTGTGTTGGTTCAGCTCTACCTGATCTTGTGACCACTGGGTCTATCTGTTAGACGAACGCATGATCAAGAGTCTTCTCCCCAGTCCTGCCAGGCCCTCACATGAATTCTCTTGAATGACTGTAGAAAATGATTCTCTCTCTTTGCCTGGACTGTGTTCCCATTTTCTTCGTCATTGTCAAGTGAAGATTATTGCTTCAGATTGTGTCAGTCTCTGACAGACCTCTCCCACGGGGCCTTTCCTTTCTGGCAATTCACTGAGATCCACCAGCCTCATCAAGAAAACAATCAACACATGACTTAAGCTTCAGATTGGATATGGATTAAATGTTGGCACCACTGAGTTCCGTCAAGTGACAAATCAAAATGGGAAAATCCAAGCCTTTCAACTATTAAATCAGAGTTCCCACTGTCGGCCCATACTGTGTGTGTTGGTAGGGGGGGAGGTGTAATATGTGTGGATGACAGAAAAGGCATGCACTGAGGTCAGCTCATAACCAACATAAATATGTAGAAACATAAAGGCCATTATTAATACGTAAGTACAGGCTCCAAAGATGTTTCAGCTTTGTCTCTTCTTCGTCCTGCTACAGAAACCAAACGATCGTGACCATAAAGTGAGAGTGGCATTGGGAAATGGCTTGCGAGGAGATGTGTGGAGAGAATTCATCAAGAGATTTGGGGACATTCATATTTATGAGTTCTATGCTTCCACTGAAGGCAATATCGGATTTATGAATTACACGAGAAAAGTCGGTGCTGTTGGAAGAGTAAACTACCTACAGAGAGTAAGTACATTGAAAAGTGAGGGCAGCCAGCTTTCAGCACATGGAGGTTTCTTAAGAGCTATGTCATGATGATGTTATCATCAGAATTCCATGCAGTCTCAGAGCCATGGCCCATTCATATCACCAAGAGAGGTTTTGCTCAGGTTCTGTGACAATGACCTAAAAATGACAGGGTCCTCTAATTTTAAAATATTAATTTCTATTAAAAACAACCCATTATGCCTTTGCCATCTGCAACTTGTGTGAAGTCTTCTAATGCCATTTATACTTGTATATGTTAAAACACCTGAAGGTTACCAGTTCTGTATGTTTACTATACACCGTGAAATGTGGTATTTCCCTTTCATCACGCTGTACATTACCACCACCAGGGGAATTTTTTATACATATAGGTGCAGGGCCCCCACCCCCTGAGCTTTGGATTCAATTGTTCTGGGGCCCAGGCATCAGTATTTTTTTAAAGCTGTTCAGCCAGGGTTAAGAACCACTCCTTCGAGAGAACCAGGGTGCATCCGAGTTATAGGATTCTTGTAAACATTTGTTTTCACCTAGTAACTACACCAGAAAGATATTTCTTATGTGTAAGCCAGCTCTCACAGCATTCTCTTTTCCCTCTAAGTCATTTTATTGCCTCATCTCCAGACAATCTCTTTGCCTTTTATTGTGCTCGAGCATTCAGTCTTCCAGATGACCACCTATTCTGCAAAATTCCAGAAATATTCAGCAAATGCTGAAACTTCCCTTGCTTGAGCAGTCATTACTGTGGTTATGCCTTGGGCAGCTCATCCTGCCTGGGCATGAAACAGCCACACCAGAGCTCCCAGGCAACCTGTGCCCCCAGGGACTGACCAGCAAGTACAGAGGACAATAGTCCATGTGCATAAGAGATCTGGCCCAAGAGATCAAATTCCACTACTATCACAGACTAGCCCAAGGTCATGCCCTTTGTGTTTCTTAGGCCTCAACTTCAGAATCTATAAAAGAGAGAGAAAGAGAAAACATAGAGCCTAGTGCCTGGCCCAAACTCAGTGTAATAAGGGAAGAGAGTTGTTGAAAGGATTACATTATATAGGATATAGCCCAATGCCTGTCATATAATAGCCTTGAAGAGTTATTAGTTGTAGAGATTATTATTGTTCCATTCCTTGTATTCTGGCCTGATCTCCAGGCATTCCCAAGTCCAAGGAACCTCTCTAACAATAACAGCCAAACCTACACTACACATGTCCCTCCACTGTGCTCCACACCTGCGCCATCCAATACAGTAGCCACTAGCTACATGTGGCTATTTAAATTATGTAAATTTTTAATCAGTTCTTCATTCAGCCTAGCCACATTTCAAGTGCTCAGTAGCCACATGTGTTTAGTGACAACCACGTTGAGTAGTACAGTTATAGGACATTTCCATCATCACAGAAAATTCTACTGGGCAGCACTACTACAGACTGAGAATCAATTCCCTACTCCCCACTGGAATCGCTGCTGAGAGGGTTAATCTTCTCTAGTTAGCATCAGGCCAACCTGAACTAGCCCAGACCTTGCATACTCAGGCTAAATGCAGTTCACCACAAGAGAGGGCAGAAAGCCGAGCTGAGGCCCGGTGCAAGCTATCTATGCTGTCACTACTAACCCTCAGAAAACGTGAGTTGCAGGGAAACTCATTTCAAACTAAACCTGAGGACCCGAGAAATTGATGCTGTATATTACTAGTTCTTTGCTTCTCATCCATTGATTGCCATGTTTTATTGTCAGTTTTTCTACTTTAAACAAAACCATATTTTTTTAACTAGAAAAAAAGGAAGACTATGACCATGCATTTGATAAGGAAAAAAGCATTACTTACCACCCCAAATTTTCTTTACATTCTTGCAAATAAACAAGATCTACATTTGTTGACTATGAATGCTACTTGGTTTTTAATGGTTAACTGCTACTACCAAAGCATATGATTGGTTAATTTATCATACAGATTTGAATAAAAATTTGAAATGGACATAGAAATCATGGTTAATAATTAAATCTAAATACTGTCACATTTGTATTTTGCTGCCAATATAGAAAATAATATACTTATTGCTCTTACTGAATTACATAAATTTAAATTCTTATGCCCTTGAATTATAGTAACATGAAATATGGTGGAATTTTAATAATTTTATAGCCATGGGCATGAAACAAATTTTACCATCATATCATTGAATCTTAAATGTATTGGAGAACATGTCCCTGGAATGCAAAACATCTAACACTAGTGTATTAAGGTTAAACAAGATTTTTTTTATAACATTTTTATTGGAGTAGAACTGCTTTACAATGGTGTGTTAGTTTCTGCTTTATAACAAAGTGAATCAGTTATACATAAACATATATCACCATATCTCTTCCCTCCTGCGTCTCCCTCCCTCCCACCCTCCCTATCCCAACCTTCTAGCTGGTCACAAAGCACCAAGCTGATCTCCCTGTGCTATGTGACTGCTTCCCACTAGCTATCTATTTTACATTTTACATTTACATTTTACACTCTCTCACTTTGCCCCAGCTTACCCTTCCCCCTCCGCATGTCCTCAAGTCCATTCTCTAGTACGTCTCTGTCTGTATTCCCGTCTTGCCCCTAGATTCTTAATGACCATTTTTTTTTCTTTTTTGATTCCATATATATGTGTTAGCATATGGTATTTGTTAGTCTCTTTCTGAGTTACTTCACTCTGCATGACAGACTCTAGGTCCATCCACCTCACTACAAATAACGCAATTTCATTTCTTTTTATGGCTGAGTAATATTCCATTGTATATATGTGCCACATCTTCTTTAACCATTCATCTGTTGATGGACACTTAGGTTGCTTCCACGTCCTGGCTATTGTAAATAGTGCTGCAATGAACATTGTGGTACATGACTCTTTTTGAATTATGGTTTTCTCAGGGTATATGCCCAGTAGTGGGATTGCTGGGTCGTATGGTAGTTCTATTTTTAGTTTTTTAAGGAACCTCCATACTGTTCTCCATAGTGGCTGTATCAATTTACATGCCCACCAACAGTTCAATAGGGTTCCCTTTTCTCCACACCCTCTCCAGCATTTATTGTTTCTAGATTTTTTGATGATGGTCATTCTGACTGGTGTGAGGTGATACCTCATTGCACTTTTGATTTGCATTTCTCTAATGATTAGTGATGTTGAGCATCCTTTCATGTGTTTGTTGGCAATCTGTATATCTTCTTTAGAGAAATGTCTATTTAGGTCTTCTGCCCATTTTTGGATTGGGTTGTTTGTTTTTTTGATATTGAGCTGCGTGAGCTGCTTGTAAATTTTTGAGATTAATCTTTTGTCAGTTGCTTCATTTGCAAATATTTTCTCCCATTCTGAGGGTGGTCTTTTCATCTTGTTTATGTTTCCTTTGTGGTGCAAAAGCTTTTAAGTTTCATTAGGTCCCATTTGTTTATTTTTGTTTTTATTTCCATTTCTCTAGGAGGTGGGTCAAAAAGGATCTTGCTGTGATTTATGTCATAGAGTGTTCTGCCTATGTTTTCCTCTAAAAGTTTTATAGTGTCTGGCCTTACATTTAGGTCTTTAATCCATTTTCAGTTTATTTTCATGTATGGTATTAGGGAGTGTTCTAATTTCATTCTTTTACATGTAGCTGTCCAGTTTTCCCAGCACCACTTATTGAAGAGGCTGTCTTTTCTCCATTGTATACTCTTGCCTACTTTATCAAAAATAAGGTGACCATATGTGCGTGGGTTTATCTCTGGGCCTTCTATCCTGTTCCATTGATCTATATTTCTGTTTTTGTGCCAGTACCATATTGTCTTGATTACTGTAGCTTTGTAGTATAATCTGAAGTCCAGGAGCCTGATTTGTCCAGGTCCGTTTTTCTTTTTTTTTTTTTTTTTTTTTTTTAAACATCTTTATTGAAGTATAATTGCTTTACAATGGTGTGCTAGCTTCTGCTTTACAACAAAGTGAATCAGTTACACATATACATATGTTGCCATATCTCTTCCCTCTTGCATCTCCCTCCCTCCCACCCTCCCTATCCCACCCCTCTAGGTGGTCACAAAGCACCGAGCTGATCTCCCTGTGCTATGCGGCTGCTTCCCACTAGTTATCTATTTTACATTTGGTAGTGTATATATGTCCATGACACTCTCTCACCCTGTCACATCTCACCCCTCCCCCTCCCCATATCCTCAAGTCCATTCTCTAGTAGGTCTGTGTCTTTATTCCCATCTTGCCACTAGGTTCTTCATGACCTCTTTTTTTTTTTTTTCCCTTAGATTCCATATATATGTGTTAGCATACTGTATTTGTTTTTCTCTTTCTGACTTACTTCACTCTGTATGACAGACTCTAACTCCATCCACCTCATTACAAACACCTCCATTTCATTTCTTTTTATGGCTGAGTAATATTCCATTGTATATATGTGCCACATCTTCTTTATCCATTCATCCGATGATGGACACCTAGGTTGCTTCCATGTCCTGGCTATTGTAAACAGAGCTGCAATGAATATTTTGGTACATGACTCTTTCTGAATTATGGTTTTCTCAGGGAATATGCCCAGTAGTGGGATTGCTGGGTCATATGGTAGTTCTATTTTTAGTTTTTTAAGGAACCTCCATACTGTTCTCCATAGTGGCTGTATCAATTTACATTCCCACCAACAGTGCAAGAGTGTTCCCTTTTCTCCACACCCTCTCCAGCATTTATTGTTTCTAGATTTTTTGATGATGGCCATTCTGACCGGTGTGAGATGATACCTCATTGTAGTTTTGATTTGCATTTCTCTAATGATTAATGATGTTGAGCATTCTTTCATGTGTCTGTTGGCAATCTGTATCTCTTCTTTGGAGAAATGTCTATTTAGGTCTTCTGCCCATTTTTGGATTGGGTTGTTTGTTTTTTTGTTATTGAGCTGCATGAGCTGCTTGTAAATCTTGGAGATTAATCCTTTGTCAGTTGCTTCATTTGCAAATATTTTCTCCCATTCTGAGGGTTGTCTTTTGGTCTTGTTTATGGTTTCCTTTGCTGTGCAAAAGCTTTTAAGTTTCATTAGGTCCCATTTGTTTATTTGTGTTTTTATTTCCATTTCTCTAGGACCTGGGTCAAAAAGGATCTTGCTGTGACTTATGTCATACAGTGTTCTGCCTATGTTTTCCTCTAAGAGTTTGATAGTGTCTGGCCTTACACTTAGGTCTTTAATCCATTTTGAGTTTATTTTTGTGTATGGTGTTAGGGAGTGTTCTAATTTCATACTTTTACATGTACCTGTCCAATTTTCCCAGCACCACTTATTGAAGAGGCTGTCTTTTCTCCACTGTATATGCTTGCCTCCTTTATCAAAGATAAGGTGACCATATGTGCGTGGGCTTATCTCTGGGCTTTCTATCCTGTTCCATTGATCTATATTTCTGTTTTTGTGCCAGTACCAAACTGTCTTGATTACTGTAGCTTTGTAATATAGTCTGAAGTCAGGGAGCCTGATTCCTCCAGCTCCATTTTTCGTTCTCAAGATTGCTTTGGCTATTCGGGGTCTTTTGTGTTTCCATACAAATTGTGAAATTTTTTGTTCTAGTTCTGTGAAAAATGCCAGTGGTAGTTTGATAGGGATTGCATTGAATCTGTAGATTGCTTTGGGTAGCAGAGTCATTTTCACAATGTTTATTCTTCCAATCCAAGAACATGGTATATCTCTCCATCTATTTGTATCATCTTTAATTTCTTTCATCAGTGTCCTATAATTTTCTGCATACAGGTCTTTTGTCTCCTTAGGTAGGTTTATTCCTAGGTATTTTATTCTTTTTGTTGCAATGGTAAACGGGAGTGTTTTCTTAATTTCACTTTCAGATTTTTCATCATTAGTATACAGGAATGCAAGAATTTCTGTGCATTAATTTTGTATCCTGCTACTTTACCAAATTCATTGATTAGCTCTAGTAGTTTTCTGGTAGCATCTTTTGGATTCTCTATGTATAGTATCATGTCATCTGCAAACAGTGACAGCTTTACTTCTTCTTTTCCGATTTGGATTCCTTTTATTTCTTTTTCGTCTCTGATTGCTGTGGCTAACACTTCCAAAACTATGTTGAATAATAGTGGTGAGAGTGGGCAACCTTGTCTTGTTCCTGATCTTAGTGGAAATGGTATCAGTTTTTCACCATTGAGGACAATGTTGGCTGTGGGTTTGTCATATACGGCCTTTATTATGTTGAGGAAAGTTCCCTCTATGCCTACTTTCTGCAGGACTTTTATCATAAATGGGTGTTGAATTTTGTCGAAAGCTTTCTCTGCATCTATTGAGATGATCATATGGTTTTTCTCCTTCAATTTGTTAATATGATGTATCACGTTGATTGATTTGCGTATATTGAAGAATCCTTGCATTCCTGGAATAAACCCCACTTGATCATGGTGTATGATCCTTTTAATGTGCTGTTGGATTCTGTTTGCTAGTATTTTGTTGAGGATTTTTGCATCTATGTTCATCAGTGATATTGGCCTGTAGTTTTCTTTCTTTGTGACATCTTTGCCTGGTTTTGGTATCAGGGTGATGGTGGCCTCGTAGAATGAGTTGGGGAGTGTTCCTCCCTCTGCAATATTTTGGAAGAGTTTGAGAAGGATAGGTGTTAGCTCTTCTCTAAATGTTTGATAGAATTCGCCTGTGAAGCCATCTGGTCCTGGGCTTTTGTGTGTTGGAAGATTTTTAATCACAGTTTCAATTTCAGTGCTTGTGATTGGTCTGTTCATATTTTCTATTTCTTCCTGGTTCAGTCTCGGCAGGTTGTGCATTTCTAAGAATCTGTCCATTTCTTCCAGGTTGTCCATTTTATTAGCATAGAGTTGCTTGTAGTAATCTCTTATGATCGTTTGTATTTCTGCAGTGTCAGTGGTTACTTCTCCTTTTTCATTTCTAATTCTATTAATTTGAGTCTTCTCCTTTTTTCTCTTGATGAGTCTGGCTAATGGTTTATCAATTTTGTTTATCTTCTCAAAGAACCAGCTTTTAGTTTCATTGATTTTTGCTATTGTTTCCTTCATTTCTTTTTCATTTATTTCTGATCTAATCTTTATGATTTCTTTCCTTCTGCTAGCTTTGGGGTTTTTTTGTTCTTCTTTCTCTAATTGCTTTAGGTGCAAGGTTAGGTTGTTTATTCGAGATGTTTCCTGTTTCTTGATGTAGGCTTGTATTGCTATAAACTTCCCTCTTAGAACTGCTTTTGCTGCATCCCATAGGTTTTGGATCGTCGTGTCTCCATTGTCATTTGTTTCTAGGTATTTTTTGATTTCCCCTTTGATTTCTTCAGTGATCACTTCGTTATTAAGTAGTGTATTGTGTAGCCTCCACGTGTTTGTATTTTTTACAGATCTTTTCCTGTAATTGATATCTAGTCTCATAGCGTTGTGGTTGGAAAAGATACTTGATACGATTTCAATTTTTTTAAATTTACCAAGGCTTGATTTGTGACCCAAGATATGATCTATCCTGGAGAATGTTCCATGAGCACTTGAGAAAAATGTGTATTCTGTTGTTTTTGGGTGGAATGTCCTATAAATATCAATTAAGTCCATCTTGTTTAATGTATCATTTAAAGCTTGTGTTTCCTTATTTATTTTCATTTTGGATGATCTGTCCATTGGTGAAAGTGGGGTGTTAAAGTCCCCTACTATGATTGTGTTACTGTCGATTTCCCCTTTTATGGCTGTTAGTATTTGCCTTATGTATTGAGGTGCTCCTATGTTGGGTGCATAAATATTTACAATTGTTATACCTTCCTCTTGGATCGATCCCTTGATCATTATATAGTGTCCGTCTTTGTCTCTTGTAATTGTCTTTATTTTAAAGTCTATTTTGTCTGATATGAGAATTGCTACTCCAGCTTTCTTTTGATTTCCATTTGCATGGAATATCTTTTTCCATCCCCTCACTTTCAGTCTGTATGTGTCTCTAGGTCTGAAGTGGGTCTCTTGTAGACAGCATATATATGGGTCTTGTTTTTGTATCCATTCAGCCAGTCTGTGTCTTTTGGTGGGAGCATTTAATCCATTTACATTTAAGGTAATTATCGATATGTATGTTCCTATTCCCATTTTCTTAAATGTTTTGGGTTTGTTATTGTAGGTGTTTTCCTTCTCTTGTGTTTCTTGCCTAGAGAAGTTCCTTTAGCATTTGTTGTAAAGCTGGTTTGGTGGTGCTGAACTCTCTCAGCTTTTGCTTGTCTGTAAAGGTTTTAATTTCTCCATCAAATCTGAATGAGATCCTTGCTGGGTAATCTTGGTTGTAGGTTTTTCTCCTTCATCACTTTAAGTATATCCTGCCACTCCCTTCTGGCTTGCAGCGTTTCTGCTGAAAGATCAGCTGTTAACCTTATGGGGATGCCCTTGTGTGTTATCTGTTGTTTTTCCCTTGCTGCTTTTAATATGTTTTCTTTATATTTAATTTTTGATAGTTTGATTAATATGTGTCTTGGTGTGTTTCTCCTTGGATTTATCCTGTATGGGACTCTCTGTGCTTCCAGGACTTGATTAACTATTTCCTTTCCCATATTAGGGAAGTTTTCAACTATAATCTCTTCAAATATTTTCTCAGTCCCTTTCTTTTTCTCTTCTTCTTCTGGGACCCCTATAATTCGAATGTTGGTGCGTTTAATGTTGTCCCAGAGGTCTCTGAGACTGTCCTCAGTTCTTTTCATTCTTTTTTCTTTATTCTGCTCTGCAGTAGTTATTTCCACCATTTTATCTTCCAGGTCACTTATCCGTTCTTCTGCCTCAGTTATTCTGCTATTGATCCCATCTAGAGTATTTTTAATTTCATTTATTGTGCTTGTCATCGTTTCTTGGTTCCTCTTTAGTTCTTCTACGTCCTTGTTAAATGTTTCTTGCATTTTGTCTATTCTATTTCCAAGACTTTGGATCATCCTTACTATCATTATTCTGAATTCTTTTTCAGGTAGACTACCTATTTCCTCTTCATTTGTTAGGTCTGGTGTGTTTTGACCCTGCTCCTTCATCTGCTGTGTGTTTTTCTGTCTTCTCATTTTGCTTATCTTACTGTGTTTGGGGTCTCCTTTTCACAGGCTGCAGGTTCGTAGTTCCCGTTGTTTTTGGTATCTGTCCCCAGTGGCTAAGGTTGGTTCAGTGGGTTGTGTAGGTTTCCTGGTGGAGGGAACTAGTGCCTGTGTTCTGGTGGATGAGGCTGGATCTTGTCTTTCTGGTGGGTTCGTCCACGTCTGGTGGTGTGTTTTGGGGTGTCTGTGGCCTTATTATGATTTTAGGCAGCCTCTCTGTTAATGGATGGGGCTGTGTTCCTCTCTTGCTAGTTGTTTGGCATAGGGTGTCCAGCACTGTAGCTTGGTGGTCGTTGAGTGAAGCTGGATCTTGATGTTGAGATGGAGATCTGTGAGAGATTTTCGCCGTTTGGTATTACGTGGAGCTGAGAGGTCTCTTGTGGACCAGTGTCCTGAAGTTGGCTCTCCCACCTCAGAGGCACAGCCCTGATGCCTGGCTGGAGCACCAAGAGCCTTTCATCCACACGGCTCAGAATAAAAGGGAGAAAAAATGGAAAGAAAGAAAAAAAGAGGATAAAATAAAATAAAATAAAGCAATTATAATAAAAAATAAGAAAAAAAATTATTAAGAGTAAATTTATTAAGAAAAAAATTTTTTTTTAATTTTTAAAAATAGATTTATTAATTTTTTATACTAAAAATAAGAAAAAAATTATTTAGAGAAAATTTATTAAGAAAAAAATTTTTTTAATTTTTTAAAATAAAAAATATGAAAAAACTTATTAAAAATTTTTTTAAAAATAGAAAATAAGGAAAAAATTATTAAGAAAACATTTATTAGGGAAAAAAAAAATTTTTAAGCCAAAAAAAAAAAAAAAAAAACGGACGGACCTAACCCTAGGACTAACGGTGAGAGCAAAGCTATACAGACAAAATCTCACCCAGAAGCATACACATCTACACTCACAAAAAAAAGGAAAAGGGGAAAAGTTAATATATCCTGCTCCCAAAGTCCATCTCCTAAATTTGGGATGATTCGTTGTCTATTCAGGTATTCAACAGATGCAGGCACATCAAGTTGTTTGTGGAGCTTTAATCCGCTGCTTCTGAGGCTGCTGGGAGAGATTTCCCTTTCTCTTCTTTGTTCGTACAGCTCCCGGGGTTCAGCTTTGGATTTGGACCCGCCTCTGCGTGTAGGTCGCCTGAGGGCGTCTGTTCCCCGCCCAGACAGAACGGGGTTAAAGGAGCAGCTGATTCGGGGGCTCTGGCTCAGTCAGGCCGGGGGGAGGGAGCGGTACGGAGGAGGCGGGGCGAGCCTGCGGCGGCAGAAGCCGGCGTGACGTTGCAGCAGCCTGAGGCGTGCCGTGCGCTCTCCCGGGGAAGTTGTCCCCGGATCACGGGAGCCTGGCCGTGGAGGGCTGCACCGGCTCCCAGGAGGGGCGGTGTGGAGAGTGACCTGTGCTCGCACACAGGCTTTTTGGTGGCGGCAGCAGCAGCCTTAGCGTCTCATGCCCGTCTCTGTGGTCCGCGCTGATCATCGCGGCTCGCGCCTGTCTCTGGAGTTCGTTTAGGTGGCGCTCTGAATCCCCTCTCCTTGCGCGCCGCGAAACAAAGAGGCAAGAAAAAGTCTCCTGCCTCTTCGGCAGCTGCAGACTTTTTCTCGTGCACCCTCCCGGCTAGTTGTGGTGCGCTAGACCCTTCAGGCTGTGTTCACGCAGCCAACCCCAGTCCTCTCCCTGGGATCCGACCGAAGCCCGCGCCTCAGCTCCCAGCCCCCGCCCGCCCCGGCGGGTGAGCAGACAAGCCTCTCGGGCTGGTGAGTGCTGCTCGGCGCCGAGCCTCTGTGCGGGAATCTCTCCGTTTTTCCCTCTGCATCCCTGTTGCTGTGGGATCCGCGCTGATAGCCGCAGCTCGCGCCCGTCTCTGGAGCTCGTTTAGGCGGCGCTCTGAATCCCCTCTCCTTGCGCGCCGCGAAACAAAGAGGCAAGAAAAATTCTCTTGCCTCTTTGGCAGCTGCAGTCTTTTTCCCGGACTCCCTCCCGGCTAGCACCGAAGCCCGAGCCCCAGCTCCCAGGCCCCGCCCGCCCCTGCGGCTGAGCAGACAAGCCTCTCGGGCTGGTGAGTGCTGGTCGGCACCGCTCCTCTGTGCGGGAATCTCCGCTTTGCCCTCCGCACCAATGTGGCTGCGCTCTCCTCCGTGGCTCCGAAGCTTCCCCTCTCTGCTACCCGCAGTCTCTGCCCACGAAGGGGCTTCCTAGTGTGTGGGAACCTTTCCTCCTTCACAGCTCCCTCCCACTGGTGCAAGTCCCGTCCCTATTCTTTTGTCTCTGTTATTTCTTTTTTCTTTTGCCCTACCCAAGTACGTGGGGATTTTCTTGCCTTTTGGGAGGTCTGACGTCTTCTGCCAGCGTTCAGTGGGTGTTCTGTAGGAGCAGTTCCACGTGTAGATGTATTTCTCATGTATCTGTGGGGAGGAAGGTGATCTCTGCGTCTTACTCTTCCGCCATCTTGCCCCTCCCCCAGGTCCGTTTTTCTTTCTCAGGATTGCTTTGGCTATTCAGGGTCTTTTGTGTCTCCATACAAATTGTTAAATTTTTTGTTCTAGTTCTGTGAAAAATACCATTGGTAATTTGATAGGTATTGCATTGAATCTGTAGATTGCTTTGGGTAGCAGAGTCATTTTCACAATGTTGATTATTCCAATCCAAGAACATGATATATCTCTCCATCTGTATGTATCATCTTTAATTTCTTTCATCAGTGTCTTACAGTTTTCTGCATACAGGTCTTTTGTCTCCCTAGGTAGGTTTATTCCTAGGTATTTTATTCTTTTTGTTGCAATGGTAAATAGGCACGTTTCCTTAATTTCTCTTTCAGATTTTTCATCATTAGCATATAGGAATGCAAGAGATTTCTGTGCATTAATTTTGTATCCTGCAACTTTACCATATTCATTGATTAGCTCTAGTAGTTTTCTGGCCGCATCTTTAGGATTTTCTATGTATAGTATCACATCATCTGCAAGCAGTGACAGCTTTACTTCTTCTTTTCCGATTTGGATTCCTTTTATTTCTTTTTCTTCTCTGATTGCTGTGGCTAAAACTTCCAAAACTATGTTGAATAATAGTGGTGAGAGTGGGCAACCTTGTCTTGTTCCTAATCTTAGCAGAAATGGCCTTAGTTTTTCACCATTGAGAACGATGTTGGCTGTGGGTTTGTCATATATGGCCTTTATTATGTTGAGGTAAGTTCCCTCTATGCCTACTTTCTGGAGAGTTTTTATCATAAATGGCAGTTGAATTTTGTTGAAAGCTTTTTCTGCATCTATTGAGATGATCATATGGTTTTTTTCCTTCAATTTGTTAATATAGAGTATCACACTGATTGATTTGCATATATTGAAGAATCCTTGCATTCCTGGGATAAACCCCACTTGATCATAGTGTATGACCCTTTTAATGTGCTGTTGGATTCTGTTTGCTAGTATTTTGTTGAGGATTTTTGCATCTATGTTCATCAGTGATATTGGCCTGTAGTTTTCTTTCTTTGTGACATCTTTGCCTGGTTTTGGTATCAGGGTGATGGTGGCCTCAAAGAATGAGTTTGGGAGTGTTCCTCCCTCTGCTATATTTTGGAAGAGTTTGAGGAGGATAGGTGTTAGCTTTTCTCTAAATGTTTGATAGAATTCGCCTGTGAAGCCATCTGGTCCTGGGCTTTTGTTTGTTGGAAGATTTTTAATCACAGTTTCAATTTCAGTGCTTGTGATTGGTCTGTTTATATTTTCTATTTCTTCCTGGTTCAGTCTTGGAAGGTTGTGCTTTTCTAAGAATTTGTCCATTTCTTCCAGGTTGTCCATTTTATTGGCATATAGTTGCTTGTAGTAATCTCTCATGATCCTTTGTATTTCTGCAGTGTCAGTTGTTACTTCTCCTTTTTTCGTTTCTAATTCTATTGATTTGAGTCTTCTCCCTTTTTTTTCTTGATGAGTCTGGCTAATGATTTGTCAGTTTTGTTTATCTTCTCAAAGAACCAGCTTTTAGTTTTATTGATCTTTGTTATGATTTCCTTCATTTCTGTTTCATTTATTTCTGATCTGATCTTTATTTCTTTCTTTCTTTCTGCTAACTTTGGGGTGTTTTTGCTCTTCTTTCTCTAATTGCTTTAGGTGTAAGGTTAGGTTGTTTATTTGAGATGTTTCTTGTTTCTTGAGGTAGGATTGTATTGCTATAAACTTCCTTCTTAGAACTGCTTTTGTTGTATTCCATAGGTTTTGGGTTGTCGTGTTTTCATTGTCATTTGTTTCTAGGTATTTTTTGATTTCCTCTTTGATTTCTTCAGTGATCTCTTGGTTATTAAGTAGTGTATTGTTTAGCCTCCATGTATTTGTATTTTTTACAGATTTTTTCCTATAATTGATATCTAGTCTCATAGCATTGTGGTTGGAAAAGATACTTGATACGATTTCAATTTTCTTAAATTACCAAGGCTTGATTTGTGACCCAAGATGTGATCTATCCTGGAGAATGTTCCATGAGCACTTGAGAAGAAAGTGTATTCTGTTGTTTTTGGATGGAATGTCCTATAAATATCAATTAAATCCATCTTGTTTAATGTGTCATTTAAAGCTCGTGTGTCCTTATTTATTTTCATTTCGGATGATCTGTCCATTGGTGAAAGTGGGGTGTTAAAGTCCCCTACTATGATTGTGTTACTGTCAATTTCTCCTTTTATGGCTGTTAGCATTTGCCTTATGTATTGAGGTGCTCCTGTGTTGGGTGCATAAATATTTACAATTGTTATATCTTCCTCTTGGATTGATCCCTTGATCATTATGTAGTGTCCTTCTTTGTCTCTTGTAAGAGTCTTTATTTTAAAGTCTATTTTGTCAGATATGAGAATTGCTACTCCAGCTTCCTTTGATTTCCATTTGCATGGAATATCTTTGTCCATCCCCTCACTTTCAGTCTGTGTCTCTAGGTCTGAAGTGGGTCTCCTGTAGACAGCATATATACAGGTCTTGGGTCCATTGGTTTGGATCCATTCAGCCAGTCTATGTCTTTTGGTTGGAACATTTAATCCATTTACATTTAAGGTAATTATCGATATATATGTTCCTATGACCATTTTCTTAATTGTTTTGGGTTTGTTATTGTAGGTCTTTTCCTTCTCTTGTGTTTCCTGCCTAGAGAAGTTCTTTTAGCATTTGATGTAAAGCTGGTTTGGTGGTGCTGAATTCTCTTAGCTTTTGCTTGTCTGTAAAGGTTTTAATTTCTCTGTCGAATCTGAATGAGATCCTTGCTAGGGAGAGTAATCTTGGATGTAGGCTTTTCCCTTTCATCACTTTAAATATGTTCTGCCACTCCCTTCTGGCTTGCAGAGTTTCTGCTGAAAGATCAGCTGTTAACCTTATGGGGATTCCCTTGTATGTTATTTTTTGTTTTTCCCTTGCTGCTTTTAATATTTTTTCTTTGTATTTAATTTTTGATAGCTTGATTAATATGTGTCTTGGCATGTTTCTCCTTGGAAACATGCACTTCCTGGACTTGATTAACTATTTCCTTTCCCATATTAGGGAAGTTTTCAACTATAATCTCTTCAAATATTTCTCAGTCCCTTTCGTTTTCTCTTCTTCTTCTGGGACCCCTATAATTCAAATGTTGGTGTGTTTAATGTTGTCCTAGAGGTCTCTGAGACTGTCTTCAATTCTTTTCATTCTTTTTTCTTTATTCTGCTCTTCAGTAGTTATTTCCACTATTTTATCTTCCAGGTCACTTACCCGTTCTTCTGCCTCAGTTATTCTGCTATTGATTCCTTCTAGAGAATTTTTAATTTCATTTATTGTGTTGTTCATCATTGTTTGTTTGCTCTTTAGTTCTTCTAGGTCCTTGTTAAACGTTTCTTGTATTTTCTCCATTCTATTTCCGTGGTTTTCTATCATCTTTACTATCATCATTCTGAATTCTTTTTCAGGTAGACTGCCTATTTCCTCTTCATTTGTTTGGTCTGGTGGGTTTTTACCTTGCTCCTGCATCTGCTGTGTATTTCTCTGTCTTCTCATTTTGCTTAACTTACTGTGTTTGTGGTCTCCTTTTCTCAGGCTGCAGGTTTGTAGTTCCCATTGTTTCTGGTGTCTGCCCCAGTGGGTAAGGTTTGTTCAGTGTGTTGTGTAGCCTTCCTGGTGGAGGGGACTGGTGCCTGTGTTCTGGTGAATGAGGCTGGATCTTGTCTTTCTGGTGGGCAGGACCGCATCCGGTGGTGTGTTTCGGGGTGTCTGTGACCTTATTATGATTTTAGGCAGCCTCTCTGCTAATGGGTGGGGTTGTGTTCCTGTCTTGCTGGTTGTTTGGCATGGGGTGTCCAGCACTGAAGCTTGCTGGTCATTCAGTGGAGCTGGGTCTTAGTGTTGAGATGGATATCTCTGGGAGAGCTCTCATCAATTGATCTTATGAGGGGCTGGGAGGTCTCTAGTGGACCAATGTCCTGAACTCAGCTCTCCCACCTCAGAGGCATAGGCCTGACACTCGGCCGGGGCACCAAGACCCTATCAGCCACATGGCTCAGAAGAGCAGGGAGAGAAAAAGAAAGAAAGAAAAAAATAAAATAAAATAAAGTTATTAAAATAAAAAATAAAAATTAATTACTAAAAATAAAAAAATTAAAAAGTAATTGAAAAAGGAAGAAAGAAGAGAGCAATTAAACCTAAAAAGAAATCCACCAATGATAACAAGCTCTAAAACTAACTGTAGTAAAAAAAAAAAAAACAACAAAAAAAAAACAGACAGACAGAACCCTAGGACAAATGGTAAAAGCAAAGTTATAAGGACAAACACACACAGAAGCATACACATACACACTCACAAAAAGAGAAAAAGGAATAAAATATATATATCATTGCTCCCAAAGTCCACTGCTTCAATTTGGGATGATTCGTTGTCTATTCAGGTATTCCACAGATGCAGGTATATCAAGTTGATTGTGGAGATTTAATCCGCTGCTCCTGAGGCTGCTGGGAGAGATTTCCCTTTCTCTTCTTTGTTCGCACAGTTCCCGGGGTTCAGCTTTGGATTTGGCCCCGCCTCTGCATGTAGGTCGCCTGAGAGCATCTGTTCTTTGCTCAGACAGGACGGGGTTAAAGGAGCAGCTGATTCGGGGGCTCTGGCTCACTCAGGCCGGGGGGAGGGAGGCGTACGGACTGTGGGGCGAGCCTGCGGCGGCAGAGGCCAGCGTGATGTTGCACCAGCCTGAGACGCGCCATGCGTTCTCCCAGGGAAGTTGTCCCTGGATCACGGGACCCTGGCAGTGGCGGGCTGCACAGGCTCTTGGGAGGGGAGGTGTGGGTAGTGACCTGTGCTCGCACACAGGCTTCTTGGTGGCTGCAGCAGCAGCCTTAGTGTTTCATGCCCATCTCTGGGGTTCGCACGGACAGCCGCGGCTCGTGCCCATCTCTGGAGCTCGTTTAGGCGGCTCTCTGAATCCCCTCTCCTCGCGCACCAGGAAACAATGGCCTCTTGCCTCTTTGGCAGCTCCAGACTTTTTTCTGGACTGCCTCCCAGCTAGCCGTGGCGCACTAGCCCCCTTCAGGCTGTGTTCACGCAGCCAACCCCAGTCCTCTCCCTGGGATCCGACCTCCGAAGCCCAAGCCTCAGCTCCCAGCCCCCGCCCACCCCGGCGGGTGAGCAGACAAGCCTCTCGGGCTGTTGAGTGCTGGTCGGCACCGATACTATGGGTGGGAATCTCTCCACTTTGCCCTCCGCACCCCTGTTGCTGCGCTCTTCTCCATGGCTCGGAAGCTTCCCACCCCCCGCCTATCCCCATCTCCACCAGTGAAGGGGCTTCCTAGTGTGTGGAAACTTTTCCTTCTTCACAGCTCCCTCCCAGAGGTGCACGTCCCACCCCTATTCTTTTGTCTGTTTTTTCTTTTTTCTTTTGCCCTACCCAGGTACGTGGGGAGTTTCTTACCTTTTGGGAAGTCTGAGGTCTTCTGCCAGCGTTCAGTAGGTGTTCTGTAGGAGTTGTTCCCCATGTAGATGTATTTCTGATGTATTTGTGGGGAGGAAGGCGATCTCCACGTCTCACTCCTCCGCCATCGTGAAGGTCTCCCCTAAACAAGATTTTAAAAGCCCACATGTGATGTGTCCACCAAAAAACATGCATGAGAATGTTTATAATAGCTTAATATTTAATAGTCTAAAACTAGAAACAATCCAAATGTCCATTAACAGGAGAAGAGATAAATAATTGTGGTATATTTATACAAGGAAAGTTGCATGGCAATAAAAAGTATACCATTGACACAAACACCAACAGGGAGGGATGGATATCACAGACATTATGTTGAGTGAAAGCAGCAGATACTAAGGCATATATTTATTTCATTTATTTGATGCTTAAGAATACTTGATGGCAATAAAAGTCAGAATAGTGACTTGACAGAAAGGGGCAGGAGGAAACTTCTTAAGGTAATGAAAATGTTTAGTATCTTGATCTGGGCAGCAGTTACATAAGCGTATGCATATGCAAAAATTCATCAAGCTGTACACTTAAAGTATGTGCACTTTGTATACTTTATGTATGCTATGCCACAATAAAAAAGAAAAATTTGTGAAAGAATATGTGCTCAGAATGATCCATTTTAATTTCTCTAGAAAGTCGTAACTTATGAGCTGATTAAATATGATGTGGAGAAAGATGAACCCGTTCGAGATGGAAATGGATATTGCATCAAAGTTCCCAAAGGTACAGTGGATTTTTGTTCAATTAACCTGTGCCTTTTCTTACCTTAACCAAGTGACTCTTAAGAACTAACATATCACTGCTAAAATGAACACATGGTAAAATTTATCAAAGTGGGGGAAAAAAAGAGGTTTATTTTCGTACTCTCGGAAATAGATAAATTCCAAAAGATAGTAATTTACCACTACACGTAATATAACTATAATTTGAAACCTAGCTTAATAATTTCTTGATTATGAGGTAAGCATTTTGCAGAAGGGGATATGTAATTATGGTTGCAAAACTACGGTTAGCTTTAGGGGGCCTTTCCTTTAAGCTTAAACTACTAGGCGTTTGTCTAATTGTGTGTGTAAATCATTATTCAGTGAAAGATTAGTATTAAAAGAATTACAAATGTGTGGCCATAGAGAATAATGTACTGTGTGTGTGTGTGCATGGTGTATATATGTGTGTATATGATGTATACGGAAATACATGTACACATGCATGTAAAATGACTCTTCCTGCAGCCAGCTTGTTGCCACTGGGTTGTATGGCATCAGTTTTAAAAGAAGGTTAATACTAAAATTTGCCTACTGCTAGTACATAAAGTAACAATTTACTTTCTTCTGTCTTAGGTGAAGTCGGACTCCTGGTTTGCAGAATCACACAACTCACACCATTTAGTGGCTATGCTGGAGGAAAGACTCAGACAGAGAAGAAAAAACTGAGAGATGTCTTTAAGAAAGGAGACCTCTATTTCAACAGTGGAGATCTCTTAATGATGGACCACGAAAATTTTATCTACTTCCACGACAGAGTTGGAGATACATTCCGGTTGGTTTCTCTGAATTATTGAGCCAAAAACAAACACAGGCACAATTTGGCTTACTCCTAAATTAGAGTCTCATTCCACTTTGGTTATGGTACTCCATTTCCTTCTATCTCTTTGGCGTGTCAATTCAACCTCCTGTATTCCCAGAAAACAAGGAGCAAAACACATGGGGTACCACTCTGCAATGCATAGTTATCTTGGTTGAGCAACACCAGATGGAACTAGGAGAGAAAACCCGTGTCTGATTTTGGGCACCTAAATAACTGAGTCCATCCAATTCCTCCCATTTATCCTCAATTATTACCAGTCACTCGGGTCAGCCAGGGATTTTCATACTGTTTCCAATCATGAGGCTTTTTCTCAGATAAAATCAAATGCAAATTAATGTGAAGCTGATCTAGTTGAAGAGGAGGTGAGGGTTCTGAGCCCCGTCTGCTCCTCTCCCTCCCACTCTCCATTCCCAACCAGATGGTTTCCCACAGAACCCACAAGTCAGCACAGTGGAGTTTGAAAATCATCGTAATAGACCATGAAATTAATTCTCAGCAACAGCATGGTCCTCCAGCTTCATGACACTTCTGTTTAACCAGCTTCCCTCCCATATAAACTCCCTCAGGCCAGACCCTGTGTCTGCTTGTTCGCCCCCCCCCCCCAGCACCTAGTACAGTGATTACTTTTTGCATGAATGAATGAGGAAGAGATGGAAGTTGTCTGGGTGTAGTAGAAAAAGCATGGATATGAATGAGAAGAACTCAGCTCCCAGGCTTCCTCTTACCCCTGAGCAGCTGTGTTATCGGGCAGGTAATCTTTCTACACCTCAGTTCCTTCACCCATGAAATGAGGGTCCCAACCATCCTTAGGGTTCCTTCCATCTCTAATATCCCATGACTCTGGATCTATATCATTATTTTATGCCACCTTCATGTTACTAAAAAAGATACTTCTGGGAGATCTGAAGAATTTTTAAATGTAAGACAAAATTTAACTCTTTATCAAATGAAAAATTAGCACCTGATTGGGCACTAACATTATTCTCCCTACAAATAGAGTATGATATTTTCTTTCTTATTAAAAGCTTTTTCATTGCCATAAGACCCTGAAATACAAGTATGAAATTCTATTTAATAGAAATTTACTAACTGAATTAAATAGCAGCCAAAGTTAGTGAATGAGGGAAGTGAGAGACCTAAACACAGCAAAAAGTCATTGAGATTTATTTTTGATTTCTAGTGCCTTTCTTAGGCCAAGCCCATATTTTAACATTAGAACATCATTCTGTGTATCACATTTCACGTGGCAACGTTAAAATTCCACATTTTGTTCTTTAGGTCTATGCCTTTGTCTTTCATGCCTCAAGCAGGGTGCCTCTCCCATGACTAAGTTGGAGAGTTTGGGGGCCAAGGTGAGGAAGACAAGCGCAGCCACCCCACAGAGGTCTGGAGGAAACACCTGTCACAGACAACCTGCACCACAGACCACCAGTGACCTCTGCTAACCTTGCCTTTTCTTCCAGGTGGAAAGGGGAAAATGTGGCCACCACTGAAGTCGCTGACATAGTAGGACTGGTTGATTTTGTCCAAGAAGTGAATGTTTATGGCGTGTCTGTGCCAGGTATGCACAAGATATTATAAATCAATGCCAAAACTCCTACACTAACTGAACATAATTTTAACCCCCGGGCAAAGTTTGTCATCACTTCCTCCTGCCAGCTGGAGAATCAAACAACTCTTTCCCAGCCTCCTGGGAGTAAGGGGCTTATGTCTGGTTTATGTGCCATTATAAATCAGACAGGTCAGTACATCTGAACCTGGCCTTCCTCTGTGGTTCACTCCCCAGCTGTTCTTGGGCTCTCAAGCAAGCCAAATCTCTCCATGATACAGGGTCCATGCAGCATTTGGCATGCCTCAAGAAAAGAGGTATCATGCTTGATAGCTTGGAAGTGGTATATTGGCCTCTGAACTGCAAGGCACAAATAAGAGCAAGTGCCATTGCTAGAGGAAAAAAGCCAGGAAGGAGCTGATTTTTTCCAGACTCTTCTTTTAAACCAAGTCCCTGACCCCAGCTTGCTCCACTGAGTTTCAGAATCATCATACAAAGTGCTGTCACCAAGCCTCTGTCTGCAGATCTGCCTCTGCCAGCAGAGTGGGGAGAGTGAGGTCTGATTTTGGGTCCTGGCTCCAACACCTGCTGGCTGTTTGACTTCACACAAATCACTAAATTAGAGATAATACCAATCCTGCTGTTAAGATTGTCGAGAAAACTAATTCATTTTCATTACATAAATACTAAATGTATATTTATCAGACACGTACATGAGGGTTGTCATGAAAAGAAATCATTTTAATTATAGATGTCAGAGAGAATTAAAACCTCCAAATCACTATCCAAATGTAAGGTACTAGGGGAATTGGTATTGCCTAGAACTCAGTATTTGGGATTCTCATCTATACTCAAAATGGAAATCCCAAAGTCCCTTTTACCTGAGCTATGATAGTTTCACATGACATTGTGCTGTCCTTTTATTTTTTAAAGAATATTTGAGGCTCTCTCTTGCCTGCTCCTCTCCAACCCGGTGACAATGACTTGACAGGAAGTGTAGCCACATCTCAGGTCAGAGTCTGAGGGGTGCAGAATACGTCTCATGTTGGATTTCAGGCTGAATTAACACAAGGGCCCATATTGTGGTTGTCAGCCATGGCACCATGCTGGCCTCTCACAGACCCCACCTGGAATATGTTGCATGCCCTTCTAGCTGCTGGATTTTTTAAAGTAACAACACAAAAAAATGGGTATGAGAAGGTAAGAGAATATGGGAAATGGAATAGAAAGGCCTAATCCACTGCTCTTCAAAGTGGTGTCACCTACAAATTGGCACTTGCCATCTACCTCTACAAGGATCAAATTACGAGCCACTGTAGCTGCTGACCTTCAACACGCCCTGAAAGGAGTTCAAGGTGGAGATCAGGAATGAGGCACTCTGTGCTCTGGGAAAAACTGGCAGAACAGGTCTTCAGATAGATATTTTCAGGAGAAGATTTTATGAGCCCAATTCTTGCATCTCCTCTATCCAGAAAAGCACTAAAATCCTTCATGGTGACATCTGCTCCTTGTGACTATCAGCAACCTTCATGAGACTAGCAGATACCTTCTGCAAAAAATACGTGCCTGGTTGCATGTACTCCCCCTTCACTAAAATCCCATGTGTACTGACCTTCTGCCCTACCTCTTTGGAGCAGTTTCTCAGAGCTATCTGAGATGCTGTCTCCCAGGCGATAGTCCTCATTTTGCCCCCAAATAAAACTTAACTCACAACTCTCCCGTTGTGCATTCTTTTCATTTGACAGTAGGGTCCCTGGACCAGCGACAGCATCATCGCCCAGGAGCTTGTTAAAAATTTGATATTTCTCATGTTAAAAATGCCCACCCCAGAACTACTGAACCAGAATCTCTGGGGTGGGGCCCAGGGAGCTGTGTTTTAACAAGCCCTCCAGTGATTCTTAAAACAAATGAAGTCTGGTTTTGGAGTGATGAAAATGTTCTAGAGCTAGATACTGGTGATAGTTGCACAACATTGTGAACGTACTAAATGCCACTGAACTGTATACTTTAAAATGGTTAAAATAATGGATTGTATGTTTTACCACAATTTTTAAAAAACACTAAAGTCTGAGAAGCATGGAGGCCTAGTGGTTCTGAAATTTTAGCCAGTCATCAGAATCATCTGGGAAACTTTTTAAAGCCCAGATCTGGGGTTTGGGACTCAATCTATGTGTCTTTTTTTTAATTCCCAAGTGGGTCTACCACCCAGTAAAGTTTAGGAGCCATTGATATAGAACAAAGAAGAGGAGGCACATGGGTTTCAAATGATTGGGAGACAAGTCAGGTAGAACAAGGAGCAGCTGTGTTTATGTTGCGCTGGAGGGCAGAATAAAACGGATGGATTGAAATGACCAGGGAGCAAATTTTAGCCTGAGAACTCTCCTGTAACCAGAGGGACCAACAACAGAATGGTCTGTCTCCTGAGGCAGACAATGTCTCACCAACTGGGATGTGTAAAGAGGCTGGCTGTCCACCTGGGATCCTGTGAGAATTCTTACAGCAGTGAAAGATTAGCGATGAACCCTAAAGTCTCTCCTATTTTCAGATTCTGTGATTCTCAGTGCCACTCTTGCAGCCTAGAAGAAATGTGGCAGGTCTATCTAGAGAAAGGCATCAGTCCACCAGGGTGATTCTCACTACCAAAGGGCTGAACAAGGCCTTCACAGACCTCAGCTTTGGACCAGGAGGAAACTTCTAAGTTTGGGCCTAGAATAGACATGACACCAGAACTGCCAAACTACTCTCTAGAGCTTTATATTATCAATAGAACTTTCTGCAATTTTCTGAAAATGTTCTATATCTGCACTGTCCAGCATGGTAGCCAATAGCTACCATATGGCTGTTGAGCACTTGAAATGTGGCTAGTGCAACTGAGGAACCGAATTTTTCATTTTATTTAATTATAATTAATTTTAATAGCTACATGTGACCAGTGGCCACCATACTGGATAGTGCAACTCTAGAGAACCTCTGGCCCGAACTGCTGCAGACAGGAACCTTCCCCCTGGAGCTGAACTAGCCCCAACCAACCTCTGGGAGTCAGGACAGAGACCTGAGATCCAACAGCCCCATTCACCTCTCGGTTGGGCATTGCCTCTGCCAGAGCAAGAAGCAAGGAGCCAGTTGACACTGAAGATTTCTGTTGCATCAGCCTCTGCCTTAATTCTAAAAGGAGCTCATTAGAGACATTCAAGATTCCTGAGACTGGTACCTTTGAGACAGCTACCAGGGACCCCTAGAGAAAGAGGGTATGGTGCCCTGCCTCCCTCCTTCAGATAAGAGGCAAAGCAAATGAGGATGCATTTCCTTTCTTATAATTTTTCCTCTTGTTTTCTGCCTTCTTTAGAGTCATGGGTAAACACACAATCACCATGGGAGAGATTTCGAAAGCTGGGGCCCAGGTGATGAAGGGCGGCTCCTTCCCCACCTCTGATTACAGTTAAGTAGTTCAGGGAAGCGGACCTGGACTCCCACTGGGTCTGCCAGATCAGGTAGAAGAGGTATTAATATGTAATTACCACTGTCCTCACAAGAAAACAATGGTAATTGTTCTCAACACCGGGAAGAAAGAGCTGTTAGGATCTGTTTCCCCTGTGGAGAGCACAACCTCTCTGGCCTAGAGGGCATCAAGGTGGGGAAGCGGGGGTGCGGTGGGCACATATCGCTCAACCTTGATCTGCCTTCACCCTCTGGTCCCGCAGCCTCTCTGAAATGCAGAGGCAAAGCTATTAGGAACCATGATTATATAAGTCTCAGAGGTGACATTTGTGCCTGGAAGCACAACAGACCTGACCTGCGACCCAAAGAACAACCTGAGCCCAGTTATCCTTGACAGGGGGGCAAGGGTTTTTCACCAGAGTCCAAAAAATTGTTTTAGCCACTAGTTCAACCTTTTTCCCATTCTGGTGTTTACATCTAGGCTGCCAAGAAGGATGATGTCAATAAGCACAGGATCTTTAGCCAGCCTGCCTCAATTCCATTTCTGGCCCTGCCTAGTATTTGCTGCATGAACTTGAACAAGTCTTTTAATGTCATTAAGCCTCAGTTTCTTCACCTGTAAAATGGAGATAACCTTTGTACCTCTTCATAAGGTTGTCGTGAGGGTTAAATAAGATAGTACATAAAGCACACTTAGTAAAGGACCTGGCATGTAATAAAGATTCAACCAATGAATAGCATGTTGTTTTGTTGTTATCATTAATTCAACTTTAGAATTTAACTTCAACATATATTTGAAATAAAAATTCCAGCTATCCAAAAGAAACCCATGCCATAATGCTGTCTCAGTTCTCTGTTCTTTGACCTAGCAAAGCATCATAAATAAAATAAATAGCTACAACCCACCTAATTTTTTCTCACTTTAACTCTAGGTCACGAGGGTCGAATTGGCATGGCCTCCATCAAGATGAAGGAAGACCATGAATTTGATGGAAGGAAACTCTGTAAGCATGTGGCCGATTACCTGCCCAATTATGCAAGGCCCCGGTTTCTAAGAATACAGGTGAGACCCCTTATTATAAAGTTGTTATCCTCTCTCTTGGAGACACCTGCATCTTAGGGAACAATTCCTCTTCTACCATGGCGAGCACAACGGCCAAATTTTCACTACCCTTTCAGGAAGCTAAATGAAGAAGCAGAAATACCAGAAAATATAGCTAGCTGAAACCAAATCCTAATCCCTTTTCCCCTAAAACCACAGGCAGTTCATTCAGCAACAGTGTTAGCAAATAACTCACAAAGTCTGTTTGATGAGGTATAACAAACACACAAAATAGAAATGCTCCGACCCTCTTATTTATTGTTTCCAGTTTTAAAGAATGGAAAAATCCACTGAAGTCCTGCACCTTTCTATGATGTGAACTTTAATTGGGCATCTTTAGCCAGTAGGAACTACAAAAGGCTAACCTGTCACGGATAGAGATTTTTTTTTTTTTCTTTCTCAAACATTAACCCCTTAGTTTAACACTCTCACTTTTGGACCTTGAGCTCTGTGATTCTGTAGCTGAAGATTTGAGAAAAGAAGTGTTAGATTACCAGATATTGCTAAGGTTAAACGGTTATTTCTGTTGATGTTCATAAAGCACTGACATATGCTTTACAGTGATGGTTGAGAGACATGAAAGTTGAAATATCCTCAGATCATCACCTATTTATTGAAGAAGAAACAAGTCTTCAGTGTCACAAAGAGGCTGAAAAAAAAAAGTTGTCTGTGTGTAGATGATTCCTTTCCCCACCCCACCATTAATCCGAATATTCCAGTAATACCGGAAGCTCACCAAGTGACAGACTCTTCTGCTCCGTATTCCACTGTCAGCAACCTCTCTCTCCCCACAAGTGATCGTCAAGCTTTAAAGGAAGGAAAAATACCTCCACAGAGGGCCCCCTAGTGGAGGTTCTGAAGACAGGATATCTTGGTATCACACAGAACCTGCTTTCGCAGCTCTCAAATGATTGTTTGATGTTTTTCAGGACACCATTGAGATCACTGGAACTTTTAAACACCGAAAAGTGACCCTCATGGAAGAGGGCTTTAACCCTGCAGTTATCAAAGATGCCTTGTATTTCTTGGATGACAAAGCAGAAATGTATGTGCCGATGACTGAGGACATTTACAACGCCATTAATGATAAAACTCTGAAACTCTGAATATCACCAGGAGGGTAACTCAGTGTATTTCTAGAAAGAAACTGAATGGACCTAGTACAGCTACTTGATATAATCCCACTTTAATTTGACTGAAGATTGTGCAGTGCAGTTTTTTTATGCATACCAGTAAGGGGAGACTTTTTAAAATTACACCCGAACCTTTGCAAGTGAAAAGATTTAGATGTAATTGTTTTTCAATTTGCACCTACTGTTTGTATTTGCAAACTAAGCTTGTTAGAGGGAGGATGTTATTTTTTAAAATATGTAATAAAATAAATGAACACCGACATATGCGATGGCACTTCTTCCTGACTTGATTCTAAATGCAAACCCTGAGCCTGACAGTATCATTGGTAATTTTTCACAGGTGTCCCGTTTATAATGCTAATGGTATTCTAAGTAAAAAGTGGTAAGGAGTTGGGAGTTGAGGGGGTAGGTCCCCAATGAACAATCCAATGGAAATCCAGCTCTAGTGTAAGGCCAACCCTACCCCCCAGAAACATCCTGGCCACTGTCTACAGCATTAGCCAACAAGTGATAAAGCCACCTATAGTCTTTGAAGGAGCTTAAGTCTAGAGCATCAGAGCTCTATACATAAAAGGTATCCAGCAAACTTTTTAGCTATATCAAGGGTTGCAAACTCAAGTGTCTTCAGGATTTGTATTGGTAATGCAGATGAGAAGAGCCGGTCCCAAATGAACGTGGAAAACTTGGGGACAGCCACGACGCAGCTTCAGTCAGCTGATTATTGTCATGGGGCTATATAGCCCAGGTACTTCCAAGATCTTCTGATTATTCACAAAACAGAAATCCAGATATTTATGTGAATCTCCCAATTTTTAACATGTAAAGTCTCACATTTTTTATAATTTCCATGCACCCCAAAGAAAATGTAACTGTGCACCAGAGAAGTCCCAGAGGTCCAGCTCGCACCCCCAGGCTCACGTGCTCCTCAGTCTAGAGCTGGTTTCACTCCACAGCCAGTGTCCGGCCAGAGAGCCTGTTCAAGGACTGAGGGCTTTTGGTGTGGCACAGGAGGATCTGGGACCTGCAAGGAGCTCTCTCAGACAGGCTCTTTGTCCTTACACTCAGCTGCCACCCTTTCTGAGTAGAGCCCCGTAAGCTCTGCATGTGTCAGTCACAGAGTTCCAGGAGCAGGTCCTTGGTGGTGGCCCTCAAGATGACATATTCCTTACCAGAGCTTGTCCTAGGTCACAGGAGCATCATGCTCACTAAGTTCACATCTAGGAAGTGTGACTCGAGTTCACCCCAGCCTCCCTAAAACAGGTAGAGTTTCCTTCCCTAGAGAACATCTTCAGATGACCAGGAGCTAGAAAAGGAGCCCTAATTCTCCCTCAATTTAGTCCCTGAAAAGCCCCAGGCAAACGTATTCAGGGATTCTCAATGATACATGATGAGGGGTGGCCATCCCCACCCCCAACACAGTATTAGAAATATTTTTTAAACTCTCTCCACATTTTTAGAGGAGACTCCTAAGAAGACTCATGACCAGAATCCCGCTCATTATGCCCAACAGTAAACATTCCCTGAGCACTTAATATGCATAAGGGACTTGAGGATGGCCTAAGGAAAACTCTGGATATCACTGCATCTCTGTGAATTTAGGCAACAATTTAGAACAACTGTTGCTTGTGGGTCAGCATTTGGGAATTTTTGCAAAATTCTAGGTATCTCTGCTTTTGCTTTATTGATCTCCCTGTGAAAATTTTAACCCAAGTGATGGGAAATAGCCCAGCCTTTGCTTTTGAAAGTATAACATTGTGCAATTGTGTTACTTGGAATCTTGCTAAAGTGAATCAGGTTGTAAGCAGAGATTGTTAAAGCTGTGATGTCATTCTGTGTCACAGGGAACATCTTTTTTGGGTGACAGGTCAGCACTTACACCAATATCCAGAACAGTAGTGTTCTGGAACCAAAGCCTGCTGGGGCCTGACCACCTTTGACCCACATCTTTGACTTCCCAGTTAGAAACTCAGAAACTCTCCCTCCCAGCCGGATGGCTTCCTCAGTCTCTCGCTTCCCCAAACCTCCATGATTGAGGCCAGGAACCACAGCTCTATTGGGATGGATAGAGACACCAGCACAATATCCTCAAGACCTGGGTTTGCATATGTGTAAACAAAATCAAGCCATCCTGTGACAGATAATCAACTTTAAAGACAGATTTTTCTCTTTTAGAAGGATCAAAAATTGTGTCCGTAGAAATGTCTGTACAAGTCATCTTCCTCATTTGAAAGTACAAGTGGATTTTTTTAATACACTGATACCCATGTAAATCATTCAACAGATCTCTGATTTCAGGTGTATTGTTTGGAGACATATAATGAGTCTCCAAACCAAAACTCACATAATGAGTCTCCAAACCAAAATAATTTGGGGGTAAAACTAGTAAATTTCAGCATCTGAAATGGAAGCTAACAAGAATCGGTATAAAAACACAGTGACCCTCCCTAAGAGATGATCTGTTACATGTGTTGCTCGTTCGTACATCAGCTCTATGAGCATTCAGTGGGTCCCCGCTAAGGACCAAGAGATGAGCTCAGCACAGTATGATGGTGTTTTCCAAGCCTCTATCTGGGAAGTCATGTCAGGGTTTCAAAGAAAGCTGACTGGAAAGACCCCTAGAAGGAAGGCCAGAGTCTTTTCCATGTGTTTGAACTTTTCAAAAATAATTATTTTGGGGCTTCCCTGGTGGCACAGTGGTTGAGAGTCTGCCTGCCAATGCAGGGGACACGGGTTCGAGCCCTGGTCTGGGAAGATCCCACATGCCGCGGAGCAACTAGTCCCGTGAGCCACAACTACTGAGCCTGCAAGTCTGGAGCTTGTGCTCCACAACAAGAGAGGCCAAGACACTGAGAGGCCCGTGCACCGTGATGAAGAGTGGCCCCCGCTCGCCGCAACTAGAGAAAGCCCTCGCACAGAAACGAAGACCCAACACAGCTAAAAGAAAAAATAAAAATAAATTAATTAATTAATTAAAAGAAAAAAAAGAATTCTTAAAAAATAAAAAATAATAATTATTTTGTCACTGCAGTTGGTGGGGCTGCATGAAGACTGTAAAGAGACAGCTAACAGGACAGGTGTCCCTCAGCGTCACTGCGGCACTGTTCCAGGGGAGGCGGGCCGACTGGCCAACCCAGGTCTTCTAGTTGATGTGGGTGCCGTCTCCCCAGAGCGCACAGAGCGCCATGTTGTAATATGGATATATAGCTGATGGTGCATTCCATTCTGATTGGCAATTTCCCTCTGCACAGACGTCATGCTTCTATGAAGCTGTAAGCTCCATGAGAGTACAGAGTCCATCTATTTCGCTCATCTTTATAGTCCCAGTGCCTGGCACCAGGTAGGCAATAATTATCTACTGCTTTTTCATCAAGCAATCCTGATAAACACCTGGTTCCCTATGCAAGCTTTGCTATATGTGCGTGGGCACTGGGGGAGGCATGTTGGAGGCAGAGAGGATGAGCTAAATAGATGGTCTGAGTCTCCTAGTTCAGGCACAGCAGCGAGTCTCAAACTTGAGCACTGATGAATTGGGAGACTAGGATTGACCTATATACACTAATATGTATAAAATGGATAAGGAATAGAACCTGCTGTATACAATAAACAAAATAAAATTCAAAAAGAACCTTAACTCTTAAAGGTATTTTTCAATAGTTGAATTTATAATGAAGAGAGTGACACTTTCATCATAATAGTCATTAATCTAGAGAAAGAATTTTGTAAGAGAGGACTCAGGAGATTGATATAGTCTAAAATAAACTATTTAAAGCTTTAAAAAAAAAAAGAAAATTGAGCACTGAGAGTCACCTTCACCAAGAAGTCTTATTAAGACGCAGACTGATGGGCCCATTCCCCAGAGTTGAAATTAGAATTGGAATTTGCAGTTCTAACAAATTCCCAAGTGATGCTGATGCTGTTGATCAGGGGCTGCATTTTGGTAAACAACTGACAGACAGGAAAACATCCCGAGTTACACATCATGTGTGCTTAGTTAGTGTACTTCACTTCCTCGGACATGGATTATCTTTTGTTAACTGAAGCTCAGATCTTAGATCTGGTGTGACTCAAAGTGCAGGCATCAGGAAAGGCCTAGTAGAAAGCAGCACTTTGTCATCTTTAGCATGCAATTGTTCTTGAAAACTCACATTAACAGTGTCTATTTACTAGATACACACGTATTATTTGCTACAGCAAAACTAAAAGCAATCCTAGAGAGTGTCTAGTCAAACCTCTTTGTTTGATAAAAGAAAAAAAAAAGCCTGGGGAGGTGACGTACATACCTAAAGTTGCACAGCTCACTGGCATCGCTAAGCTCCCGCCTAGCACTGATAGAAGAGACAACCTCTTTATAGACCAGGGAGTGGTCCCAGACCATCAGCATCAGCTGGGAGCTTGTCAGACATGCAAATGACCAGACCCCACCCCAGACCTACTGAATCAGAACCGCTGGGGATAGGCCCAGCAATCTATGTTTTAACAAGCCCTGCTGGTGACTCTGAAGCAGGCTCAATTTGAGAACCACTGGCTTAGAGCAGGGCTTCTCAAGTTTTAAGGTGCATGAGAAGCACCTGGGGATGCCAATGCTTCTAGTGCACGCATCCCTCGGAACAGCAAGCAGCTCTAGAACATTCTCAAACATTGCTGCACATTAGAATCACTTGAGGACCTGTCAAAAATCCCAAAGCCCAGGCCCATCTCATAACAATTAGATCAAGATTTCTGGGAGTGAGAGCCAGGCATCCGTACTTTTTTTAAAGACTCCCAAGCGATTCCAGTATGCAGCAAAGTTCTGCAACCGCCGATTGAGAACAAGGGTAATATGAAACTATAAGCTCTTGACAAAGATTCTCTACCCAGGCTCCTCTGAGCCCTCCTCCCTACTAGGCCTCAACCTTGGCCTAGAAAGACTTGAACAAAACAGTAGCATAATTTCTAACAGCCCAAGGCCACAGCCCTGGGATGATCCTACATCCCCTTAAAATGCCTGCCTGAGAAAACACAAGGCTGCCAAAAGATTTACCGTTTGTTCCAGCCAACACCTGAAGATAGGGCCCCTGTCCCCCAGCCTCTGTGGGAGGGTAGGAGGCTAACTTCCATAAGCATCAGTTAGCAAACCCAGATGGGCTTCCCATGGACCAACCCCCTCTTCCTGCTTTTTGTAATTTTTCACTTCCCTGACTCATACTAAGTCCCTGCGTGCATCCCTCCTGTTCCCCCATTCTCCCTCTAAAATGCCCAGTGACCGCTGTACAAATCAAGTTGAGTCCAGTTCACGCCAGACTCTTTTTTCTATTGCAGTAGTTATTACTGATTAAAAATCTGTCCTTACTATTTTAACTAGTGGCCAGCTTTGTTTACCTTTAACACTGTTAATATAACCAATTTCAGAACCACTCCCTGTAAAAGCACCATCTGAAATGGAAAGAAAATGATTTTTTTGGCCTATGAACTCACCATGGGTAAGCTGCTTGTGAGCACAGCTTTTATCTGACTATAGTGTGCAGGAAAAAAAAAAACGTACAAGTTCCAAACCTAGAGAGGGAACATTTAACTGTAGTGAAGGACTAGAGGGGTCTGCTGAATGGTGAACTTCTGATCAAGGACAGCCATGAACAGTACGGTCTGCTGGGAATAGCATGGGCTTTACTGAGGACAAGGAGACCTGGGTTTGCCCACGTATAAGCTGTGTGACCTGTGGCCTCCGTTTTCTCATTTATAAACTGTAAGCCACAGTGCCTAACTCAAGCTGTCTGCCTTCCTCATACCAAGGGCTCCTCCAAACTTTTTTTTTCACAATTCAAGTCAAATCTTCAGCATACTAAAAAGCAAAATCCCTAAGTACATTCATTTAGGTTCCAGAACATGCCCTGGTTAGTTCATCATTATTTCAGTGGTCAGCAAAGGAAACCATAAACAAAATGAAAAGGCAACATATACACTGCAAGAAAATATTTGCAAATGACACTACCAACAAGGGCTTAATTTCCAAAATATAAAAGCAGCTCATACAACTCAGTAACAAAAAAAACAAACAACCCAATCTAAATAGACATTTCTCCAAAGAAGATATACAGATGGACAATAGGCACATGAAAGGATGCTCAACATCACTAATTATTAGAGAAATGCAAATCAAAACTACAATGAGCTATCACCTCACACCAGTCAGAATGGCCATTATTAAAAAGTCCACAAACAATAAGTGCTAGAAAGGATGTGGAGAAAAAGGAATCCTCCTCCACTGTTGATGGGAATGTAAATTGGTGCAGCCACTATGGAAAACAGTATGAAGCTTCCTCAAAACACTAAAAATAGGGTTGCCATATGACCCAGGAATCCCACTCCTGGGCATATATCTGATTAAACTATCATTCAGAAAGATACATACAACCCAATGTTCATAGCAGCACTATTTACAATAGCCAAGACATAGAAACAACCTAAATGTCCATCGACAGATGAATGGATAAAGATGTGGTACATATATACAATGGAATATTACTCAGCCATAAAAAAGAATGAAATAATGCCATTTGCAGCAACATGGACAGACCTAGAGATTATCATACTAAGTGAAGTAAGTCAGAAAGAGACAAATACCATATAATATCACTTATATGTGGAATCTAAAATATGACACAAATGAACTTATCTATGAAACAGAAACAGATTCACAGACATAGAGAACTGACTTGTGGTTGCCAAGGCATGGGAGGGAGGAGGATGGTTTGGGAATCTGGGATTAGAAGATGCAATCTATTATATATAGAATGGATAAACAACAAGGTCCTACTGTATAGCACGGGGAACTATATTTTACCCTGTAGTAAACCATAATGGAAAAGAAAAACAAATATTTCAGTGGTCAGTTAAGTGACACAGGATATGTTTTTTTCAGGGACAAGCACAATTTATTTCCACATTATATTTCATGAAACTTGAAAGTTTCAGTGTCAGAAGCTAAACCACAGAAGCTGCCTGTCAATACACCACCCTAGACCCTTTCTCTCTGACCAGCCTGCTGGAATCTTCTGGATCATGCTGGCTTAAACTCTCTATTTGTATCCTATCATAGGTAATGAACTTCTATGAGAATCTGATAAGAAATCATTGGCTTTCTCCCAAGAAAAATGCACATAAACATAAGCACATAAATTGAGCATACAATTTTGAGGGCTTCAGAGACTCCCTGAAACACATTCATGGACTCTGGCTGAACACCCTGGTCTAAACCATTGCCTGCAGAGGGCAGCAGGGCAGCTGGAGCCCACATGGAGAGCTGCATTCAGGAAAGCTGGGGACACTGTAGAACTTGATTAGTTTTTTGAAGGCACTTTTCTTTAGCATCATCATCTCTTCTGGAAACCTAGAAAAGATTCTGACCCGGGAGGAGCCGCCATTCTTCACAGAGCCATCTGTGGGCAGTGGCTTCTGATCGCCCACAGGCACGCTGTTGCAACTGAGGGAACGCACTGCCTTCTTCTTATTCTGCACAGACAAATAATTGAACAGGAAGGAGGACAGCTTGTGCTTGGTGAGGTCTGGGGCCTCTTCTGAAAAGCAGTCATCAAGTGGGTCCAGCAGGGTTTCAAGGTGGCAGCTGCCTTCCCCTCTCACAGGACTGGCTCCCACATGTGGAGGCTGCGTGATGATCTTCCTGGCCTGGACTGGGTCATCTCCTGCCCCGTTGACAGATGGAAAGGACAGTTCCTTGGCCAAGGCTCTGGGGCCCCTGGTTTGGGGGATGAGGTTCCCCCCCTGAGGGCTAGGCTGGGAAGTACAATGTTGACTCAGGATGAGAGTGGCAGCATCATGAATGAGATTCCAGTCTCTCAGGATGTCATCCTTGGTGGTGAACTGGGATGTCACAGTGAAACGGATGATCAACTTGTCCTGGATAGTGGCTGGGATGAGGAAGAGACGGCCAGCTTTAGCTATTTCCTTTAACACACTTTCTGTGAGGCAATTAGGACCCTGTTTGAAGGATAAAGAGAAGTAAAGTCTGTATCACATTCCCTGTAAGCATCTCCAGAAGCCCAGTATTTACATTTCCAAGAGGCTGAAAATTACCAAATAACATCCTTCACATGAGATGGAAGATGGCATTACCTTTAGACGAAAAACCACCAGGCCAAGGTGCCTCTTGGCAGGAATTTCAAAGAAAGGTTCGTTTCTGACCAGAGATTCAAAATACTTAGCCATTTCAGTACCCTAAAATAGTGAACATCGAGAGAACTGAGATTAATAACAGGCAAGAGACGACCGTGCGTAAACTTCCACAGTGTTAAAGGGGTTTAAACCAGACACAACTTTGAACTATAGAGACCTAAGTGGCTTCTGCCTGATTTTCTTCTCCATTTGATTTTGCTCATATTCCAAACTATTAAACCTCCAATGGCTCCCTATTTCTTGTCACATTAGCTCCACTTTGAGAACTCATGTCTCAGGGCCCTCTTTCAACCCACCCCCAGAACCAGAAGGCTTGTGGGATCCTAGTTCCCCCACCAGGGATTGAACCCAGGCCCTCGGCAGTGAAGGCGCAGAGTCCTAACCACTGGACCACCAGGGAAGTCCCAGAAGACATGGGCTTTGCCATCAAGGCAATGTACCCTCATATCCCGGCTTCACATATCTTGGCTTACAGACAAGCCAAGAGGGCTAGCAGGGGCCACAACCCAGCCCATGTTCTGCATTCCCAGCCAGGTGCCTCTTACGGGCCACAGATGCTCAGAGGAAGAGACTTTTGTTTCTCCTGTACATAAAGGCACCATGTGAGCTGTCAGCAGCCCTGCCCCCATATCCTAAGTCTACATCTTCCCCTTGCCTCTCAGACCGTTTCACCTCAAATGCCCTTCATCCCCTTTATTCTGACATTCCACAAAGAACATATTTTTACATATCATACCCATGTACACCATGGAGAAGGCTTTAAACCTGTTTAATGGGTACAGAGTTTCTGCTGGGGATGATGGGAAAAGTTCTGGAAATAGACAGCAGTGACAGTTGCACACATTGTGAGTGTACTTAATGCCACTGAATTGTACGCTTTAAAATGGTTCAAGTTGTAAATGTTATGTCATCTACATTTTACCACAATAAAAAAGTTTTAAAGCTTTGTACCATATTAATCTTTCACTGAAGTTATCATTTTTTAATTTCCTTTTTTTTTTTACTTAGAATTACTAACTAAACAAGGACAGGACTTGCCCTTTCTTTCATTTTTAAAATTTCTCCAGGCATCCAGAAGGATCTCAATAAAATATTTTCTAAGTAATTGCTATCACCTGGTTCTCATACTGGGTACTCTATTTCAAGAGAAGTCAAAGGATTTAGCTAACAAGTTGCTACAACCCCAATCCAGAACCACTTTCTCTCTCCACTGCATGGTCTGTTTAAAATGGTCTCCAATCCCTACCCTAAGCATTTTTCATTGTCAAGTCATAAGGCTCTTTCTGGGAAAGCACCCTGCTAAATGTTTTCTCTCTGTTTTATACTTTTGCAATTTACTTTCTAATTTTGTCATGATTTTCCTTTGTGTCTCCTTCCCTCCAGGTCCATTTCCATCCTGTCCTGCCAATTTTGAGATCTTTCTGTGTAAATGTTACTTAAGTCTACATGAGTAAGACATCTCAGGTACAGATCCAGAATCAGGCTAGCCAAAGACCATGAAACTGATACTTCTGAGCAAGGAAAGTGAGCCAGAAGTCATCTTTGTTCAACCTCTTCATTTTCTAGAAAGAGCCAAAGGAAAGTGGCGTCCCCAAGGTAGCAGTGGCAGAATGCAGGTCTCTGGTCGCTAAGCACACCCACTACCATGCTCTGTTGTCTCCTGTAACACACGCTCTTGGCAACAAGAGAGAAGAGGGGCCAGAGGAGAGAGGAAAAGCACAGGCAGCATCCCGCCACCAGAAACCACCTACCTTTACGGGAGATGAAAGCAGGGCTACAACCAGTGCCCTGTACCATCCTAGGGCAGAGGCGGGCAAACTGCAGCCCCCAGGCCAAAGAGAGCCCCACCTCCTTCACACCCGTTTTTGTAAATAAAGTCCTTTGGAACACAGCCACGCCTATTTGTTAATGTACTGTGTATGGTGGCTTTTGTGCTACAATGACAGACTTGAATACTCACAACAGAGACCATATGGCCTGCAAGGCCAAAAATATTTACTATCTGCCTTTTAAAAAATAGTTTACAAACCCCTATTGTAGGTGATAGGAGATGATGGTGATGACAATGCTGATTATCATTAGAAGAAGGAAAAATTGGAGGAGGAGGAGGAGAAAAGGAGAAGAAGAAGGAGAAGGAAGAGAAGGAGAAGGAGAAGAGGAAGAAGAAAAGAAGAGGAGGAAGAAGAAGGAGGAGGAGGAGGGGGAGGGGAAGGGGGAAGAAGAGGAAGTGGGAATAGGAAATATTTGAGTACTTAGTGGAATATTAGGTCTTGCACTAAGTAAGGGCTTTATGTGTATTATTTATCATCACCATAAACCTTTGAGAGAGGTATTATCATTTTCTCATTTTATAAATTAGGAAGGCAAACACGGAAAGTTTAAGTAATTTGTCCAAGGTCACCAAATAGTAAAGGGTAGAACTAAAAAATCAAACCCATATCCCATTCTCTAAAGCACTAATCTATAACAGGGAGATACAAAACTTGGTTCTATATGACTTTCAAGAGCTCACATAATAGAAAATAGCCCAGAACTGTAAAGAAAGGAGTCCCTCCTCTCTTAAGCAGGGCAATTACCATCTCTGAGCCTCACCCATAAAATGAGGTTCATCAGGGTGACTGCCCCAAGCATTGTTGTAAGAACCTAATGAAACCCTATAAGTTATTTCTTTAAGACACTGTGCAAGTAAAAATAATTATGATCGCAGTCAAGCTGAAGAGATAAAATTAACTCACATCAAACAACTTCATTTTAGTTCCACCCTTTACTTTTGTGGGACATTGGTAGCTTTTAGAGCTCAGTTTTGTAGGCGTGCTTGAGTAGGTGGTCCTAGGAATGCCGAGCAAGCAGAGACGAGGGCGGATGGAATAGTCAGGGAAGCTCCAGGGAGAAGCGGAACTTAATCCATTAGCAACATTTGGAGAAGAGAGGGCAATCCAAGAGGGCAACGCACAGGTGAAGGTGCAGAGGCACACTGACGATGGAGCTGGAATGGGTCAGTGAGAAGCCTGAGCTTAGAGGCTGATAATTGGGTCCTCGAAAGCCAGGCCCAGGAGTCTGGCCCTAGTGTAGGCAAAGGGGAGCCAATGGGAATTCAGGGCTCTGAGCTGGGAGAGGCAGCATGAGGGTAATTAGCCAGTACCTGCACGTTGAATATCCAGTCCTGAGTTGGAACCAAATGATAACCTGTAACCTCCACCACCTCATCCCCCAGGTACCTACTTAACAGTCTTGAGTCTGAGGATAGAGAGAGAGCAAAAATGCCTAATGTCCCTGGGTGACAGCCATTCATTGATAAACATCCAGTTAACCAACACCTTGATGTTGATAACAAATGTAAAGTTACCAACAGTAAGTCAGTCATACGTACTGATTCAACCACTGCATTTGGCCTTGTGTTTGCTTAATGAGGACGGAATTCCCTAGAGGAAAGGTGGCCAGGGAAAGACACACAGAGGAACAAAGGACAACATCTTTGGAGTAACCCTGTTGTCTTTATCAATAACTTTGTCTTTCTCATAGGCACTCATAAAATGAGAGAAAATTGCTGCTGACCAAAATTCTTAGTTAAGTTCCACCCCTTCCATGAAGACTAGACAGAGGAACGGTGCCTGTCTCATTCACCTCTGGGTCTCTTTCCTAGCACAATAATTCTGTTGTTGAATTGAGTTGAAATAAATTGTACCAAATATGCCTTCAGTAAATACCTCTTGACATCATGCAGGGATGTTTGTTCCAGACTTGCAGGTCTACATGTCCAAGCCAGGCGAGCCCTGTTTCTGGCATAACCATAATAGTGACTAAAATTTTCAGACAGCCATGACAATCAGAGTAATTTTTTAAAAGATAGCCTCCTACCCGGGCCACAAGCTGCCCTTTGATTTACTTTCTATTTCTTTCTCTGCAAACCAGGCTCTCGGGCCATCCCTCCCCAGTGCTCAATGATAGCAGAAGGGATGGTGAGACAGTCAGGTGGCGGCGAGGGGGGGGGACACACCAGACAGCCCTCAGTGTCATCTTCTGCTCAGTGATCCTCTAGCTAGCAAACAGACGGCCTCCCTGAATCATCAAGTCCCAGGAGCTCACAAACAGACCCAGGCACCTGAGCCATACATCACACATCCCCCCAGGGAAAGGTCTGCAGAGCAGAAAGCAGCCTTCCTCCCCACTAGGCCACAAAGCGAGCCTGGGCTCCTCCCAAGGTCTGCCCGCTACATACATGTCTGATGTGCGCTTGAAGATTCTTCACCCCGAAGGACCGGATCACAAACCAGAGTTTAATAGAGCGAAACCGCCTGCTCAGGGGGATCTGCCAGTGCTAGAACAAAGGAGCACAGTGCCATGGTTAGAGACAGGGACCCCTGCTGTTCCCACACACACCCCTGACCTTTATCATCTGTCGTCTGCACAACCCTCCATGGATGCACAGTGTCACCAGGATGTCCGAGGCTGTTGCTAAGGAGAAGCCAAGGCAAGATACACAAAGCCTACCTCATCATGTGACCAAACCCTTGTCCAAGAGCAGCACAGGTAGAAACCAAGTCCATGACCCTGGGCCAAGGAGAAGACACTTTGCTTTAAATGCTGCTTTAAAAATCTCATCCCAGGCTGAAATTCAAGATAGGGGCAATACGTTTTTTCTCTAAAAGAACCTAAGCTACCTTGAATAGCAGAAAATAGAGTTTGATTTCTCTTCCCCACAAAAATGTAAAGTATAGGGTTCAAGAGCTCAGATGCTGGAGCCTCACAGACCTGGGTTTCTCCTCCATCTCTACCTCTTACTTGGGCATTGCCGCCTCTCTGGCTCCTCGTGAGACAAAGAATGAACAGCACCTCTAGGGATGTGGTGTGAGGAGAACCAGGGTGAAGGGCTTCACAGGAAGTTGTCAATAAGTCCTGGCTATTTAGATGATAAAAATGTGAGCCACAAATCACAATGGTGTTTCTGCCTAGAACCAAGATGATTATTATTTAATTTCACTGTCCTGACCTTATTTTTCCTGTGACGTTCTATGCCCTCAGGAGGACGCCAGCCCTCAGACTGCAAATAAACATCTATATCTCGGCCTTTGTTAGACTAAAACTGACCCTCTGTTCCTGATGACCAAATTCAACAGAGCTTAAAGTTCAAGGTTGCGGGCACCAAAGGTCTGAAAATTTTCAAACCAATTCCAAATCGATCTCTCAGATCTGTAAACAGAGCAAAGGGTTTAGCACACATTTGCAATTATTCTGATGAGTAGTGTGATTTCTAATGACCTCTTCGTCAAATGTCAGAAAGCATCACCACAATTTCTGTTGACTAAAAATAAATATTTTTCCCATCGAATATTTATCTGTTCCTCCACGGGATTGCCTAATCCTCAAAACCGTGCACACCCTCATCCTTTGCCCCAGTTTCCTGACCCAGGCACAGTTTGGACATGACCCCTTGGTTGATGGACAATGTTTCTCTATATCAAGCACTAAGCCTTTGATTTCCAAGCAAAACACTCCAGGGCTGAGGACCAGCATGGGGACTTTCTTTTCCCTGTAACAGGGAGAGCGTCAACTCCATCCTTTGTTAGATGGACACTCCAGATGGAGACTAATGAATGGATAATAGTGACCTCTGAAAACATTGTTTTCCAGATGGTTATGGCCAATTGACTACAATAATTCACGAGCCAATTAAATGAGAGGCAGAGATGATTTTAATTTTGATTTCTTTACAATCTGACCATATCCCCAGTTGTTCCTCTTGTCAGTATTCCAAAACCAATCCATGCTGACCCAGCAGGGTGGTTCTAGCAGATATTTTCTGCTGGAACAGGAAATTTGGACATGGTTCTTCTTTAACTCAAGCCATTGCCAAGTCTCCTCTGCGTCTTTTCAAGGTTTTGCCGGTCTCACAGCCAAGAACAAGACAATTCCCCCTCCACTAGTTGGGGGGAGGAGAGGGAGCTTCCTGATGTCAGAAGAATCTAGCCCTGATTTTAGGTGGCTCCAGGGCCCGAGGGATGAAGTCCCTAAGTCTTCTCTCCCAGGATGCTGCTCTATTTCTGGCTCATCTCAAAATGGCTGGGCTTTTATTTAAAGCTTCAGCCACCTGGGTGAAAAAGAGCTTGGGGCAAGGGGCAAAGTAGCAGTGAAGACGCCCAGGATCATAACAGACAGCAGCTTCAGTTTTCTAGGAGTTTCTTTGAGACTTAAAAATTAAATCCATAGGATTAGAGGTGAGGGAAGGAAAAGATAAAGTAGCACATTCTGGACCAGGGCTAAGAAAAGTATAATTTAATATTTTTATAAGTGATCTGGAAGAGAGAGAGCACTGTAAAATCTCCGAACTGATGGGAATGAACCACAAAAAGATCCTGAGATACTGCTGTGGACAAAAAACAAAAACAAAAAAGTAACATAAAATCCAAAATGAGCCAAGGTAAGAAAATGCTCTTAAGTTATGATGATCCAAGTTTACTTATAGAAAAATGGGCATTGGGCTCCCGGGGTGGTGCAGTGGTTAAGAATCCACCTGCCAATGCAGGGGACACGGGTTCGAGCCCTGGTTGTGGAAGATCCCACATGCCGGGGAGCAACTAAGCCCGTGCACCACAGCTACTGAGCCTGCTCTCTAGAGCCTGCGAGCCACAGCAACTGAAGCCCGCGTGCCTAGAGCCCATGTTCCACAACAAGAGAAGCCCACGCACTGCAACAGAGTAGCCCCCGCTCGATGCAACTAGAGAAAGCGCGTGCACAGCAACAAAGACCCAATGCTGCCAAAAATAAATTAATTAATTTAATTAATTAAAAAAAAAAAAAAGAAAAATGGGCATTGTTTCACACTCCGGGGAGAAACCTAGAAATATCCCTAAAGGTATCTGGCCCTTGGGCTGCTGTGAAAATTTTTTTAATTAAGAAAGTGCTGAAAACCCATCAGACAGGGCAGTGGAGATGAAAGAACCATTATTCTTCTATTTTTATCAACCTCTGGAGGGTCCTCCCCAACCACTACAAGCTTACTGCCTGAAATTCCAATAAAAAAGCTTTAAAAAAAAAAATCTAAAGAAAGTGTGAACTGGTCCGAGGGAGAATAACCAATATAATCAAGAGATGATGCAGTGATTATTTTAGGACTAAAAGGGCAAGAAACTTTAGCCCAAGGAGAGGAGACAGAACCATCTCTTCACAAAGAATGACTCCCAGATGGCCGACATTGCTCTCTGTGCTTCACTGTATTAATTCATTTATTCCTCACAGCAAGCCTAACTAAGAAGCTAGTACTGTTATTATCACCCTCATTTTACAGATGAGAAAACCTAAATAGCTTAAGCCATTTGCCCAAGACCACACAAGTTAATAAATGGAGGATCCAGAATTCAAACACAGGTCATCTGTGTTTTCAGCCTCTTCGCTATATAACAAACCTCTGCAGCTTAAAAGGAGAGCTTTTAGAAATATCACACCTACCATTTATTAAGCATGTACCACATTCCCAGTAAGAGGTGATCTACATGTATGTTCCCATTGCAGCCTCACAATACCCTGTGAAATCAGTGCCACCATGCCCATTTTGCAGATGAGAAAGTCAAGGCTGAGAGAGGTCCACTATGTCTCCCAAAAGCCCACTGCTGGTATGGAATTCCAAATCAAGCTTGTCTCACTCTGCCTAGCCTTGGCCATGTTATATGTAACTTATTAGTTTACATCCCTGTCTCCCTTACAATTAAAGGAAGGGCTCATCTTCAAACTGAGGAGTAAATCTGAAGAAGTTGTCTCCCCAAGAGATAGTACAGATTGAGAATGTGGGCAGGGTCGAGAGATTGAGGTGCAGCTAGTGGGCAAGGCAGGAATGCTTGGAGGCATCCAGAACCTCGGGAAGGATAACTATTGCCCCATCCCCACCGTGGAGCCTCCCACAGTGCCTCGATGGGGACAAAAGGATGAAAACAGTTTAAGGAAGGAGCCTCTTTTCCTATCCATGGAAATTCTCCACCTTGCCCTGCTGCTAGAGAGTGAACAGAGAAGATTATCCAGGACAGAGGCAGAAGGGAATTGGGAGAATTTTTAAATGCCACAAATACTCAAGAAACTCGCATCCTACCTCAAAGGTTGGTTTCATTCTCTAGGGTTTTTAAAGTTTTCTGGGTTTCATTCTATATGCTTAGGCACAGCTTGAAACCAAAGGTACACAGTGGAAATATTATGGGATGGGCTCATAGTGTGAGGGAAGGAGACCCTCATCAGACTCAGGCCGTTTCCATCTCAGAGGCTGCCATGCTGCCCGTTCCTGGCCACTCACCATGAAGTCGGTGGCCGCACCCGAGTCGGCATGCCTGAGGTAGACGGGGTTCACGCTGAAGGTCTGCTGCAGCTTGTACTTGTCCTTGACCCTGTGGGTTTCCAAATGGGCATTAGTAGCTGAGGATGGCTTTCCCACAGGCTGGGAGCTTGGCTGCCACACTCACCAGAACCCCGTACAGTCAAAGTGCACCATCATCCACTTGGAAGGATTAAAGGTGAAGGAATCGGCATACTCGATGCCCTTCAGAAACCCCCGGAACTCAGGGCACAGGAAGGCAGTGCCTGCGTAGGCAGCATCAATGTGGAGCCACAGCCCCTCGTTGGCACCTGAGGAGGCAAACATCACCTACTGGGGGTGGCACTGGGGGTGGGAGTGGGTTGCCACCAGCCAGCTAAAAGGCGTCTCTTGCCTGGCCCATCCAGCTGCTGGGCTGCAAGGGAAGGGCTGGGAAAGGATGCCCGTGGCTGAATGAGACACGGAGGCATGTGGACATGGGGGAAGGGTGTCAGTGCAAGGAGTGGGGCTGAGTTAGGCACGGCCACCCCTGCAGGGAAAGCTTACAGAGCCTCACCCTGGCCTTTTCTCTCACTGACCAGAGGGTCGACACCCTCTTGGCCTCCACCCAGAGCTTTCTGGAACAGAAACCAACTTACCACTGGCCCAGAGAGCAATGTTAATGCATCTAATACAAATGTTAGAGAGGGGGTGTCTCTCTTTCCTAGTGGGTTTCTCGCTTGAGGATTTTGAACAATCACATTTGGGTTTCTTTTCTGCCTTTATCTCCCCCTCACCCCGTGGTTTCCCCTACCCTACCTTTTCATTTTCATTTTCTCAGCCTAGACTAGAAAATATTCCACTATGACTCACTCACCCTGTGTTTTGGATATGTCCTGCTTTAAGCAGATTTCAACATACAAGTGAGATAGTGAGAGACCTGAGGTCCTCCCACTGTTGCCTCTGAGGACAGGATGCAAGGGGGTCAGCTCTAACCCTTGGTCCCACCACTGGGAAAAGCAGTGACCTGGCTGCCTGGAAGAAGGTACTCATGACATCTGGTGGCTCTTCCTATGCTCTGTGCATTGACCACGGAGAGACCAGAGAATTGCACTGAGCTGGTTTCAGGCTCTTGTTGTAGGGAACATTTTAAAACTCATTACTTGTCTTCCTAGCCAGACAGGGAAGACACTTACAGATGGGGCCCAGCTCTGACAGGCGGTCAAATGCACAGACCCCAGTGGTCCCCAGGGTGGCACAGACCTGGAGGAAAACAGAGGAAGTTAACATGGGAAGGTGGGCTCGTGTGACACATTCGGCCTGAAAAAAAAGATTTCATCACAGATATTATCAACCCCATCCATCCCACTAGAACAGGGTATGTTTCACACTGTATTTTACCATGACCCACAGTAAGAAATACATTTTGTATAGCAACCTAGGACATATACACATGTGTATCTGAAATAAAAGTTTTACCAAACAATGCATATTCTCAACACAGGAACGTACTCTCATATTTTCCGTTCTATTTCTTTTTTTTTTTTTCCTTATTTTTTTAAAAATTAATTAATTATTTATTTTTGGCTGTGTTGGGTCTTCTTTTCTGTGCAAGGGCTTTCTCCAGTTGCGGCAAGCGGGGGCCACTCTTCATCGCGGTGCGCGGGCCTCTCACTATCGCGGCCTCTCTTGTTGCGGAGCACAGGCTCCAGACGCGCAGGCTCAGTAGTTGTGGCTCACGGGCCTAGTTGCTCCGCGGCATGTGGGATCCTCCCAGACCAGGGCTCGAACCCGTGTCCCCTGCATTGGCAGGCGGATTCTCAACCACTGCGCCACCAGGGAAGCCCTTTTCTTCTTTTAATGTGGGTTCTGACCCACAAAATTTATTTCCTAACGCACTAACTCATAATTTGTAAAACATTGTATTTGAGGACCTTTCTGCTCTTGTTTGCAGCATGTTACTTACCTGAATTCTGCCAAAATTCCTTCCTCACCTCCCAGCTCTATCATTCTAAGCTCAGAACATGGTCTGACTTACAAAGACGGGCACCAAGCCCTGTTCTCTGTCCTCCTTGATGGCTTTCTGAAGAACTTCCCCTCGGAGTGAGAAGTCGTCATCCACAGGCAGGAATTTCATCTTGACCAGAGAAATCAAACCAGCCTTTTCCACCGAGGAGTGGGCCTAGAAGGACAATGGAAAGCTCTTAGCAGAGTCATCCTGGAATGAGCACTCCCAGAAACTGCTGAAACCAGACCAAGGGAAGCAATCACAACATTTGACGTTTGCCTTCCCCCAGGGTTCCTTGGACAGCCTCTGAGGCCTGGGCTGCCCTGAACCCAGCAGGCTCATGTCTACAGGGAAATCACTCAAGGACTAAGACTCCAGAAGCCAAGCCCTACCTGAAGGTTTGGCTTATGTTGGGCAACTCACCTGGTCGGAGGCATAGGCAACAAGCCGGGCGTTCAGGGAAGACTCATCTGCCCCGGGCTCAGACGCTTTTATTTCCAGGATTTTGTTCTTCCTTGCTGCCAGCAAGGCGATCAAGGTGGACTCACTGACTGTGCTCTGCAATGGAAGAAGGTTCCCAGTGGCAGCCTCTCCATGTATTCCCTTGGCAAATTCCCCAGGTTTTGTAGGTGTGTGTGTGTGTGTGCTTAATAGCTATTCCTGGGGAAGTACACAGCTCCTGCCTAAGGAGTTGCCCTTCCCCCCAGCTCACATGCCTCTTCTACATTCTACATTCACAACTTCCTATGCATTCCTGGGACACCTCCCTCTCCTATAATTTTCAGGGAAGTAATGAAAGCAAATTTTCAACATCTTTATTAGGCCACAAAGACCAAAAAGAGAATGTTCAGAGAATGCTAGATACAAGTCTGCTTGTAGATACGTTCGCTCCCCATGTTAAAAAAAAAAAAAAGAACTTTCCATGTATTAGGTGTGGAAATGGAGCTTGTTTCCACAGAGATATCCCAGAGAGAGAGGGTCCTGGCCTACTTGAGAGATAACTTTGGCCTCAGTTTTGCTGCCGATGGCTCTTGTGACCTTGAGCTAATATTGCCCCTCCAGAAGGCTCGTTTCCATTTATAAAATAGAGAGCATCCCTTTAGCTGCCTACCAGAGTGGGAGTATCGATTAACCAAAAAAAGGGTTGGGTAGGATTTTGCTCTGGCCACGATTGTGGGAATCCTGGGGGCCACCTCAGCAACATCACAGAAATCTTGATGGTTTCTCATCATTCATTTGCTCAGTCTTTGGTGTCTTTGCTTCTTGAAATCCTTAGGTGACCTACAGCTGATTGCTCCCTGCTGAAAAGCCTATAGACCGTGTCACAGGAAATGCTATAGACCAGATCCCACAAGATATTCAGTGGCTGAAAATTACTCCACAATAAGGAAGCCAGCAGAATGGTAATAATAATATAATAATACCATCTTCCATCTGTATAGCTATTCCTAGCTCACAAAACACTTTCTGCTATCGCATTTGCTCCTCATCAAACCTGCGACACTTGTGATTCCTGTCTACATATGACAATAGTGATGCTCAGGGGGGTTACAGAACTAAACCAAGTTCATGTGGCTGATGGATACGGGAGAAAGCATGGTTTGGATTTAGACAGGGTCAGGTTTGACTCCTCATGCTTCCACTTACCAGCTGTGTGACCTGGAGCAAGTTTTTAACCTCTCTGAGCTTCAGTGCTCTTATTTCAAAAATTGGGGATGACACTATTTACCTACAGGGTTCTTGAGATAATTAGATGAAAAGCAAGATCATGCCCAGCAGGCATTTAGCATGTTCTTCCAGATATAATATTTGAAGCTATAACTATCTGCTAACAACCCAGAAGGTCCACAACATGCAGTAATTTGTCTTTCTTGTGAGGGTCAGATTTTAATCTTGGTACAAGACTGGAGTGAGAAAGGGAGTCACTTAGCTAGCAAATGGGCCCAGCAAACTTTCCAGTTCTCATCTCAGGGCAGCATGGCTATTTTTATTTAATAGAAGAAATCTTTGAATCCTCACATCCACCTTTAGAAGGAATTATTATTATTATTATTTCTCTATCTTATATATCATAAGATCAAGAAAATTACACATTACAGAATAATTCAAGAATCTGGGGGTTCTCAAAGGTCTCAGAACCAAACCCTCATGAATGTCAAGGGTTTATAGATGCAAAAGTACCTAGCAACGTGCACGGTCTACAGGAGGCACCCCTCAAGCTCCACTATGCTGCACTACTCTTGATAAAAAAAGAAATCTATGAACAACTGTCATTTGACAGATATTCAAAAGACAGAACTATAAGATACATCGATCTATATTGTTAATTTCTCTCACTGCCAAAAATCTCCTGGACCTAAGAGGGAAGGAAATAAGTCTCTACTGGCCTTCTCTTTTCTACTTACCATAATGTGTAAAATGGGACAAGAGAGGGGAGATGTCAGATTATAAACTAAGAAACTTGAATCAAGGAATACTAGAAATGTGACAATGTGTTGACTTTTTAATTTTTTTCAAAGAAAAACTAAAAGAAGAGTGGAGACAGTCGTGGCCATGGTGTAAAGGCAATGGAAGTCAAGATGGTAGTGGCAGCAAAGGTGGGAGCGGGGACTGTGGTGGAGTTGGTGGTGTGGGTGATGGGGGTGTCAGTCATGATAGTTATGACGGTAATGGTGATGGTGCTGGCAGGGACGGTGGTGGTGTGAGTGACAGGGGGGAAACTCCATGGAAAACATGAGAATCACCCGGGCAAGTTTGGCTTATCTTTCCCTACTTAGTCCCTATGCTAGGAGGAGCTTTGCCAATGGAGGCACCTGCAAGACGCCTCCCCCCTGGCTGCCAGGGTGGTGGTGCAGGAAGTGCTCTGGAAGCCCCAGCATTTTTGCCAGCCAGTCCATGACATTCATCTCCAGTTCCGTGCACACAGGGCTGGAAGCCTGAAAGAGGGAAAGCAATGTCATCTGGATTGCCCCAAGGCACCAAGATGTCCCCACCAGCCCCAGAAACACATCCATCTCTGCCTTGACCCTCCCCAGGCCTGTCTTGTCGCTGGAGAAGGCGCCACTTTTAGGTCTTGTGGCACCTTCATCCTCTGCCAAACCAGAAAGGGGAAAGAATATGGGGCTTTGGTTCATGCCATCCTCAATGAGGTGGATTCTCCTGTGACTCCAAGGCCCGATGGAAAAACAGCCCTAGAAATGATTGCTTCCATTTGGCTCCCCAAGTCCCTAAAATACCCAGCTGAAAAGCATTCTAAAGGCCAGGGGGAAGTTTTAAGACCAAGAAAGAAAGCACTTCCTCCTGGAAAAGATAGCAACTCTCCAAGCTTCCAACCCACTCCACCCACCCACCCCTACACACACACACACACACACACACACACACACACACACACATCCTATAACAGTTCAGGCTTAAAATAGAGAGCTGTTCTAGGAGGCTTGTGGCACAATTTAAAGCTGATTGGTGCTTAAGGAGTTATTAAGGGAAGCCTTAGGGCATATCCCTAACCCCTCAAAGACAAGAGCAAGGGGAAGGTTGTACCCACAGGCACCAAAGTGCTTAGAGAGTGTAACAAATTGTGGCAATAACCAGATCTTGGTCCAAATCTCATCTCTGTCTCGATGAACTATGTGGTCTTGGAGAGATAAATTACTTAAGCCTTCATTTTTTAATTCACCCCTACAAAATGGGGCCACTACTCATAATTTCACAGGGTTAAAGAATAAGATGAGACCATTTACATAAAGCTTAAGCTCAAGTAATGTAGCCATTGTTAATATTTAACTTGAAACCCCGTTCGGAGACCCGGACAAAATATGTCTGCCCCAGGATTTCACTTCCTGCCATGTCCCCTTTTCCACTGGTTATAGCTGCAGCCATGGTTACTCACCCAGGTAAATCCCAAGCAGTTGATGGCATCAGCCAGCATGTCTCCCAGCAATGATGGCCAAGAGGTGAGAGCTGGGTAGTAGGCGTGCATATGGGGGCTTTGCCAGTGTACCACCTGGAAGCAGAGCAGGTACACGGGTGGCACCAGGGGCAGCTACCGGCGGCTTTCCTCTTCCAGAGACCCTCCCTGGCAAGGGGCAGCGCCCACTCTAGAGACTGGCTGACACTTTTAAGACAACCAACAAGTGACACAAATCCATAAAAGTAAGGCATAGTCACAGTGTTCTTGCCGCCCACGTTTCTCATATTCTGAGCTAGTTCATCAGTGGAGCTTTGCACACACGCAGAGACCAGAAGGGAATATGCAAGATGAAAATTGCTATGGGAATTAGAGTTGTGGATTCTGGGTAGTGTTTGCATTAGTCTCCAAAGCTTACCCCCCGCACGGCTCCTACCCAGTAATAAGAGGAAGGGGAGACTGTGAGCTCTGGAAGAGCAGGTTGCTTGTCTCATTCAGTCTCTTGCAAAAAGTATCCAGAGTTCTTTGGGCATGCACCCTTGCAGAGGGCCAGTGTGCCTGGGTTCAAAGCTGTCCTTAGCTTCCCAGTGGGGATGGAGAGAGGAGACTAGAAGACAGAAGTGCCAGCCCAAGGGCATGGGAAACTGCCTCCAGGTTAACCCTTGAGCCCACAGTTAGATTAACCGGACGAAAGGAGGGGCCCGTGGACAGGAAGGGCCTCCTTCAACTGCTCTTGGAAACATTTTCGGTGGCTCATTGGCCTCACTGATTATCTAATCTGGCTTCATCTCACTGTTCTACAATCATACCCTGTTCATATCTGCGTTCATGTCTTTGAGCAAAGCTGTGTCCCCTGACAGGAAGGCACTTCTCATACAGACGGGACCTTCCAAAATCTGCTAACTCTTAGAAAGCCACTAAATATTCATTTCCTCCATGAACCCTTCCCCAGGTCCCCATCCGCCTTTGATCCCTCCCCCCGAGCCCATGGAATGTTCTCATTTGAGATGTTTCACGCTACTGAGAACTCACGAGATAACATTTTAGTGTATTATCGAGTTATTTCGTGTACACAAATCCCTTTAACCCTTTAAGAGCAAGGACGGTGTCCTGGATAGTGTGTATGGTAGAAGGAGCATAAGATTTAAGCCCAAGGACACAGGTTCCAGTCCTAACCCTGCCGTAACCAGCTGCGTGACCCCATAGATTTATTGTGAAGCTAATGAACTTAAGCATCAAGGTCCCATGTTTGCATGGGTCTCTTTCAAGATCCAGTCTTAATTTTTTTTTCTTAAGGGGGGGGGTCCCAAATTTTTCATCTAATTCCTACCTCATAAAACCAGGATCCTCCCCTGTACCTCTCTCAACCTCAGTTTCTCATAATAAAATAAATCCTGTCTCCTGGGGCTGTTGTGTGGATCAGCCTGGGAGGAAATTTGTAAAATGTAAAGCACTAATGTTAACGGTAAGCTAATCACATGGTGATGGACATATCACATATCCTGACTTGACTCTTAGATAATCAGACCTCGTCCTCCGACTTTCACCAGGCAGACGGTGTCATAGGTAATGACAATATCTTCTACTTTCTATGCTTTATCTTGTTTAATTCTCACAGCACCCCTATTAGGTAGGTTCTAACATTATCCCTGTTTTACAGATAACAGTTGGGGCTGGTGGAGAGAGACAGCAACCCCATGATCACGTACACCTCATAGGGACAGATGTCAGAAACCCAGGGCTGCCCGACTCTGGAGCCCTGCACCTAAGCAGGATGGCACCCTGCCTTCTCCCCCTGCTCTCTTCTCCCTCCCTCATGAAGAGTAGGTGTGGTTTCTCTAACCAGGGTTGGAATTAAAGCAAAAAGACAGTTTTTCTTCTCCTTGTGTCTAGGAGGTAGCATGGAGGGGAAAATTAATCCAGTTTTAAAGGAGGCGCTGACCCTAAGGAGAAAGCAAAGGGCTGACGGCTTTCAAGCCAACTCTCAGAGGCTGGTGCAGCCTGAGAGATGAGATGAAAGATTGGGTCTTCATTACTGATGTGATTAGTGACAGTATTTTGGAAACCCTGGAGAAGGCCTTCCACCTCCCGGCCCTATCAAGAGGCAATTGTCTGTTCTAATAACATACATAAGATAAGATAAGTCAGAGGAATGCTTATCAAAACAGACAGACCTCTTGGTCCAGAAATGAGCCTCTTTAACTGTACTCCCAGCAACTGCTGGAATTTCTTTCAGTCAAATGAATCAGCTCATTTCCATCTCTTCTGACAGCTGCTTTCAGTCTCATTACCAAATTACGGTTGGCCCCTCCACAGATTACATTTTACAGAATGAAATCCATGAGATAATCTTATCGGGGAGCTAGCCTCCCTGGTAGAGTTTTACTGATACGGAAATTTTCAAAATATGCTTACGAAATAGGCTGAATGGTCAGAGAGAGATGAATATTTGGCTTTGTACAAACTTGCCATCACTTTCTGTGTTTGAAAGAAAACAGAAATATCTCACCTCCGCCTCCAGGTGTATTTCTGTCACATCTAAGTCCAAAGCTCTTTGGGGATGATGGGAGCAAATATCAAGTCATCCTGGGGAAGAGCTGCTGGACACACGTGGTTCATGACACCAGTGCCCCAAGCAGGGAGACCTGTGACTCTGGGAAGACAACTAACTTCTCTGAGCCTCAGTTTCTTCGTAAAACATGGATTGTAAGGTCCTTTGGGGATAAAACAAGCCAGTCTACCATGTGGCTAGTACAGTGCCTGGCACGTGGCGTGGAGCACAATAAAAGGCAGCCCTTCCGTGAGAGGAGGATGGTGCACTTTCAGGAGGAGCACCTGGAACAGCTCCTGGTGGTCGGGGACATTGTCACAGCACACGGCAGCTTCAGCACAAGCCCCAGGCGTCAGCCAGCCTCTGTCTGTTCCCTGGCCCCACTAGCACTGTCACCAGGCTATGCCCCTTGTCACTGAGAGTATAGATGATTCAGGGAAAGCTCCTTCCTACTCCTGAAAAGCAGTTCAATCAGGAGACCTCCCTTGGTTAGGAAGGACGGGGTTCTCCACTTCATGGAGGAGAAAGGAGGGGGCTGACCTGGACTCGCTCAGCTTCCCAGCCCACCCAACCTGACAACCGGGGTACCCTCGGAGAGGTGTGCTTTGGCTTCCCTCCTTCCCTTTGGCACGTCTCAGGATTCTGTAGGAGAGTTCCCTGGCTCTGCCAACGGGGGCTTCAGGGACCATCTCCCACCTCCTCTCTCCATCTTGCTCCCCACATCCGTCCTTTCCCCTCGGGCCCAATCTTCACTACTCACCTCATCCCATCCGACTTCCACCCTTCTGTCAGACAGGCCCTGGGATGCAGTCCTTACTCCCTCCTGCTCCCTACCCAACTCTACAGGTCAGCCCTGGCACCAGAAACCTAACTTCAGTCAAAGTCCCAGCCCTCCATATGCCCAGAAGACAGTCTGGGATGTCGGTGGCCAAGGGGCTGAGGGCTTATCTTAGGGTTACCCAAGGCTTTCCAGGCCCATCGCCCCCACCCCCCACCTATACCCCGACATCCAGAATCACCCTGTGGTGACTGCGTCTCACCCCGGGCATGATGATTCGTTCAATGTCCCCAAAGATGCTGTCCCAGCTGTCGGGCTCCTCGGGCGCACTCTCGGGCAGCTGGGCCCGCAGGTAGCCAGGCCTCACATCCGGAGTCACCCGCCGCTCCTGCACGCTGCTCAGGTACTGGCAGATGTAATCCACCATCTCCTTTCCTACAAGGGAGGCAGAGAAGCCAGGCTCATGTCCCCTGACTGGGCCTGGCCAATTCGTGCCCGTCACCCTAGCATCGGGATCAGGAGACTGGGTGAAGAAGGAGATGGATTCATGGGTTGAATGGCGGTGGGTCTGACCCCCAGCACACAGCTTGTCTTCAATTAAATAATTTAAAAGTGTGCAAAGGAGTGAATGAATGATGGAGGGAGTGTCTGACTCTATATAAATGAATAAGAGGGAAAATCTCCAAGGCATCAAGCTCTAACACCAAAGTAAAGGATTTCTTTTTCCTCCCCTTCCCTTTTCCATATTAATCTTGATCAGCTCTCCCACCTTTCTTTTCTTCTCAAAAACAGAGGGTCTATGCATTCATCACCTTACAGATTCAGTAGAAACTCTGTGGCTCTTTCTATCCAGAAATTGAACACACACGCACACACACCCCCTATACTCCTTGTTGGCACAGATGGCAAGCTCCCACACTAGGGTCTGATAAAAGGTAAAAAATATATTTGTTCACCATTCCCATTGGACCAGTAATGCCCCACATTTTTGGACCCATGAACTTCTTTGAGAATCTGATTAAAACGGTAGACTTGTATACACACAATTTTGTGTGTAATCTCTGAGGTTCATGGACTCCCCAAAGCACAACCATAGGCCCAGACTAAGAACCCTGCACTAGCCTGAAATCTTGGGAAATGCAGGGCCATGTCTTAATCAATTTATCTCCCTCGCTTCTGCCTCCACCAATACCTCAGTACCTAGAACAGTTTTCAGATGCTCAACAAATTTTATCAAATGAATGAATAAAAGAATAAGGAAGAAAAACAGTCAAGTCGAATACTTGAAGCCACTGCAAATTATCAATTCTTTCTTCCCTTTCATTTCTCCAGGAAAGGGTCTCTGTCTTCAGAGCCTCTGTCTCTTCATCTCTGTCTCTTTTTCTCTCTCTCTCATTGCTTCTCTTCCTCTCTGTGTCTGTGTCTGTGTGTTCATCTCTCCCTCTGTGTCTCTCTCAATATCTATCATTCCTCCTTAGTACTCCCTAGCCTCCTTTTCCCCCTGCAAAAGAGGGAGAGAGAGTGAGAGAGACAAGGAAAGGGAACCCAATGTCTTCCCACTGCATCAGCTCATGCAAAATTCTTATAAGCAGGACCAGTCCCAGACAAAACTGTGAAAACTTCCAGCACCCTTCTCTCTTCTTTGTGCTCTCCTCCAACCCTCCCACGGCCCGATGACTTTCATGACTGCAGCAGCATCCCTCCAGAGCTCTGAGAGCCCTGGACCTAGCCCTCCACTTACCCAGGGACCGTATGGAATGTTTTTGTGTTCCAGTCACAGGATAAACATCCACAGGATAAACATCCACAGCTGATAAAACCAGCTCTCGGCTGAGTGCCTTTGGAAAGCAATGGAATAAGCTAATGTCCACTGAAGTTTAAAGACTAATAGTCATTCAGCCTGGATGGGAGGGGAGTTTGGGGGAGAATGGGTACATGTATAGGTATGGCTGAGTCACTTGGTTGTGCACCTGAAACTATCATAACATTGTTAACCGGCTATACTCCAATATAAAATAAAAAGATTAAAAAAAAAAAAGACTGATAGCCACTTAGTGAGTTATGTCTGGGTAGAGGAAAGAGAGGAAAAGTTGGATTTTAACATGGGACCACGCCTTACAGCAAAGAAATTTTAGGCAAAATAACCTACTAGAGGGGATGAGGATATAAAAATTTATGGAGAGAGAAATTATAAGCAACTACTTACTTTCCCTCTTAGGACAGCCGTGCCTGAAGACAAGATAACCATTTGGTTTTGCTCATCACACAAGGCTTGAGACAGAGTAGGTGCTCTTTAAATATTTATGGAATGAATGACTAAATGAAAGAACTCTACAGACAGATTCACACATAGAGAAATGAAGAGGAAGGAAGATGAGATTTTGCATGACTGCAGAATACTTAGGGAAATTCTTTTCTACTTCAGAACATGAATAATCCCCCTTTACCCATTTAGTATTTCAGAAACCCAAATCCCTTATTCCGTGGGAAAGAAGAAAGGAAAAGTCTGGCACAGTAGTGTGGACGCACATGAGAGTTGGTGTATGAGGGGGAGAATGAAAGAGAGGTTGAGAAAAGTTTTAAACTCTGATCCCACATTCCCTTCTCAGGAAAAATTCTGTGGAAGCCAACTCTCAGAAGGCAATTCTAACACTCCAGTCAAAAGATACCCCAAAATCTAAGCAGCAGTTCCTACAAGAGTGGCAGCAGGGAAGAGGGCCAGGGATGCCCATGCTCACCTCTCCTTCTGTACTCCTCAGGTTCCATCATCTCCCTGGGGCTTGGCTCCTTCTCACAGACAACACGGAGGAGGTGGAAGGTGTGCTCCTGGGCAGCCCATGTGAGCCCTTTATTTATAGGGTTCTCCTCTCTTCCACCTTAGCTCCGCCCTTCAGTGGCCCTTCCTCTAGATTTAATTAATTCCACCCCTTCTTCCCCCAGTCCTTGCTGGGAACAGTGACCACAACTTTAGCTGGTCCAGAGATCTAGGATAAAAGGCACTTCTAAATTAAACAGTGCACTTAGCAGGCAGCCTCCAGGTGGATATGGTAAAGAGCCCTCATTTCTTTCTGGTCCCAGATTCATACAAGAGATCCCGAGCCTCACACAAAGCTCCCAGCTCAGTAGCCCAGAACAAAGGCAAGGGTGTGCAGAATAAGTAGCAAGGATTGTTATTATCATTCCTGCCACTGCGTCCCTGGCAGGGAGGGAGAAACAGGCACTTACAGCGATGCTGCTCTTCTGGCCACGCTGTGCTCAGGAACAGGCAGATGTTATCATCTAACACGATGGATTTTTGTTGTTGTTGTTACTACATAATACTTATTGCTGTAGAGAGATGAGAAAACACAGATAAGCAAAAAACAAAAAAACAAAAATTGAAACATCACCCAGATTTAACACGTTTAGCACTTAAAAGGCTGTGTATGCGTGTGCTTGTAAAGGGATGTGCAGAAACTACTGTGCGGAAGGGAAACACTACTCTTGGAGCTTTATTTCTGAGTAGAAAGTGATCGGATGCTTTCAGGTTGCCAAAGAGAACAGACTATTTGGTTTGTTTCCAATCTTCATCTTCCTTGTCCTCTGAGTGGAGTTTGATGGTTACTCCTTCCAAGGCATCGCCCCTCCTGCTCCACCTGCCACCTCTCTGGCTGTTTGTCTCCTCCATCTGGCCCTTAAATGTGGGCATGCTTCAGGGGATTGCCCTCCTCTCATCTTTTTTCCTCGGTGGCCATATCCATTTCTATGACTTTAAATGCTACCAGGTGATATTCTTATAAGTATAAACCCTGCGTCAAATTTATACCATGAGGCCCTCCCAGTCTTCTGAGCTCCAAAACCTTACATCCAACTGCCTACCTGACAAATAAGCTTGCATGGCTCTTAGGCACCTCAAACTTAACATGTTACAAAACCGAGTTTTAGTCTTTCTCCAAAAATCTGCTTCTCGTTCAGTCTTCCCCATCTCAGTTTACTGTGTCTCCATCCATCCAAGCATCCATCCATCCGTACAACAGAATATTATTCCATAATAAAAGGAAATGAAGTACTGACACAAGCTACAACATGGATAAACCTTGAAAACACTATGCTAAGTGAAAGAAGCCAGTCACAAAGGGCCACATATTATAGGATTCCATTTATATGAAATGTCCAGAATAGTCAAATTTGTAGAGACAGAAGGTAGATTACCAGCTACCAGAGTTTGACAGCTAAGGGGAACAGGGTTTGGGTTTTTTTGTTTTTTGTACTGGAGGAGGGGATGGTAGTGATTAAAATGTTTTAAAATTATTGTGATGGTTACCAACTCTGAATATACTAAATGCATTGAATTGGACACTTTAAATGGGGGGATTTACTATGACAAAGGAGACAAAAATATACAAGGGAGAAAAGACAGTCTCTCCAATAAGTGATCCTGGGAAAACTGGACAGCTACATGTAAAAGAATGAACTTAGAACATTCTCTTACACCATATACAAAAATAAACTCAGAATGCATTAAAGACTTCATGTAAGACCAAAAACCATAAAACTCACAGAAGAAAACATAGGCAGGACACTCTCTGACATAAATTTTAGTCATATTTTTTTTGATCTGTCTCCTAAAGCAAAGGAAATAAAAGGAAAAATAAACAAATGGAACCTAATTAAACTGAAAAGCTTTTGCACAGTACAGGAAACCATCAACAACATGAAAAGACAACCTGATGAATGGGAGAAAATATTTGCAAATGCTTTGACCAGTAATGGGTTAATATCCAAAATATATAACTCAACATCAGAAAAGCCAAAAAATGGGCAGAAGACCTGAATAGACATTTTTCCAAAGAAGACATACAGACGGCCAAAAGGCACAGGAAAAGATGTTCAACATCGTTAATTATCAGAGAAATGCAAATCAAAACCAAAATGCAGTATCACCTCACCAGTCAGAATGGCTATCATCAAAAAGTCTACAAATTGGGCTTCCCTGGTTGTGCAGTGGTTAAGAATCCGCCTGTCAATGCAGGGAACACGGGTTCGAGCCCTGGTCCGAGAAGATCCCACATGCCTCGGAGCAATCAAGCCCATGCGCCACAACTACTGAGCCTATGCTCTAGAGCCCATGCTCCACAACAAGAGAAGCCACCGCAATGAGAAGCCCACGCACAGCAAGGAAGAGTAGCCCCCGCTCGCCACAACTAGAGAAAGCCCGTGTGCAGAAACGAAGACCCAATGTAGCCAAAAATAAAAAATAAATAAAATTTTTTAAAAAAAATAAAAGATTCAGATTTTTGTTAATAAAAAAAAAGTCTACAAATAATAAATGCTGGAGAGGGTGTGGAGAAAAGGGAACCCTCCTGCACTATTGGTGGGAATGTAAATTGGTGCAGCCACTATGGAAAATCGTATGGAGGTTCCTTAAAAAACTAAAAGTAGAGCTATTGTATGATCCAGCAATCCCACTCCTGGGCATATATCCAGAAAAAAAGAAAACTCTAATTTAAAAAACTACATGTGCCCCAACATTCATAGCAGCACTATTTGCAATAGCCAAGACATGGAAACAATCCAAATGCCCATCAACAGACGACTGGTTTAAGAAAATGTGGTATATAGATACAATGGAATATTACTCAACCATAAAAAGAATGAAATATTGCCATTTGCAGCAACATGGATGGACCTAGAGAATATTATGCTTAGTGAAATAAGTCAGAGAAAGATAAATACTATATGACATCACTTACATGTAGAATCTAAAAAATAAAGCAAACTAGTAAATATTAAAAAAAAGAAAATAAATAAATGGGAGGGTTTAAAGTATGGCAATCTCAATAACGTTACTGATGAAGAAGGAGGAGAAGAAGGAGGAGGGGGGGAGGAGGGAGGGGGAGGAGGAGGAGAGGAATGCCCCAGGAACATAAGGTATTTGGTGAACAAATGTCCTAGTGGACTTGGACTCCACTGATATTGTCAATAGTATAAATCTTTCCTAGGAGCAAGAGTAGGAAAAATAGTAATATTGACAGTGATAACAGCTAACATTTATTGAGCACATGAAAACCAAGTTAGGAACTTTAGATGAAAAAGTATCAGTTATTTTTTGGGCTTCCCTGGTGGCGCAGTGGTTGAGAATCTGTCTGCCAATGCAGGGCAGACGGGTTCGAGCCTTGGTCTGGGAGGATCCCACATGCCGCGGAGCAACTGGGCCCGTGAGCCACAACTACTGAGCCTGCGCGTCTGGAGCCTGTGCCCCGCAACAAGAGAGGCCGCGATAGTGAGAGGCCCGCGCACCGCGATGAAGAGTGGCCCCCGCTCGCCGCAATTAGAGAAAGCCCTCGCACAGAAACGAGGACCCAACACAGCCATAAATAAATAAAATAAAATAAAATTTAAAAAAAGTATCAGTTATTTTCTCTTCAAGTGTTGCTTCTGCTCCATTTTCTCCCTTTTATTCTTCTGCAACTCCAATTATGCCTATATTAAACTTTTTACCTTATCTCATATATATATAATATTTGTGTATATATATTACATATTATATAATATGTTATATAAATTATATTTTTATATTCTTTTCTTTGTTTTCCATCTTCTTTTCCCTCTGAGTTTCAGCTTGGAAATTATTCTCTGACTTATCTTTGATTTCTTTCTTCAGATGTTTCTAATATGATGATAAACCTGTTTATTGATTTCCTAATATCAGTTATTAAATATTTTTCAGTTGTAGAATTTCCATTTGGTCTTTTTTGTTTTCACAACTCTTATCTTCAACAGAGGACACATCCAGATATATAAAGAACACCCATAAATCAATTTTAAAAGACAGTATACCCAATAGAAAAATAGATAACAGATTTGAGTAGGTACTTCTTCAAAGAGGATATCTAAACAGTCAATAAATATGCAAAAGATGTTCAATCTCATTAGTCATCATGGATGCTACCACAAAACCCAGAATGGCTAAAATGAGAAAGACAGCAAATATCAAGAGCAACTGGCTCTCATACACTCTGGTGGGAGTATAAATTGAAATAACTATCTTGGAAAATATTCTCTCATAATATCTTCCAGAGCTGAACGTATTATATGTATATATATATGCTATAACCCAGCAAGTTTACTTCTAGGTACTTAACCAACAAAAATACTTTTAAATGATCAACATAAGACATGTGGAAGTATGCTCACAGAAGCAGTATTCCTAACAGGCAAACACTGGATTTAAATGTTCATCAATGCTATGGGTAAATACATCCAGAAAAAAAAATAATAAGTTGCATCCAATCCTCACACCATGTACCTCGATAAATTCCAAAAAAATTAGATTTAAATGTAAAAAATAAAAGCATAACATTACATGAAACCATCACTATAATCATGGTAACAGTTTCACAGGTGTATGCATATGTCCAAAGTCATCAAATTATATACATTAAATATGCACATTTTTTGGTATATCAATTATACCTCAATAAAGCTGTTTTAAAAATGACAATGAAAATTACATGAAGAAAATTTAGGTGCTTTTCTGGTTAACTTCAGAGTGAAGAATATCTTTCTAACTATGGCTCAAAAGCCAGAAACTATAAATTCAACCATATTTTTAAAAAAACCCAGGGACTTCCCTGGAGGTCCAGAGGTTAAGACTCCGCACTTCCAATGCAGGGGGCGCAGGTTCAATCCCTGGTCGGGGAACTAAGATCCTACATGCCGAGTGGCACAGCCAAAAAATTAAAAAAAAAGAAAAACCCATAAGGAAAGTCAAAAGACAATGACAAACTGAGGAAAAATATTTGCAACTCACAGCACAAGGGCAAGAAGAAAAAGACCAGCACTCTGACAGAAAAAATGGGCGAAGACTGGTAAGAGAAATTAGCATAAAGGAAAACACAAAACCCATAACTGAGAAAATCAACCTAAATCTATACTCAACTACATATCAGAATAGCACACCCCCAGTTTGCTAATACAGCGTGTGGGCAAGGCTGTAGGGAAACAGGTGCTCACATGGAAAGAGAGGTGGCAGGGCAATCTGGAAATATCTACCAAAACTGCAAATGTATACTTGTCTTTGACCCAGCTATTCCACTTCAGCATATCCTTGTACATGTGTGAAATGACAAGCGTACAAGGTTATTCTTTGCAGCACAGTTTGTAGTAGCAAAAGATTGAAAACAACACAACTGTCCATGGCTAGGAAACTAATTAAACTAAGGCACATGCACACAGTGCAACTCTACAAAAAAAGGAGTCTGCTCCAAGGGATGAGGAAAACAGCACGGTGCAGAACAGAGTGTACCACTTGTGGAAAAAAAGCAGGGGGAAAATGAGAACGCAGACTATATTTGCTTTTATGTGCCCCACACCCGGTGCAAAAAAAAAAACATTGAAACTATTAGTAAGAAATTAATAATGGTAGTTACCTAGAACAGGAATTGAGCGGATGGGCCCAGAGGTGGGAGGAGGACTTTTCACAGATACCTTTTATAACTTTATTTTTTGCTGTATTTATTTATTTACTTTCTTATTTACTTACTCATTTAATGAGCATTTACTACCTATTAAAATTAAACCAAATAATTTTTAAAATTTATTTACCTTATTTATTTATTTTTGACTGCCTTGGGTTTTCGTTGCTGCGTGCGGGCTTTCTCTAGTTGTGGCAAGCGGGGGCTACTCTTCCTTGCAGTGTGCGGGCTTCTCATTGCGGTGGCTTCTCTTGTTGCGGAGCAGGGGCTCTAGGCACACGGGCTTCAGTAGTTGTGGCACGCGGGCTCAGTAGTTGTAGCTCGTGGGCTCTAGAGCACAGGCTCAGTAGTTGTGGCGCACAGGCTTAGTTGCTCCGCGGCATGTGGGATCTTCCCGGACCAGGGCTCGAACCCGTGTCCCCTGCATTGGCAGACAGATTCTTAACCACTGTGCCACCAGGGAAGCCCCAAACTAAATAATTTTTAAAATAATGTAATTATAATAAAATTTAACCTTCTTAAAATGGCCTTCAAGACCTTGCATGACCTGCCTTTTTCCCCGAGCTTCTCCCTTGCTCACACCCCCTACTCCCTTTTGCCACAGCCTCAGGATCTCCTTTTAGCTTCTCAAACAGCTCAATTTACTCTCAATTTATTTCCCATCTCATGGGCTGCTTGCCTAAAAGGTGCAACTCAAAATTCAGCTTAACAGCTCTCATCAGAGGCAATAATGATGAGGCTGGGCACCAGGATCAGCTCTGTGGATCCCCCCGTGGATTTCTTTTCTCAAAGGAAGAACAAAGCATTCCCGGTAGTTTGTTCAGAGGACACTTGGCAAAATCTGGAGACGTTTATCGTTTATAAAGCGGAGGAGGGAGGTGTTATTGGCATCTACTGCGTAGAGGCCAGGGATGCTGCTAAACACCCTACAATGCACAGGACAGCCCACAACAAAGAACTACTCAGCCTAAAATGTCAATAGTGTCAAGGTTGAGAAACACTTGTCTCTTTGAAAAAAAAAAAAGAGCTCGGGTTAATTTCAGACACTCATTACTTGGGGAAGTTTTTTTTAATCTCCCTCATTTCCCTGTCTGTAATATAGGCACAATTAGAATTATTTCATTTTTTTTTTAAACTTCATCTAGAAAAATTAGGAGCTCTGATACACAAGGAGGAGAATGTAAAACCCCCACCATCCAGAGAACCAGAGCTGATTCTCACCCATTCATTCAGCAGGTATTTGTCAGGGACCTTCCTTGCGTCAGGCACTCTTGTGAATGCTGAGGACGTCATGGTGAACTCCTCACGGAGCTTACAATCTGGTGGACAGAGAGAAAATAAACAAAGGAAACACATAATATGTCAGAAGTTATAAGTGCAGAGAGGAAAAAAAAAAAAAAAGAAAGCCAGGGAAGGGGTAAAAAGGGTGTAAGACAGGATAAGTCAGAAAAGATCTCCCAGGGCTTCCCTGGTGGCGCAGTGGTTGAGAATCTGCCTGCCAATGCAGGGGACACGGGTTCGAGCCCTGGTCTGGGAAGATCCCACATGCCGCGGAGCAGCTGGGCCCATGAGCCACAATTACTGAGCCTGCGCGTCTGGAGCCTGTGCTCCGCAACAAGAGAGGCCGCGATAGTGAGAGGCCCACGCACCGCGATGAAGAGTGGCCCCCGCTTGCCACAACTAGAGAAAGCCCTCACACAGAAATGAAGACCCAACACAGCCATAAATTAAAAAAAAGAAAAAAAAAATTTTTTTTTAAAAAACAAAAAACAAACACCTAAAGTCACCAGATTTTCTGTAGCATTTGACAGTTAAAAAAAAAAAAAAAATCTCCCAGAAAAGGAGACATTTGAGCAAAAGTCTGAAGGAGGTGAAAGAAGGGACCTTAGGTATATCTGGACAAAAAATGCTCTAGGTAGAGGGAATGGTACATGCAAGGTAGTACGATGAGAGTGAGCCTCTTGTGTTTGAGGAACAGCTAGGAGGATACTTAGCTTGGAGTTGAGTGATGGAGCCAGAGACTAGGAGGAAATGGGGTCAGAAAAGTAATGGGAAGAGGTGGGTCATATCAGGGAGGGCCTCTCTAGTCATTATAAGTACTTTACCGTTTACTTTGAGCAGGATAGGAAACTGTGAAAGTATCTGAGCAGAGGAGTAATATGAGCCAGCTTCATTCTTGAAAGAGTCACTCTGGCTGTTGTGTTGGGAGTTGATTTGGGGGAACAAGGAGTCAGGCAGACCAGATAGGAAGCGATTATAATTATCTAGAGAAGAGATGATGGTGGTACTAATGGACCAGTGTGACGTGATCTGACTCTAGATATATTTTGAAAGTAAGACAAGCAAGATTTGCTAATGGTTTCGCAGATGTGGGATATGAAAGAAAGAAAAGAGTCAAGGGTGACTTCAAAGTTTGGAGCCAAGAAACAGGAAGGAGTAGAGAGGAGTTCAGTTTTGAGCACGTCAAGTTTGAGATGTGTATTAGAAGTGTCAATGGGACTATCAAGGGAGTAGTTAGATGAGTCTGGAGTTCATGAAGAAAGCCTGGGCTGCAGATACAAATTTGGCAGTCATCAGCCTACAGATATTTAAAACCTTGAAACTGGATGAGATCATCAAGCAAGTGAATATTCAGATAGAAATACAAGGATGTTGTGTCAAGTAGCCTTCCAAATACTTTTGTATTTAGAGTTCTCACACTTTATTCTCCACTCCTGCCCACTCATACTCCCAGTTTTCCTCCCCATCCCATCTCACCTGCCATACTCATACTCACATTGTACGCCTACTTGTAACTCCCTCCTTGTAACTCGGTGTATAGACTCATCACACGCACACACCTCACACTTAGACATGTAACATAAAATTTTTGAAAATTTAATCATATTGCATTCAAGGAAAAGAATCTGTTTAACATTTTAATGGTTGTATAATATTCTATCATGTGCATATACTGCAATCTTCAACCAATCCTGTATTTGGACAATTAAGTTTTGGGGTTTTTGCTTTTTTGTTACTATTAATAAGAATGAGGTAGAACAATTTTGCCCCTTAGATATTTCCTTAAAATAAATTTCTAGAAGTAGAATTGTTGAGTAAAAGAGTTTTGGTCGGTTTTACAAAATGCCTTCTAGAAAGATAGAGTAAGTGTATCAGTATTTCCCCATCTCTCCACACGTAGGGACAGTGACTTCTGTTCTCTCTTTCTTTTAGATGTGAACAGATTATATAAAATAAAACTAAAAGTTGTAGTAACAATTCTTCTTTTATACAATTTGCTGTTTGGAATGTTTTATTAAATTCTGCTTAAGAGAACTGAGATGTGAAGTCTTCCATATTTGGTCCATCCTTGCCTGCTTATAGCTGAATTTAGCGAAAAAAAGAAGTTAATGGTGTGTGCCTTAAAGCCAAGCAACAACAGAAATAAAAGCCTGGAACTCCAACTTCACTGAGAAACTCCACAAAGAAGTATTATGCTTGTCTGATTAACGGGGGGAGTGTGAACTTCAAATGAAGTGGTGCAACTGTCACTAAGGAAACAAGAGCTTTTACTGGAAACAGAGGGATTACTAGGACTTAAGACAGGGAGCTGTGCCCTCCAAGGAACTGCTTAGAACTGAGGAATTGGTTTCATTTTCAACCATGTATTGAAAGGGGATTTTTGTGCCCATCGTAATGGTATTTTGCCCTCTGAAAAAGCACTGGGTACAGATGTGATACAGATGTAGGCTAGGGTTAGTCTACAAGAGGCTACATGATAGGAGGGAAAAGGAAGTCCAACTTCCTCCAGGGAGCAACCAGCTGTACAAAGAGCAATCAGGCTTAGCTGCTCACTTAGGAAGGTAGCATAAGGATGGAGTTGACAAATACTGCCTTAGGACAGCAGAAAATCACACCTTTTTGTCCAGAGGGAGAGGGTGGGGCTGGGATGACTGGCAGTCCTTTATATACCTCCAATAGGTTCTATCTCTTCTACATATTTCTTCAAAATATACTTAGCAAATGTTTACTATGTACTGACCACTGTACCTTGCACTTTTAATACACACGATTAGATTCAATCTTCACAACCTAGTAAAAGCCATCTTCTATCTCATCCTTGAGAAACTTAGTCTCAAGGAAATTGAAACAATTGGCTAAAATTACACAAAATAATAATTGAAGGGGCCAGGATTTGAACCCAGGATTATCTGATCCAATACCCATGTTCTTTCCATCACACCAGGCTGCTTCCTTTAACTTTGGTATCTACATACCTCTAGGATAAGGGGCTAGTGGAATTTTAATTTTTGGAGGCTCTGCTAAATGCTTCTGAACACTTTAGTACACATCATGTACAATAATCCAAACACTCATTGCCCTTTCAAGTATAATTTAAAACACACAACTATAAAATATCAAAAGAAAAACTTAGTGCAAGAACGTAAAAAAATTACATTAAGTAGTACATTACATCTTCTAAAAATGGTTTAAGTGTGAAAATTAAATCTTTCCCTCACTAATTATCTGGAAAAGCATATATTGTAAAAAGGAGACAGTATTCAGCTAAAAGAGAAAAAGATTCAAGTTGTAAATTAAAATTCCATTCCACCTTTAATAGGCTCCTTGAGTGTTAGACCAATATAACACTTGAAATTCTAACTCAGCCTGGTATTGAGAGTTGCACATAATAGATACTCAGTAAACATGTACTAACTGAGACAATTAAAAAAATTTTTAAGTCAGACAGTGGGAGAAGATATTTACAACTCATGCAACCAGCAAAAGATTAGTTTCCAGAAAAATATTAAACTTCAACAAATCAATAAGAAAAACTACCCAACAAAAAACAGGCCATGAACTAGCAATTCACAGAAGAATAAATGCTAACGGACCAGAAACAACAGGGAAAAAATGTTCAGCCTCACTAATAATAGGGAATTGCAAATAATGAGAACAATTTCATATCAATGTAGGCTGGCAAAAACAGTGTGATAATATCATGTGTTGGTGAGATGTGGGGAAATGAGAATTCTCATCACTATTCAGAGCCACTCTGGAAAGCAATTTGACAATGTCTGGTAAAACTGCCTACCCTCAATCTAACAATTCCATTTTCCGGGGAAACCTGGCACATGCATGCACATAAGAAGATAAACATACGAGGGTGTTCATTACATCACTATTTATAATAGCCAAAAATAAGAAGTGACATATCTATACATAGAACAAAGGATAAATACAAATGGTATATTTATTTAATTTTATAAGTCAAAATGAATGATTAGATACTCAGATATGAATGTCTAAAATATTGATGAACTGAAAAAATCAATATGCAGAATGACATATGTATAAAATGATAACTCTAACAAAGTTTAAGAACCATAGAAACCTTACCCTATATTTATGAAATATGGTACGCAGAAAAAGCATGAAAATGTAGATAGAACAATATATTTCAACCTCAGGAGAGTGGCTGTCTTTAGGAGAGAGGAATGAGATGAGAAAGGGGAAAAAAGGGACTTAACTACATCTGTAACATTCAATTTCTTAACAGAAAAGATTTGAAGCAAAGAAGGTAATTTTAAGATTTATTAAATTTGTAGAACACTCCCTAACACCATACACAAAAATAAACTCAAAATGGATTAAAGACCTAAATGTAAGGCCAGACACTATCAAACTCTTAGAGGAAAACATAGGCAGAACACTCTATGACATAAATCACAGCAAGATTCTTTTTGACCCACCTCCTAGAGAAATGGAAATAAAAACAAAAATAAACAATGGGACCTAATGAAACTTAACAGCTTTTGCACAGCAAAGGAAAACATAAACAAGATGAAAAGACAACCCTCAGAATGGGAGAAAATATTTGCAAATGAAGCAACTGAAAAGGATTAATCTCCAAAATTTACAAGCAGCTCATGCAGCTCAATATCAAAAAAACAAACAATCCAATCCAAAAATGGGCAGAAGACCTAAATAGACATTTCTCCAAAGAAGATATACAGATCACCAACAAACACATGAAAGGATGCTCAACATCACTAATCATTAGAGAAATGCAAATCAAAACTACAATGAGGTATCACCTCACACCAGTCAGAATGGCCATCATCAAAAAATCTACAAACAATAAATGCTGGAGAGGGTGTGGAGAAAAGGGAACCCTCTTGCACTGTTGGTGGGAATGTAAATTGATACAGCCAATGGAGGTTCCTTAAAAAACTAAAAATAGAACTACCATACGACCCAGCAATCCCACTACTGGGCATATACCCTGAGAAAACCATAATTCAAAAAGAGTCATGTACCACAATGTTCATTGCAGCTCTATCTACAACAGCCAGGACATGGAAGCAACCTAAGTGTCCATCGACAGATGAATGGATAAAGAAGATGTGGCACATATATACAATGGAATATTACTCAGCCATAAAAAGAAACGAAATTGAGTTATTTGTAGTGAGGTGGATGGAGTTAGAGTCTGTCATACAGAGTGAAGTAAGTCAGAAAGAGAAAAACAAATATCGTATGCTAACACATATATATGGAATCTAAAAAAAAAAAAAAAAAGGTCATGAAGAACCTAGGGGCAAGACGGGAACAAAGACGCAGACTTACTAGAGAATGGACTTGAGGACACAGGGAGGGGGAAGGGTAAGCTGGGACAAAGTGACAGAGTGGTAGTGTATATATGGACATATATACACTACCAAATGTAAAACAGCTAGCTAGTGGGAAGCAGCCGCATAGCACAGGGAGATCAGCTCGGTGCTTTGTGACCACCTAGAGGGGTGGGATAGGGAGGGTGGGAGGGAGACGCAAGAGGGAGGGGATACGGGGATATGTGTATATGTATAGCTTCACTTTGTTATACAGCAGAAACTAACACACCATTGTACAGCAATTATACTCCAATCAAGATGTTAAAAAAATTTTATTAAATTTGGGTGGTAGGTACATGGATGTTTGTTAAATTATTCTCTATGCCCTTCTATATGTTTTGAAGTTTTCATTAAAACAACTGCGTATTAAATTGTATCTAACAAAAGTAGTAAACATTCTTAATATGCTTCAGTGTTTGATGCTGAGAGTCTATTATACTTGGCAGAAATGTTTGGAAGTAGAGTCAGTTCTCTGGCAGACCGAGAATTTTTTATAAAAAGAGACTACAGATTCATTTAAGTGTAAGCTTTCTTAATGTATGTTATTTTTCTATAGCAAAATGTGCAAATGCAATTTAAACTTTAAATAATTCTTGAGAGTTATAAGGATGGCAGGCAAAGGATAATTATGAAAAATAGTAATACAAAAAATGAATGCTTTACTGACTTTTATCTGGCATGCAAGAAAAATATTTTCTTACAGAAAAACCAAAGAGACATTAAAATAATTCATAAAATTCAAAATTATAATCCATGTAATTAATCAATAGTAAGACTGTAATTGCATATATTTATATATGTAGAAAACATTACATATCAGCCATGCACATGAGATCTAAACTGTTCAAATGAAAATTTGAGTAAGCAATTAATAAAGCACAGTGGATAGAATCACAGAGATCAGGTCAAAATTTTTCCAGGAAGAAAACAGTAGTTTTGGGGGGAATTACAATACTTATCTAAAAATGAAGAGCCCCAAGAACTATATCTAAATTATATTCACTACTTGACTATCATTAATGTGAAATATTTTTAAAGGATCTCAGGGTATCAAAATGATGTAAAAAACTATAAGACTATATATTTAGAAAATACTTTTAATAAGTCACAAAAATAATGATATCAAAATTTTGACTTGGAACCAGAAGCGTATTTTCCATCACAAATTACACAAAGTAATCTGAGAATGAATTCAAAGAGCTTACGTCAAACTGAGTCCATGTGCATTGAGATGTTCTCACCTAACATAGAGAAAGCAAATAGCAAACATCATTCAAAACTACAAGAGACTAGTTATCTATAATGAAATCCAAGTACAGTAAATATGACTTAATGAAATAACAAATATATTAGTTAGTTCATTCCTAAGTTGATCTGACATGATGGAAGGAGATATTTACTCAATAGAAGCTAGGTGAATAGAAATTTTTTTTTTCTATTTGCTATATAAGCCTGAGTCCTAATGCCTTGGGAACCCATCCATATGGATATAAAGGTTCCTACAATTGTTTTGTGATTTTATCTGAAAAGGGTCTTCTTCTTGATACATTTTGTCAGTTCTCAAGATCTTTCAGGTATTAAGACACAAAGAAACTTTATAGATTTCATCTGGAAGAAACTTTGTACAGAGTAATACAAAAAATTAGTCATATCAGCATAAAGCATCCATGAATATGTCTATCAACTCATCAGTTCCTGTTATGGGCAAGGGTTTCTTCTGATTTTCAATAAATAATATCATAAATGACCATGTTGAAGAAACATACTGGCATAGATTTTCATTAGCAATATGTTTTGGATAAACATTTTGTATACAGACCTTTTTGTTAAAAACAAGTATAGTCCAAATTATATATTTCACATTTATTTCCTTCTCTCTCTAGCTGTTATTTTGAACGTCACAGAAGAAAGCTCTCCAACTCCCAACCCTCCACCATCATAAACAAATAAAGGAATCCGGTGGCAGAGTAAAAGAAAAACTACCTGCTGTTGATATCAGGAAAGATTGACATAAAAAAATAACTTCTAAAAGCCAGTAAAAATAAATGACATCACAAGCCCTTTGGGGAAGTAACTGAGACATAAATAAAGTAACAATAAATGAAAATTAGTTGGGAAGCACAGTCTCTGCAGATACCAGTCGTCAGATGAGGCTTTCTGAAATCATCACAGACCCAACCTAGAATTTGTAACCCCCGAGTTCTAGCAACTGTACACAGTGACATTTTAAAATCTTAAACAAGTAATTAGGCAATCAAGACATCTAATGAACTCAGTGTGTAGACAGTACATAACCAGTACTATTCCAGATGCACGGAACAGAAACTAATTCATTACAAGGAATTAATTCATTAAGCCCTAACATTTAGGGCATTAGAGCTTGATTCTCTTGCAGAATCCTGGTTGAGAAGGGCTGCTCCAGAAGGTGTTTGTTCATTTAAAATCAATATCTCATTCCCTTCATGAATATACAAACAGAAACATCCTTAACCCAATACAAAAATTAATATCCCCATGCATTTTTCTTTACCACACAAATATTGAAATAAAGGAAAGTGTGGACTGTTTTCTAAAAAAAATAAAATAAAGAAGGTGTTTGTTCACACATAAGTGGAAATAATTAGCCATCAATGTGGCAACCTGATGACCTTTAACTATGAATCCATCATTATGTACTGGAAACACATTAAGTGTGGATTTCTGAAAACTTTTATTAGTATTTTATTCTGTCAGTTCTTTTAATCTTCTGCCCATAACATCATTGAGAATAAGTAGAATGCAAAGCTTTCCCAGCCCACCTCAAAATGGAAGCTAAAAAGAAAAAGAGAAAAGAAAAAGCAAATGCTTTTTTTAGTTATAAATTCTTGTCTAAGCTCTGATTTCATAGTACAGTGAGTCAGGTGTAGATGATTAAGGAATTAAACAAGTCCAACATAACAGACTCTGAAAAACGTGGACTTCCCCCAAAGACATTTCAATATCTACCTGATACTATCATACACTTATTCCTCTTAAGTATCAATTATTTTCTCCCATCTATGGCAAATGTTATTATAGATCAAAATTCTTTCTTGCACCAGGTAAAGTTTCTAGCAGAACAAAAGACTAGAAATCAAAGAAGGCATTAAATTCACTTTCAGAAGCTAGTTTCCAACACTTTCTCAAGGATCTTCAGGGCCAATCTGGTCTTGGAAGCAAAACTATACAGTGGGGTGAACACGTTGCCCCTGCTCCACTCTGATACTGCATACGTTAGGGTACCCTTCCTAACATAACAAACCCATAAACGCACTAACGTACTAAAAAACAGACATAGAAAAGCAGCTTCACGCAACTGAAAATATGACTTGGCATTTGTAAAACCCAGTTTTAGATACTTTAAAGACACAGTGTGAAGAATTTATAACATTTTCATACGGTGGAATATGGCCGTAATACACAGAACAAACTTTTTAACATGTGAATAAAATGTGGTCAAAATATAAGTCTACACTGAACATATGTGGAAAAGATATTTAATTGTAAAATAGAAAAGTAGGGCAGAGTACAGTTTTAAGGGTAATTGCTTCTTTATACAGTATAGGTAATCTAGAAGGGTCTTAGGGTTAAACATTTTCATAAAGCAATAAAACATTAAAAAATAAAACAAGAAAAAGGACTTGAAGTTATGTTTACAAAAAAGAAGGAACACTATATCAGAGTTTAATGTCCATACATTGTGGAATTGAACAATATTGTGATGAGAGCCAGTCACAGCACAGACATACAGCTTTCACAGGGAAAGTAAAAGCTATGTTAGACATATCTGTAGCATCACCGTAGTACAAAAAGTTCCTGTTCTAAATACAAGAGCAATTTTTTTCCATAAGAATAATTTCCTGGGGGGGAAATGAGTCCATGAAATATTTCAGAAACCCATATGCTTTGAGTTTTCCAAAAACATTATCTTAAAATCCAGTGCCTTAAAGTGCTTTCATGTGGAAATCATGATGGAAGGCACAGAATAGTTTCACGTCCCCACTATGAAATTTTCAAAAAAGCATAGATTTTGCAGTTTGCAAATTCAAGGTATCTTGTAAGCTGCTCCTTCCAAGAACATTGTCGTTCCAATAAAACCAGCTGCTAGCTTACTTAGTTTCAATGACCTATAGAATAAAAGGGTTTCTTTCTTTCCTAGTAACTTACATCATCTTTGTGGGGAAAATACCTATGCAAGTGATGCATTTTGAAATTATAAAACATGCAGAATATGTACAAACAGAAAGTTTTAAAAATATTTGCTTCATATACATGTAAATCTACTTGGGTATAGCTGAAATTGAACAAATATAAAAATTTGCTTTCTAAAAAATGTTTTCAGAGAATCTGAGACAACTTAAAGCTGTACAAGATTTCCTGGGAGAAATCTTCTCTTCATATAGAAGTTTATACCTACAAGAGTTAATTCCAGCATCAGTCCACCACATAATTATTACACAACATTTGGTCTAATCAACAACGATCACCCTTAAAACTGTTCTGTTTCTGAGAAATTAAGGTTTGTACTAAAATCAAAAAGAATTCACAAAAAACAGTGGCTTATTGTGTTTTGGGATCTCTTCAACAATCTTTATCAACTCATTTGGAACTGTAAAAAACAAAAAAAACTATTTACAGAATTCAGTTTTAAATACATTTCACAACTTCTAAAGTAAAGTTTTATGTTACAAGAATTCAGAGCTCATGGCTTAAGTCCAATTATCAAGCTGCAGTCTCTTTTATTATCCTGTCTTCCCATGACTGCAACTTACTGTGTACAGTTCAAGACTGTATTCTTTCTTGACCAAAAGTAAACTCAAACTATATGTTCATTTCAATTAAACAGCTTCTTTATTAGTCTGAAGACGAGTCATAGCTTCTAATTTCTGTCTGTAGGCCTCTGCTTCCTGTTCTTTCTTTAGAAGTTGCTGTCGATATTTTTGTGCTTCTCGATTAGCTTCATCCAGCTGTTTCTGAAGAGCTTCTCTCTCCTAATTTAAAAAAAAAGTTTTTTTTTTCAATTGTTGCACAAATACAATAACAGATACAAGCATGCATCTTTCAAATAAAAAAATCTGTAGTAGCTAAAAGTAGCCACATATTGGTATTTCTGAGACATCTTGCCTTTTTCACCAATTCCCTTATAATTAAAGCCCTAATTTCCAGCTCCACACTACGAGATACAGATTAGTTTCTGACCTCAAGGAAATTATTTTCTAATTAGAAATAAGACTAACATAATGAACCCAAATTGGGTACCTGTACTTTTATACATACTACAAAAACTAGTGAAGAACTTTAACAGGGAAATATACCACCATACCTCTTCACATCTTTATCTGTGATGTTAAAAAGCTACTAATTATAAAAAAATTAATATTTACTGAGCACCCATTATATATATAAACAAGGTGATTTCCAACAACAAGTCTCTAAGATAGATATTATGCCCATTTTACAGATAAGGAAAATGATGCTCAGAGACAATGTAGCTTTCTCATGGTAACACAATAAGGAGTCAGGGTTATGAGGTTCTAATACTACTGCTTTTAAAACTATCTTTCCCGGGACTTCCGTGGTGGCACAGTGGTTAAGAATCCGCCTGCCAATGCAGGCGACACGGGTTCGAGCCCTGGTCCAGGAAGATCCCACATGCTGCGGAGCAACTAAGCCCATGCACCACAACTACCGAGCCTGCGCTCTAGAGCCCACGACCCACAACTACTGAGCCCTTGTGCCACAACTACTGAAGCCCGCGCGCCTAGAGCCTGCGCTCCACAACGAGAAGCCACCGCAATTGGACGCCCACGCACCGCAACGAGTAGCCCCCGCTCGCCGCAACTAGAGAAAGCTCGCACGCAGCAACGAAGACCCAACGCAGCCATAAATAAATAAATAAATAAATTTTTATAAAAAAATAAATAAATAAAACTATCTTTCCCTATGATAGCAAGCAAGATCCCTCATCTTTAAAATGAAGAGTGCTGGTCTAGATTAGTGTTTCCTAAATTATACCATTTTACAAACCAATAAAATACTAATTTCTCTACTGTGATTCATTATATTATATGCTGTAAAATATATGTATTAAATTCCTGAATAAATTGAGAGGAAAAACACAAATCTGGTCCAATGTAAGTGGTATTCTTTCTCCTCTCCTCACTCTGCCCCTATACAGTTGCCTAAGCGAAAACACTTCAAAGATTCCTTTCCCATACCTCTAGTAAGCACACAGACAAAAACTCAACTTGCCCAGGTCCAAGCTCAACCTCATTACAGAAGCCCAGGCCTTCTGCTTGGGGTGGGGGCTGAGGGTAGGACTACTAATGACAAAAAGAGGCCAGGTTCACACTGGACAAGACACTTAAAAGAGAGAACTGAAGGTAAAGGCGAGGGGTAAGCAGCTTGCTGGGAAAGAGGACACTGTGGTCTCTTCCACTGCCTCCTAGACCCTTGTCCATTGTGAACACCAAAAGATTCCCTACCCTCCACTATTCACATGGTCCACAAGGAGGAACATGTGTAACACTCCTGCCTTCCTGTGATCCCACTGCCTTCCCCACACTGGGAATGAAGGTAGATCTAGCATTTATTTTTCCCATGGGTCCACCAAATGTGGGAGTGATTGATTATACAAGTAGTCTCCAAATCTTCCAATTACACAAAATGTACAAGTAGAAGAAATGCCTAAGCCCTACCCAGCTACCCTTTTCTCCTTACTTCAGGCAAGATGCCAGCCTCACGTAAGCAACTGACACCAGTCCCTGGCAGTGAACTATGCAGGACTTTGGGCACCAGTGGAAGGGTGGGAGCTAGACCCCCACCTCTGGCAGGAGCACTCACAGCCATGCATTAAGTGTTTTACACTTTTACATGTACTAAGAAATAAGATCCTTTGGCAGCCAAAGTTTTGAATATGGATAAAAATGTGCCCTGATTTGGTTGGAAATATTAGAAAATATTAACTCTAAGGTATCTTCTAGTATCACCTATTTATTCACATTTAGAAACAGCAAGAGATTCACAATTATTTCAGAAGATGAAAGCAGTAAG